>NC_085961.1:26470109-26783234 GCF_910591565.1 Cydia splendana
AGGCACGGTAGGGGCAGAATCTTGAAATTTGTGAGAGGTCTTGCTATTCTGGTCATTTCATTTGAAAAAAACATGGTCGAATTTAGTATCAAATGAAAGTGCTCGGTTTGCACTTTTATAATATCGTTTTTAAATTTACAATTTTGAAATAATTAGCAAGATAAAAATAAAATAATATAAACATAATATAGGTATTTGACAGGAAATATTTCGGCTTAGCACAGATACAGTTTATTTTAATTTCTATGGTGACTTAAATCCAGGGGAAGGACAGTCGTATATAAAGCCCTTTATTCGAAAAAGATAGCGCCATCTATATTACTTAACGCTATACTTTTTTTTTATATGGCTTCACTTTATTTTGTCAAAATGTCTTAATCCAGGGCATGAAACAAACAAAATAACATCTGATAGAAAAGATTATTTATATTATAGATGGTCAAGCAAATCCTATCAGTAGAAAAAGGCACTAAATTCAAATTTTCTATTATATTATAAATACATTTTTCAAATTTGCCGCCTTTTTCTACTGACAAGATCTGCTTGACCAAGTATATCCATCGTTGCCATGGAGGCGATTGTCACAAAAAACAACTTAGTCAAATAAAACTCAAAATATTAAAACACCGTATTTATTGTCTGTACCTACCTACTACGACATAATTCAGATAAATAAAAATACTTATAGTTTTACAATGTTAAATGAAACAAAGTTTTCATACGCCATCATAGTTGCTGAGAACTTTATAACCAGAAAATTCAGAAAAAATCATGGCGGGTAGATTCACAACCTGCTGCGTGTAATTTTGTTTCGTGGTCAATTGTGTGTTATTCCAGCCGTGTATGATAGGTACCTATTTTATTTACATCAACAGTCAAGTTAAAAGTACCTAATCTGTTTTCGTGTATTAATAAATACACTGAAGCCTTTTTTCAAAGTCGAAGTTTTTTACGTTCGCAAATCGCAACGTACTTAGACGGTATTTATGCCCCTCCCCACCCCCTGATATGGACGTTGATATTTCTGGTTAAGAATTAGAGATGGCGCTTCAAAATGGATGCAAAAAAAGTTCCACGAGAGGGCTCTCTTTGTCCTAATACATACTACTCTTTGCTTAAATCTATCAGTTAAGGGCTCCACAGACCTTGCAATAAATCCACGTGATTTTTGATTAATTGCCGCCTATAGTGCGACATAAAATAGTAGAAATTAAATAAAATGGAACTCAAAAATGTCCATACTAAATTGTTGCCATGTGTAAGCATTTTACGTCAAAAATGTGACAGTTAAGTAGAAAATGGCGCCCTCATTTATTTGCTCATTTAGTTTCTACTATTATATGTCGCACTATACGAGTACCTAAGTAGGCTCAGAGTAAATATAGATGGTCAAGCAAATCTTGTCAGTAGAAAAAAGCGCGAAATTCAAATTTTCTATCGGACGATATCCTTTCGTGCCTACATTTTTCAAATTTGCCGCCTTTTTCTACTGACAAGATCTGCTTGACCCATAATAAGAAGGTGCAGCGTTCAATGAACAAACTCAATGGCTTTATATAATTTTTGGTTAACCGCGAGTTCTCAGTTCGGGGCGAACTACTAGTTTATGTATGCAGTGTGGAAAGATAAGTCGGGCCCTACCTACGGAGGGAAACTACCTTAAATCCTTAAGTTGGCTTATTTTACTACATATATCCTTATCCTTACCCCCAGAAAATTCCGACTTTTGGTCTACCGCTTCCGTTCAGAAAAATGTATGACGGCCCGGCCAAACGGTCAGACCTAGGTGGGGGGTGCTCGACCAAATGTCATAGAGGGACCCTGGCAGTTTTTGACGCAGCCATGTTTTTTTCAATATGGCCGACTTTTTTTTTAATTTTTTCAAGTTTGTCCTAGCGCGCTGAAATTTTGGTCACGGAATCTCGGGATCCCCTAGATACGTATGAAATTTTTTTTTTTGGAAAAATGCTACAATTGCGGGAAAACTGGCCACTTCTATTTTGTATGGCAACTTTTAAACGGTGCGTGATAGGTGGGGGGTGCTCGACCAAATGTCATAGAGGGCCCCGAGACAAAACAAACTGCATTAAAAAAAAAAACAAAATGGCCGTCTTTTTTTTTTTTTTTTCAAGTGGTCCGAGCGCGCTGAGATTTGGCATGGCGGGAGATAGAGGCGTCTATATTCCGGACAAAAAAAATATTTGGAAAAAATCCAAGATGGCGGAACAATAAATTTCCATGTTGCAGAATGTTCTGAGAACATTCTCGAGAACGTTTCCGCTTTTTGGGAATGTTCTGCAATTTGTACATTGCTAACCTAGCCCCAAAATAAGCAAAGCTTCTAACCGACGATATACTTAGGGGTCATCCATTAATTACATCACACGTTTAGGGGGAGGGAGGGGGTCAAGAAAATGTGACATATTGTGACATGGGGGAGGGGGGCGACACAAACTTTGTGACGTCACTTTAAATTTATCAGTAACCGAAAATTAAATTAAATTATTTTATTCGCTGTACATTTAAATAACAAGTTTTTAAAACGATAATCGTTTTTATTCGTATAATTTTCTTTCCTAAGCAGTCTTGGGTTATAAAATTACTAATATTTATATCGTCAAAAATATTTTGATAAATTATTAATAAAATACTTACTTAGGTACTTACTTAATTCGATTTGGCGATTTCGTAGAAAAAAATGTGACGTCACACTAGGGGGGAGGGGTTTGCCAAATGTGACCAAGTGTGACAAGGAGGGGGAGGGGTCAAAAAACCTAGAAATTCGTGTGACGTAATTAATGGATGACCCCTTACGTGCCGAGAAAAGATACCTATGCACTGTCTTTTGCCCATTGTCTCGTTTTGGCGGGGGCACGGCCGTGCCCCCAGATATAGATAAATACATACTTATATACAGAAAACACCCATGACTCACGAACAAATCGTCGGGTGACAAGCAAAAGTCACTAAGTACTATCAAAAAATTAAAGTGACAATGCACTTTATTATACTTGTAACACGGTTTATTGTCCACTAATTTCAATGGTGTTAGTTAGTGACTTTTGCTTGTCACCCGACGAAATATTTGCTTAAATAAAGAGTTCTTGTTTTATTTAGGTGCAAATAAGCTTCTTGTTTTACATTCCTTAACAAGTAGGTAAGTACTTTTAGATAAGACAGTATTAAAGGAACCTGCAAAAGAGTAGGTACCTATTTTAATCTAAATTTATTACATGTCCTTCAAAAATATTAGAAACGTTGACACTTCAAAAACGACCGATTTTTCAAGCAATAAATTATAAATAGAGTAACAGTTAGTCTCGCCAGTCGTCACAGATAGGTATTCCGAATCCCACGGTCACATTGCGCATGCGGTCCATTGTTGTAAATGTGACAAATTCTATCGATAACCAGCCGAGCGAATAATAGATCTTACGCACACTCATTCCAATTTCTTGCAAAACTCACCTATTGAATATGTTAGATAGTTGCTACTTTTCCAGGAAAAAACGCAATAGGTCTAGTGAAACGCTAGAATTAGAATATGAATACGGCAAACACCATTGCACACGTTTCCAATGATTACTTTTAAATCCAATTATTACTAATACCAGACCGTCACTCAAATTCCACACTGCTATTTTTGTTCACCGCCTACTTCAGTGTCAAACCATCACGTAGAGTCGGACCATGCTAAGGCCCACTTGCGCGTTCCCGGGTTGGCCAACTAACTCGGAGTTAACCGATTAAAAAACTCGGAGTTAAAAATAGTACATTTTAACCCTGTATATTAAACGGTTAACTCCGAGTTATTTGGCTAGCCCGGGACCGCGCAAGTGGCCCTAAGTACTATCAAGTATGGCACTCCTATGGGATATGTATGCATTGTCACTGTCAAGTCGGTGCTTAGCATGGTCGTGCCAGGATAATTCTATCAACTGGAATAATGGTATAAAGTTTCGTTCAATATAACAGTCGATGCCCGTCTAACTTGCAGCTATCCCCAAACCCCCGAAGAACGACACAGCGACGGCGGTGCACCGGCGGGTCCCATCGGCCGTGCTGTTCGGCGGCACGTGCGGCGGCACCGTCATCGGCGAGCGCTGGGTGCTCACCGCGGCGCACTGGTCAGTCTTTAATGAAACATTATAGGCCCGTCCAACTTGCAGCTGTCCCCAAATCCCTTATGAACGACACGGCGACGGCAGTGCCGCGGCGGTCCCGCCGGCCGTGCTGTTCGGCAGCACCTGCGGCGGCACCGTCATCGGGTGTAAGATGAAAAATGTATTCACTGTCCATTACTTTTCTGTTATTTATTTATTTATTTAAAATTTTAAGTCAGGCAACAAGGCCCATATTACAAATACCTTACAGACTAACATACATATATATTTTATAAACTTAAAAACTAAAACACTATTTATGCGACAAAACGGCGTGGCTCCGTTGAATCGGCTGTTCTTGTGTCGGATTCGGCAGTTTGCCCCGGAACCTCCGAAACACGACACCTTTCGGCCAGAAGTCGGCGCACTCGATGGTCTCCTGCAGCGGTCGCGGCACGCGCACCACAAAATAAAATGCAAATGTTAAATCCAGAAGGAATTCAACTAACTTTATCTATGGGAGAGCTGTAACCACGGGCGTAGCCAGGTTTTAGTATCGGGGGGGGGGGGGGGTTCAAGAAAATAAAACGACTAAAAGTACATAAAATAACCCTTACACAAGAAAAATATTAGAGACTAGCTGTGCCCGCGGCTCCGCCCGCGTGGAATTCTGTCTGCGTCAGTAAGCGGCTAATTTCTAATCCTAATTTCTCTCCCTCTCCCCTGGAGGCGGAACTTGAAGTAAAGTTGACAGATGGATATGCTAGAGGACAGTAGTCCAGATAAAATATTTTAGGTACCACTAAATAAAACTACACTCCAAAATCAATAGTTTTTTTCGCCCTTATAATTTTACACGTGATTTTAACGACAGAGTAGGTGTATATCGGACGATACAGTAAGGTATACGCACGTGAGCGAAAGCGAAGCGGCCTGCCTGGCTAGAGCGCCACTCACCGTGGTCTTCTTCAGACTCCTGAGGAAGACCGCGTGCCGTTTGTAACCTCAATGCGTTGCGAGACTTTCGCGAATGATTCGATTTTTTCGGGAAGGCATGGAAATGTGTATAAAATGCGAGTCCCAAATCGTTTGACTCCGCAAACGACCAGTGCCGGATTAAGATATTTTGATGCCCTAAGCATTTCTAGACCATGGTGCCCCCTCTCCCTAGGGTCATCAAGATTACATTGAATTTTTTTGGTAAATTGAGTGACGTTCATTGCCGCATTACAGCTGAGAATGGAAATCAGTCACATCATTTTATCACGAAAATTGACAGTGCCGCAGCAGTAACTTTGCAACAGAGTACCTAATGCTGCTGTAGTCGCCATATCTTAGAATGTAATTGAAAACGCGAGCGGAGCGAGCGCGAAATTTTTTTGATATAAAAACGCAATTTGATAGACAGTTGTACATTTTTACTTTTTAGTATGGAAATCAGTCACATCATTTTATCACGAAAATTGACAGTGCTGCAGCAGTAACGTAGCAACAGAGTAATGCTGCTGCAGTCGCCACCCGAAAGTCACCTTTGTCATATCTTAGAAAGTAATTGAAAACGCGAGCGAAGTGAGCGCGAAAATTTATCGATATAAAAAACGCAATTTGATAGACAGTTTTGCATTTTTACTTTTAGTATGGAAATCAGACTCATCATTTTATCACGAAAATTTACAGTGCTGCAGCAGTAACATTGCAACAGAATAATGCTGCTGCAGTCGCTACCCGAATGTCACCTTTATCATATCTTAGAAAGTAATTGATGCGATCCGATAATCGACGATGTCGGAGAAATCCAAGATCCAAACCACCGTATACTATAGGTAATAGTTAGTAATCAATGAAATATGCCGCACGCCTGTTCTTATTTTAATTCTATGAATGTTCTAATTCTGAACTTTTCGGGGGGGGTTTGAACCCCCAAACCCCCCCCCCCCCTGGCTACGCCCGTGGCTGTAACCCTATTATGCCTAACTCCTACTGCCCTAGTCAACCCTAAACAACCCTAATTCCCTAGCCCTAGCATAGATTCAGTTTACATATAAATAAATATAATAAATAGGGATGTCTGCACCTTTGCGACCTACGGGTACAGACGGAAGGTTGGAAGGATATGGGTAAATGGGTTTTTGGATAGTCACTGCTATAGTCTGTATCTTTAGGTATTTAAATAAAAGTAAACAAACAATTTGTACATTTTCGGGTAGTTATAACATTTATTGGTTAACCAACCAAATACGAAACCACCTGGATCTGTCACTGGTAAAGTCAGGTTTTAACCTACATTATTTGATCATGTAATGTTTTCATCTACCCTCAACTGGCTTAAGGAGCCATTTGAGGGTAGATTTTGTTTACTTTTATTTAAATACCTAAAGATACAGAGTATAGTTACACAGACTCATGCAACTAATTGAGGCGTGAAGGTGTTATACCTGCAATAGTTCTTGTAGTAACGAAACGGCCAAGCCACATAATTTTGAGTAGTTTGTAAAGTTAGGGCTTGTAAAGTGAGGGCGAGTAGAGTTAGAAGCTGGGCTCTACATGAGATCTGATTGAGATAGATCTGATCTGATCTTGAACTTTTTGATAGTGCGAGCCATATCGTCTCGTCTTAGAAACATTTTTCATTAATACTTTTAACGCGTAGTCTGATCCGGTGCTTTTGACGCAGACCGTAATATCAATTCCAAAATAAAATGAAAAAACTTTTTCAGCACAATCTTCTCAGGGGCGGACTACGTGGTGGCGGGCACGGGCCACACCGACGACGACAGCGGCGTGCAGAGACCGGTGAAGCGGCTGGTGGTGCACCCGCGCTTCACCGTGGGGCCTTATTGGCTGAGAGCTGAGGACTTCAACATCACCCAGGTACGATCACTTGCTTTTTCAATAATATCTACAACCAAGCCTCATTGCCACTTCATAGTGCTGCAAATTTTGCATAGGAAAACGTTATAGCGTGGTCATTGATGCTTTACAATATAGATTGTACAGTCGTCATCAGATATATCGGATCAGCGGCCAAGGTGCTCATAAATCTGATGGTAACTGTACACTATAAAGGGTTATATGTAGTTATCAGCACTTTGTTGTCTGTGATTGTGTGTGAGTGTTTTATCCCTGTAACCTCAACACAGTTGATCCACGCACTGAAAAGAGGTCGGCAACGCGCTTGTGAGTTCACACTCCACGGGAGTTGCAAGCGTTTATAGGCTTCGGTCCGTACTGCATGAATCGGTCATTTTAATTTCTACTTCTTAAGAAGTAGAAATTTCTCATTTCAGCGCAAGACATATTATATTCATTCATATTATAATGCAAACAAGAAATTGTTTGCATTATGCGACGACCGGTCTGGCCTAGTGGATAGGGACCCTGCCTATGAAGCCGATGGTCCTGGGTTCGAATCCTGGTAAGGGCATTTATTTGTATGATGATACAGATATTTGTTCCTGAGTCATGGTTGTTTTCTATGTATTTAAGTATTTATATATTATATATATATCGTTGTCTGAGTACCCACAACACAAGCCTTCTTGAGCTTACTGTGGGGCTTAGGCAATTTGTGTAAAAATGACCCATAATATTTAATATTTGTGTAATTGACCCATAATTATAATATGAACTGGCGCAAGTGAATGACGAGATGACGGGCGAGAGGGAGGTATGGAAGAAAAAGACATGCTGCGCCGACCCCTAATGAATGGGATAAGGGCATAATAAGGGCAAGCGAATGATGATTATAATATGAACTGGATTTATTCGGCGATTTAATCGCAACATTACATCCACGGACATAGTATAGGCACATCGGCTGTAATGAAAGTTGCTGTGATTTTCTAGCAGTACAAAAGTGGCGTCCACTTCCTTAATAATAGGCCCTTTAATATTGTGGCTGGCGGCGAAAGATCGAAAATACTCTAGGAATTTATTGCTACAATTAACTTACCTAACCTAAAGAGTTCAGGTGTTTGACCTCTCACGACGCCCCCGGGCCGAATGGTTTGACGCATGGGCTAACAGAAAAGAAAAAAACACACCATTGTAAAGTAGTTCGACGAAGAATATTACGTTCGACACAAAAAAGGGTTTTTCCTAAGTGCAGAATTATCTACATCGCTCGGGACGACAAATGACAGCAAAAAATACCTATATCCGGCTCCTTGCTTAGGTACACGCAGAAAACACTGACCATTTAACATTTTACTGCGATATTATGTTTTATGTGTTTATCAACATACTTTAACCAACCTAATCTAACCCAACGGCGTTACAGGATGTTTGAAAGTTTGAAAAAAATAGTTTTTCACTGAAACACGTTCAGTCTAATGAAAATTTGGCAAATAAATAATAAAACAAAGGACTAATATTTTTCGAAGCTTTGATATGATTAAAACACCTCTAAGATAAAGATTAATCTCGGATTAATACATATTTATTCGGTTGTCAGGTGGGCGCACACTGGGACTTCCTGCTGGCCGAGCTGGAGGAGCCACTGCCGCTGGACGGAGTGAACATCTCGGCCGTGCTGCTCGACGACGAGGGCTACCTGCACCACGGCACGCGCGTGGCCTACGCGGGCTACGGAGCGGCGCACCATGGCGTGAGTATTACCTCACAGTTGGCGAGGCTTCCTGCTAGAACTGGTGAAACCCTGCCGCTTGGCAGCGCGTAGATGCACGCTAACAGTTAGAACAGCGATTTTAATGTTGAAAATTTATATACACGCCTGAAACACAGGGAATCCTAGTTCAGGCACATGTAAACTATCACTATTTTTAAGTCTTTGTTTTATATGAATGTAACCATGAAATACGTGTTTTTTGAATAAATTATGTTTATGTTATGTTTATACGCAAAAATAAATATAACAAAAGCACCTAGCCATATTAGGTATTCTTCTCTTCTCTCTCTCTTGAATATGTGGATCTAACTATGCAAACTGCCACTATGCAAAGGTAAGCTTACTATAGCTTAACTAAACCATACGTAAACACCTCCAGCGATCAGTTAATTATCTTATATAAGAGGAAGTAAATTTTTGATAAAATGTAGTAAGTACCTACTATTTAAGTTTAAGTACTAAACTTTATCATTTTAGTACCACTATCATGGAATTCATAAGCGTAAGCGTAGTGAAATTGACCGGTGGCCATGACCGTGGCAATACAGTGGAACGGCGAAATAAATGCTTTAAATATCTAATTGTTCAATTTGGTTTGGGCTATGGTTACCGAATTTACATATAAGCCTTGTGTAAAGTGCGACGTTAATCGTCTCAAAACTTGTTAGACGCATAGACATAATAAGAGATGTTTGTTTCTAGGAGACGATGCGCGAAGAGATGCATCTCATGGAGCTAGAGACGATAGACAACGATGCTTGCGCTAAGCTAGAGCAGTTCAGCCCTGAAGATATGTTTTGCGCCAAGGGCCGACCGCCCAGGTTCGACTCCGCGTGCAACGTAAGTACTTACCTATTCCTCTGTCTATATTTCAGAAAAAAAATTTAGCGACACAGAGTCAAGATGGAGAAGTACCCAACTAGCAAAATAGTCGTATAAGAATTGATTTACTCAGCCTGTAATCGTATAACAGCCGAGTTACGGTTGTTGAAGCACCAATATATCGTATAATAGCGGTTAACTCGACTATTTAGCAATTTTCGCTAATTAGTGCTATAATCATGTCGTATAAACGTTTATAGCACTATCTTTTAGCACTTTTATTCCACCTTTTAATAAATGCTGAGTTAGCGCTACTAAATCACTTTTATTCAGCATAATTGTTCTATTAAAATCATATAACAGCTATAGATTAGCTAATTGTCTGAATAAGGCGCTTTAATACAACTGTTACTTAACTCTCTTCTCTGTTGCTATAAAAGCCTATTAAAAGCAATCAAATAACCATTTGGCAACAATGCTGCTGTAACAGCGCGCTTATATCATAATTCGGGTAATGGGGTTCAAACCGCTGTTATAGGAGCTGAAGTGTATTTACAGGTTTTATTCAAAATGTATTCAGCTTAGAGTACTTTTAAAGAGTTTTGAACTACATTAACAGCACAAGTCAGCCATGTTGACGTTTCAATATAGTCCGGTGGCCAACTGCATGAAACCCTACCTGACAAAAAAATAGAATAATCCTACTCTGTAGGGGTAGCTGACTTTTAGTAGCATCAACTATTCTTGGTCGGCCGCGGCTTATTTGGAAAATTTTGCGCTAATGGCAAAATAGTGGCACAAAAATTCATAAAAAAAAACCCCATAGTATAATAGAATGAAACTTGCATGGTAGGATAGCTGCCTTTGAGGACAGCAAAACAAAACTGGTCAGCTACATCCTGTGTTGGCAGGTTCTTGTGTCCGACCGAATTTGTGGTACCACGTGACAGCTACAATTTACCTCATCGAAAAATAGAATCAAAACAACTGATTGTAATACCTACATTAAATTTGTTGACATATGTCTTGGTCGGCCTCACCTTAGCCTGACAGCGTTTTCAGTCCGTCCGCATTAAAAAAAAAGTCAATGGCAGCTATCCTACCATACAAGTGACATTCTATTTTTCGATGAGGTAAATTGTAGCTCACTTGGTACCACAAATTCGGTCGGACACAGGAACCTGCCAACACAGGATGTAGCTGACCACTTTTGTTTTTTTGATGAATATTTGTACCACTTTTTTGCCATTTGCGCAAAATTTGCCAAGTTAAGACACGGCCGACCAAGAGCAGTTGAAGCTGTTAAAAGTCAGCTACCCCTACAGAGTAGGATTTTTCAATTTTTTTATCAGGTAGGGTTTCATGCAGTCGGCCATCGGACTATAAATCCATAAACATGGCGACATCATGTGCTATAAGTGTAGCAGTAAACGCAGTTACTCGACTTATAGTCGAATTAATGAGATATAACAGAAACTAGATCGTGTAAGCAAATTTTTACTTATTTTTATTAATATTTTTTTATTGAAATTTAAGAAAATAGGCGGCCCATGAATATATATGAACCAGTGCCTTTGGTTTTATCAATAAAGTATTTTTCGCGCTGGGTTTTACTGTATTACGTGTACTTAAAGATAGTAAAAACTTATGTACACAATCACGGTAAAAATAAATGGATGACAGCAGTAAAAAATACTTAAGTACCTTTTTGTTTTATTAGACACGTGAAGACGATTAGGCCTCAAACTTAATCAAATAATTGAAATATAATCGCTTACCTGAGATCGTTTTTAGCACATATTAGTTGAATAAAAGCATTTACTGCACTCTTACACATTTAAAATGCCGAGTAAAAGCAATCCGGCTACCTTTACGAAACATTTTTGCTGAGAAAAAGCAGTGCGGCTGCTTTTATAGAACACTTTTACTGAGTAATAGTAAATTGCTAATGTTTATAGAACAAATATTCGAGTAAAAGGACTATCGTTGCTATTAAAACACCAGAAGTGCTTTTATCCACTTTTACTCAACTCTTACAGCATCGATTTGCTTCTTATACAGCGCTTACTCGATTTTTATAACACTTTTAGTCTGTATAAGTGCGCCTTTTCGCGTTGAGTAAACGCTTACAGGACTTTTACTCGACTGTTTTTACACCGTTTATAGCACCAAAAAGCGAAAATAAAAACGTGCTCTCAACTTTTATAGCACATAGATTTGCTAGTTGGGTAGTATTCAAAACATTCCTAATACCTATGTATTATAAGTAGCAACGCACCCAAGGCAGTAATTTTTCGACTTTAAATTTTTTTATTCTAAGCTTAACAGCATCGTTCGCAGACGTTTCTGCTTGTTAAAAATTAATACCTATGTATGTTTGTATGTATATGCAAGGGAAATCGATCTAGCTATAGATTTCATTCCCTCGAAAGATAGTTTTCTCAGTCGCAGAGCAGTCGCAGAACGCAATGAAACCTAATGATTAGAATAAGAGCAATTCAGTCGCCAAATATTTGTCATTTAAAGAAACAGCATTGACAGCTTAATAGCACAATATTGCTGTTTGGTGTGACTTAGGTTTTGGTGTAGGAGAGAACCTTGCAGTTTTCTGTCTGCAACAGTCAGTCAGCTTGGGTCAGATATTTGTTTTTATCTTAATACCTACCTAAATAAACATTTTTTTCAGGGTGATAGCGGTAGTGGCTTGGTGACGGAGGGCGAAGGTCCGCGAAGGCTGGTGGGTGTGGCGTCGTGGGTACAGGATGACGCGCGCGAGTGCGCCCCCGGCAAGCTTGTCGTGTTCTCGCGCGTGTCTGCCGTACGGGACTGGATCAAACAGGTCACTGGCATATAGAACACAACTCCAGCACCAGCAGACTGCTGGTGGACGGCGCCGGCCCGCGGAGGCTGCAGGTCAAGGCGTCGTACTGCTGTTGCATACCCAGTTGTCAATGCAACAGGGTCAAGCAGATCATTTTCTTTAGAACACACCGACATATTCTATATTGTGATGCAACATAGAATATTTATTTAACAGACCGATAACCCCAAAGACTGCAAAGTCCTTACAACATTAGATTCGTAATGATGTCTAGAAGAATGTATTCGAAGCGTGTATTAAAGAGAATATACTTTATATACACTAGGTTTTAAGAGACGGGACTTCCATACTAGCGATTTGATTAGTCTGTGTGTATGTTTGGTTATCCAATCATTACCATCATTTATGACAAACAACTGTTAAAGAGCAATAGTACCAACATAACAGACTTAAATAGTGTAGTATGCGACACGCTTGCGTATTTTATCGATATCGATAAATTGGGGAGGGTTGAAACATGGGCCCCTGTCAACTAATTTCGTACTCGAAATCAGGTTAGAATCGAGTCCATATTTAAATCGTATGTTATATATAGTGTTCTTTGAGTGGACTAATACATGGTTGGACTTAAATGTGAACACGATATTTATTTGTTAAAATAAAAATATGTAAAATGATTTTTTTTAGTAATTTAATATTATTAATTTAAAATACATCCCGAAGGTTCGACGGTCCACAGGTTACAGCGGAAAATGTGTGTTCACCTGATTAAATGTTTTTTTTTTTCTTATATTCTTGAATAATAAAATTAAGTCTTCCTTTACAACTTATTTGACCCACTGCCTGCATCTGAAAACATTTAATAATTAAAACAGACACACATACATTTTCTTATATTTTAAGTTAAAATCTTAAATAATAGGGAATATTACGCAAAAATCTGCGTAGCGCCACTACCACTATCTGTCACAATCTGGGGGTCTAGCGCGAAACAAGAAAATCGAAATTTCGTTATATGCATCTTCTCGGGGATCATAAGATAGTCCTACGATCTTAACAATTGATTTATCCTGATCAACCTCTTTATCACTCTTGCATATTTGAGCGATAAATAGACAGATAACTAAATTTCGATTTTCGCGTTTACCGGTAGGCCCTGGATAACAAACCGCCTTGATGCATCAATGTCATAATTTATTGTCTGTGAAAACTTGTCAAAAAACAGTTTAAGGCAGAGTATGTATAAGTTAGTCTATGAATTTACTAGAGTCGGTAGTGCTGCACTCTGGCGGCAGAACATTGCAGTAATATCCCCTATTACTAGATTCCAAAAATATAATATAATGTCCATTCCGTTAATGCACAGGTGATAGATAATTTTCCACTAAAAATATTCGGAGAAATAATTATAGTAATGTTGTATGCAAGTTACCAGGAAATTCACTCATTTTATTTTATTTACTATTTACATTGATAAAAAATTAGGCTGCAATCGATATCGATACTTCGTATCTTATACTTGTAGTACATCCCTAGTTCACAATGAAAGTGGATATGAAATATCAAATTTTCGATGTGTTTATAGCCTGCTACACCAAAATAAGGCTAAAAGTATCTAAAGCAATACTTACCGGTCTTCATCTAATGGAAATTTCGCCATAAACTTCCTTTTTTGCAATTTTTGCGAGCGTATCAATTGCCACATATTTCGCACTGAAACAACTTAGTTTTCGGTGGCATTTAAACAAAATCTATTGACTCACTGTATGTTCTTATCACATTTGACTGTTTTGGAAAATAACGAAGGCTTTTAAAAAAGAAATTGCAAGAAATACCTACGTAAGTAAAACCTACGAACCGCCATGACAAGTCCATACAAAACCTTTTTTGTTCCTAGTTGCGTCAGCCTGGCGTGTATTAGCACACAAAAAATATCAAAAATTATATACAACAAAAAGGGGAAAAAAGTAGATATTTTTTATTTCCCTAATATCTCAAAAAGTATTAATATTTAAGAAACCAAAATTAATATTATAAAAGAGAAGGATATTTCCAATCAAACATTCCATACTTGCAGAACTTTATCTCCATTGTTTCTACTTTTTATTAAACGCTGAACACAGCCCTCCGCGCCTCATTTTCGGGAAACGCGCGCGGCGTGAAAAAGCGATTACGTAACATTAAATATAATTTTAAACGTATTCAGTATTCATTGAAAAATTTAAAAAAAATATGGTGTATTTAAAACATGTCAACAAATGTAATACTTGTAGAAATTTATCTTAAAGTTATTTTTTCAACAAGTTAGGCAATTGTTAATGAACAAAATTTTCTCGAATTTCCTTCTTTATTGAAAACGAAAAAAAATGTATACTTAAATAACTATTGTAAAATTTCCTCGCTTTCTAGAGCCCTTCTCATATACATGCTTAATAAGATCACGTTATAAAAGTTCAGAAAAAATTAAGAGTTTGGTTATAATAATGTTTTATATTTTACAATTTTACCTTGGTTTTTCGTTTTTCGTAAATTTTCTATGTTATTCTAAAATATAATTTTAAGCAAAGTATTAACTTTATTAAAACTTTTATAACGTGATCTTATTAAGCATGTAGGTAGGTATATGAGAAGGGCTCTAGAAAGCGACAAAATTTTACAATAGTTACTTATAAAAAAAATTTCGTTTTCAATAAAGAAGGATGTTCGAGAAAATTTTGTTGATTAACAATTGCATAACTTATTGAAAAAACTACTTTAAGATAAAATTATACAAGTAGTACATTTGTTAACATGTTTTAAATACACCACAATGTTTTAAAATTTGTCAATCAATATTTAATATCTTTAAAATTATATTTAATACACGCTTCGAATACATTCTTCTAGACATCATTACGAATCTAATGAGGTATCACACGTGTTTTTAGGAGTATTATCTCTATTTTTCACCTTTTTCTGTTTCTCGAACATACTCATTAATCTACATTAACGTTAATGTGCCACTAAAACATAATAGGAATTGAAACCTCTAGCTAGAGGTATAATGTAAGTAACATCGCGTAATTACGCATTACGAGTTAAGTTTAACTTTATCTCATTATTAATACCTAATACTTATATGAAACCGTCACAAAGGAATACCTACTACCTATGGTGGTTGGTTTGCTACTAAAGGTATTAAAATAGGTAAATTTCAAAATAATTTTATTTACGCATAATATGTTAATGTTAATGTATCATTATTTAGTACTAAGTATGTTAAATGTACAAAACCGAGAAATAAAATAAAACCTTTTGAATAAAGACTGATGAGTTAGTACCTATATACGTGTGCAAAGAATAGAAAAACACTATTGTTTGTGATTCATTGGTTACAATAAAATTTAGTATTAGTAGAAAAATACATGATGCACGTGTGCATTATTCCATGAACTAAGTACCTACCTACATAGATTGCAAACGAATAAAATTTGCATAATACATAAGGAAATACGTTGCAAGCATCCTTAACAGATCTCTCAAGTTACTGATTTAGTCATCGATGACTAGCTATTTCTTCAAAATAAGAGCAATTTGTACGAAAACTAAAACAAAAACTTTTGTTGATGTTCCCACTAAGTTACAACGAAGCAAGTACCGGTTCTCAACAAAAAAGTCAAAAAAATATGTGACTTTACTACGAAAGGGAAGGTCGACCATACCCGTTAACACGTCGGCAACGACGGCAACGGTCTAATCGACGCTTAACTGGAATTCCCGACATAATCACAATTAGCGACTATAAAGTTTCGTTGATTAAACGAGAGCACGTGAAAGTGAGTTGACGTTGTTGACAAATAAATATTTCAAACATAGGTACCTAATTAGATTACTTAATTAGCACTTTGGTACGTGGTACGTAGATATTCATGAACTACATTTTACTGTTACACTTAGTCATAACTAATTTATCAAATTAATTTAAGTAGGTATTACGATGTGGCTATATACCTACATGGAGTCTATTCTAATAATTAAATGAACAATTACCTCTCCGCGAGGTTCTCGGTTCAGGACGAACTATTATTATACCCATTAAGTATATAGATAAGAACCACATTTTTTCTGATCATTTTGGGGGCCCCTAAAACCTAAGAAATAGGTCTTTGCTCACTGATGATGACGTACGCGCCGGCATGAGTGACGCATCGGCTATAAAACATGTTGAACCGGCCGCGCGCCGGGAAACCGCCGCCATGCTCCGACTCGCGTGCCTGCTGGCGCTCGCCGCCGCCGCGCCCGCGCTCGCGCGCCCCGACGCGCAGCCTGCGCTCACCACCTCAGGAGTAGGCAACAGTGAGTATCATGTCATGTGCTACCTGCTCATCAGTGTCAGTGTGTTGGACTACCAAGTGAAGTGAAAAAACATCACGACGATGCCAGGAACCCACAAAATAATCGCATTGTGATGAAAGGGTTGTATCAAAACAGAAATAGTCTAGTATGCAAAGTGAAAACAAATCAGAATAACATTAAGGATTAAGCACAGACAGAGCAATAGGTACAAGTTTTCAAGTCATACTAATAGCTGATATATAGGAAAGGTAGGTAAGCAGTAGTGTGTTCCATCTGTGAGAAGTGAGTCGGTAAGTACGTAGGAATGGCAATAGTGTTGTGTACATGTTTTGTTATTCTAGTGATCTCCTCCCGTCAACGTTTAGCAGAAACTTCCAAGTATTCAATTTATTCCAAATAAGTCTGACAAGTGCAAACGAAGTCATTATTATCAGTAAACCGTAAATATGTTATGACAAACCATTTATCACCAAAGATAATAAACTGATAAATAACTAAAAGAAAACAATCTTGGTCAACTATCGCCCTATAAAAGTGTTTGATAAAAAGTAAGAATAATATATTAATTTAATTACATCGCGTGTATACATATAGACATCATAAATCAGAACATATTGGCACTTGTTATTAAAGCCCAGTTTCATTTAATTGGCTCGCTTCCGTAAGATGCAATACAAAATACAATTCACAGCACCACATCCTTAACAGAATAAACAAACAAGTATTTAGCTACCTACACATTACAACGTAAATGTACTACTTATTACTTACCTACGTACATTGACATCACAGATCGTGGGTACCTACCTCGTCTACCTTTCTCTTCGTACATCGAAGTGGGCATATTTTAACACTTATTAAACTACATAGTTAACTTTGGCGTCATTCACAGTCAAGCAACTAGGTAGTACATAGTAGGTAGGTGTGGCCTTTTAATTCGGCTTCAAATTATGCTGTAAATTTGGTATTATAATTCTATCCTACTTGTAGCTAATGTAGAAAAATGTAAACAAGCTAATTTTCACCTTCATTAGGTACTCCGTAACTATCCGTAATCAGAATCACGCACTCTTAAGTTGAGAGTGGTCTTAATACACAATTAACACACGTATATTATATACGGTACATAAACCTTGTATTTACATTCACTTTCTGATATATTGTTTTAATTAAAATATGTGTAAAATAGGTATGCATATATAAATAAAAATAATCTTCAAAAGGTTGTGCCAAATGTTACTAGCCAAACCAGCCATATCTTTTTACATAGTTTAATCATGTCCATTAGTCCATGCGTCCGTAATTGTGTCACAGGTCACAGTATTTTTTTTTTTTACTTTCTTATCTTTACTTTAATACTTTTAGCAGTTAGTATTCACGTATATACCTAATAAAATAAAAAAATTTTTTTTTTTTTTTCTAATCTACATATTTAAAAGGAGCCTTTATCAATGAGACATGTCGGCTCCGTTGGGCTTCTACATTACATGAGTTTCAATAGGTGTTACTAGATATCAAAAAAACTGTTACACGAATTTTGCAGTTTCAGACAGAGGTTCCGCCAATATCGATTGAAAACCCCCAACATCAGTTACTGTATAGCCCCCACCTTCAAATAGTTGCGCCCTCTTGTCTCGAGTCCGAACACATTCCATTAGATCCTTGTACATCCTCGACAGAGTCGCAGATATCGCAGTTGGGCGACTTTGCTTTCCTCATCAGATGAGCAAACTTATTTAATGGAATGCGACCGGACCGAAGCCTGTGAGCACGTTATATTTTAAGTCAGCCACTTCCCACCAGGGTATCCGAGGAGGCTCACATTGAATGGTCTTGTACCAGATTCGTTTATCTTGCGATCTTTCATCAAAGAACTCCTTCCAGCGACCATACATTTTACTTTTATACTTTGCTAGTTTCTGAGAAGTCTGGAGCGACATCAACCTCAGTTCCCTCAGAAGCAGCAGCTGCCGCCAACCGGTCAGCTTCCTCGTTTCCCACCAGGCCGATATGTGACGGAACCCACTGTATTTTCAAACACCTTCCGCAATTTCGGAGCTTAAAAATTTGCATTAAGGCTCCGTCACACAGGGGCGTTTTGCGGGCGGCGCGTGAGCGGGGCGCGCCGCTTTTACATATAAAACGCTCACGCCCCGCCCGGAAAACGCGCCTGTATGACGGAGCCTTTAGGATTTTGTACGCTAGTGAAAAGCACCGTTCGCCTGAGGCACACCGGCTCAAATGGTGAATGGACATAGACATAGACATAGAATTTTTTTATTTAAGACCACATTGTAAAATGTTTACAGGCAATGCTACAAAACATTATAAGCCTTAGAATTAAACTTAAATAGGCAAAAATTATTATGTTTACATGTAGATATATTTTTTTTTAACTTATGATGCTAAAAAGGAGCGAACCTCAGCATGTGTTGCAGCAGGCTTACCTACTACAACGCTGGCCCTTCGTACAAAACGAATTTGCTTGCTGCTTGTCGGAAACTATGGCTAAGACTATTTTAGTTTGTGTAGAAGATAATATAGGTATGTGTATATATGTTTGTGGATATATTTATAAGATTATACTGTATGATACTATGACATATGTGAATGGAGCTTTTACTGTCCGTGAAAATTGCCACATTGGGATAATAAATAACATGAATATCTGAGCAGTATCTATTATTTGAGCGACGGAGTAGTATTTTATACGGAAACAACAGGACTAGGTAGGTACGTAGGTAGTAGGTATTTACCTGTTAGAAGGCCATGGGGAAAAACGTTGTTTTGCTCCGATAAGACTAAACGAATTCACCTGCTGTCGCCACTGCTACCTACACTACACCGGCAATTAACCTGCTATTAGAAAAACAGTTCATTATGAAGTACTACGGTCTGATTTTTTATAAGTGCATTTTAATGTTTATGTAGTTTTTAACACAGTTGTCAATTATTTTGGCGACTATAATTCACTAAGATAAGCGATATTTTTAATGGATCGTTTTGTAGCCAGGTGAAGTCACATTAACCACCAGGACGCGCAAATTTTTTTTTTATAATTAAATATAAGGACATGATGCAGGTTAAAAATATGCATTATGTAGTCTATTTTATTGTTGTCAAATATAATTTTGTTTGGTTAATCTAACTTGAACAGTTTACTAATAAATATGACACTTTCAATGATACACTGATTATTTTACATTATCCTGAATAACTCGAAAACAAAAGAACATCGAAGACTCATATTAAGCATAGAGTGTCCTTAGCCAGTACACCACCTGAAAGAATGATCTAATCCGTCGTTGGGGGCACTTCTTGTTCGCTTAGCCTGCTAGACCCTTTCGGGAACAGTCAACAGAATAAGACAAAATAGAACCTACGATATGTATAACGTATAACCCTATTTTCCCAAATAAGTAGCGTGCAAGTTCTGCTAACATTAACACCGATGCATTGTTTTAATGAACCTTGGTTTTTTGCATCATCGTGTGAGTTCAGCGTGTCAAAATGTCAAACACGTGCAATATGACATCAGTCCATAAGTACCTGAGCATTGCGAGTACCAAATATAAGTTACAAGTTACGGTCGTAGAATTCATAGGTGTTTTGTATGAACGTTAAACCTTGTCGGGACATATAATAAGCGGAAACAGAAGTACATAGTAGATTCAGAGGCTAATATTTTATTTTCAGAATTTTTCGAACTTGTCTCCAGAATGGAAAAGAATGTTTGCATTTTGAGTGGTAAGATTTGCAGAGGGTGATCTTCGTTTGAGTTGTCTGCTAATGCCTTTAAATATATTTTTTTATTTGCCTGCTAAATATACATATATGTCTAGTGCAGCCTTTCTATAGAATAATTTTACTCCCTTACTTTTTATATCGACTCCTCGGCAATCTATAAATACTTAACAATATGTAGGTACATAGTCTTTGTTTATATAAGGACTAATATATAATTAATAAAGTGCATTGTCTTCGCTTAGTGTGGCTTGTTGTGACGTTTGAAATCTGGAAATATATAGGTACTGTAAAATTAACCGACAAAGCTAAGGCAGGTGTAAGATAATCCTGGACCTGGCGTATTATTGATATCCATAGCCCGTTGTCTAATTATAGTTTTTTTTTACTTATTTTGCATCTAGACTAGACACGCGGTAGCGTGTCCAGCCAAGTTCAAAGAAAAAGGAACTGGCGACGCAGCAACAGTGTGTAATATTACACGAACCATTTCGAGCTACTTTTGACCCCTTCACAACTTGAAACCTACTTAACCTACACACATGAAATTTGGCACATGTATTCAAGTCCCTTAGCTTGTCCAAAATACAAAATTTCATAAACGTAGCTTAAACAGTTATTGATAAATTAACGTTTAAAAACCGGTATTTTTGTGACTGGCTGACCTATAGATCATAATCATAATAATCTGATAACTGGTAATTATTGATATTTCGATGGAAAAAAATCATTTATACTTATAGACCAAAAACCTAACCCACTTCTAGATCACGTAGAAACTTGATATTTGGCATCAAGATAGACTATTAGGTGCATTTAGAGGGAAAATCTGAAAACTGGAAATTATTGATATTTCGATGGAAAAAAATTAATACTTATACACCAAAAACCTAACCCATTTCTAGATGTCTTAGAAACTTGATATTTGGCATCAAGGTAGACTATTAGGTGCATATAGAGAGAAAAATCTGAAAACTGGAAATTATTGATATTTCGATGGAAAAAAAATAATTAATACTTATAGACCGAAAACCTAACCCACTTCTAAATCACTTAGAAACTTGATATTTGGCATCAAGGTAGACTATTAGGTGCATATAGAGGGAAAAATCTGGAAACTGGAAATTATTGATATTTCGATGGAAAAAAAATAATTAGGTAATACTTATAGACCAAAAACCTAACCCACTTCTAGATCACTTAGAAACTTGATATTTGGCATGAAGGTAGACTATTAAACGTATACAAAAGAAAAAATCTGAAAACTGAAACTTTTTGACAATGAACCGCGCGTTAACGAGGGTCTCCTTTTCAGCTTAGGCAAACTACTTTCATGATGAATACTATAGTCATTTCTGTACAAAAAGTAATGATATCCCAACAAAAACATAAATGTGAAATGAGAGCCAAGTTCAATATTAAGAATATGTGTCGTTGTTGACTCGCCGACAAAAGAATTGAGATCTATATGGGTGCCAAGTTCTGTGCTGTGTAGAAAATCCTGAAATTATAAAGGATTTGTCTTGGCTAGTTTTTACCAACAAACCAAATTTTAGAAAAGTAACGTACCTAGTCAAATATAATAAATAACCTATACGTAAAAACTAGCCAAGACAAATCCTTTATAATTTCAGGATTTTCTACACAGCACAGAACTTGGCACAGATCTCAATTCTTTTGTCGGCGAGTCAACAACGACACATATTCTTAATATTGAACGTGGCTCTCATTTCACATTTATGTTTTTGTTGGGTATAAAATAGACGCCGCGTGTAGGAACAATAATTGCCTACAATTCCTATTTAATTTGCTATTGAAACCAACCAGTTAATGGGGAGAACAAATCATATCGTGCAATTTTAAGTATGATTAAATTGATTAAACTTGCATCTCTGTACTCCTATTGCACATTTACCTAAAACATGTCGGCTTTATTCGTACTACTTTACTTCAGTGGCAAATTCGAGAGTATTTGGATCATACAGAGATAAAGGCACGCAAGAGCAAAAGTTGCCTAATTTGTTCCCAGAGGTTTGGGATGGTGTAAAACGACCCCTGACATTATTATGGCTGTTACAAGAATCGTTGGTCTATGTTACCAATCCTCAACTTTCGGAAGAAGAAAATATTAATGACCTTTATCTCATTATGATCCATTTGCTTATTTTTAAAACGTTACAATTTAATGGATTTGACCAAGTTGCTTATTCAGATATTACGGCATTATGCAGGTATTTACTTCCATTTCTTAAATGCTACTTACACTCAGCAAAAAGGAAAGCCATTAAGCCGTGTAGTTTTGGAGACGGCTTTTGAATACATAGTGTAAGATAGATCAACTGCTATTGTTTTATGCCTCTATGGTAAATATCAATTCAATTTTGCTTAATGTGAGTGTGGGTGTGGTGCATCTTGTAATTCGAATAGCATTTTGCTCTTTCAAATAATGGTTCAGTTAAGGTAATTTCATTGAATTCAATTTAATTAAATTAAGCCTTATTTTCATCCTTAATCTACCTTAACTAATACATAATGAGAATAACAGTTTCCAAGTTGACCTTCAATGGGCTTTCTGTATCCAGTTTTCACCGGCAGTTTTTTTTTCAGTAAAGGTACCGAAAATTATATATCTATTACATATTTTTTACGTGTAGCTAAAAAATCATATCACAATTGTACGCTCGATCATAAATGATTATGATTCATAATTGTTTTTATTTCCAGCATTAACCAATGAGGTGCCCCAAGTTCCACAGGCGGAGGCGCCGCTGCACCAGCAGTACCCGCACGCGGTGCTGTTCGGCGGGGCCTGCGGGGGCACCATCATCCATCCCAGCTGGATCCTTACCGCTGGCCACTGGTAGGCTTTATATTATATCTGACTGCCAAAGGATCCAAGTCATCCATTAATCTTTAGTAGGGCAGAAATACCTAGGTTTCATTCGTGTTTAGTGCTTAATAAAGCTTTTTATTGCCTTGGCTTGTGTTTACCACGAATTAATAAACAGTAGGTACTTACTAGAACGCCAACCGAATAGTCTTCCAAACCTAGAGTAACACACCTAGAGTTTATACCTACCAAAAAATTGCTTCTAAAATATCCATTATTCGCAAATTGCATAGTTAGCCGTAATAGTGTATAAGCATGGTATAAACGGATGTGGAGGTTGCGGCATGCATTCATGAGAACATTTACCTAATGCTCAGATATATCAGAAGTATTCGATGGATCCTCATCCTTATATTCAAGATTATGAAACATTAATTACGAATTGCATCATGCACAATGTACCTACCTACATAATAAGAGTAACAGCGAAACACTGAGGTGAGGATGTCATTTATCACAAGTAAGTAGTAGTCATGACCGCGTTATACGGGTAATTACTTAGCTTATAAACACTTAAGCAGATCATTACGTAGGTAGCCTGCCTATTTCTCCCGATAACGGTTTTTTTAAAGATAATTACCAAGGTACTTAATCTTAATCTTGCCTCGTATTCTTGTCAACAAGTCAAGATCCAATTTAACACAAATACTTAAATTTAAATAACATGTACCTAAATCATTAGCAAGATTTCTTTAAGTAGTTATCAGTACCTAAGACGAACTTGCAGGACACGTGCAGATAAAAGGGTCACGGGGTCAATGTTGCCGTCAAGCGTCAAGGGAATAACACACTTACTCTAGCAATGACAATTCAGATATCAGCCTGTATGAGTAGGTAAGTACAGTACCTATGTGTGTATCAGATGGATTGATATTTTGGAAAGCGAGAATTAACGCGTATATAAATCACTAGGATAACCTTACCGCGTTGAATTGCGATGGACAGCCTAAATTCATTGAAAAAGACAATAAAAAGATAAATAAATAACTTATGAACTAAATATATCTATGAATAATACCTACTAAATTAAAACTAAGAACCCTAAATATATCTAAAATATAACAAGGAATATAAAAACTACTGAAAGAGGGCTCCCCGCGCAACCCCCGGCGCAAAGGTGCCCATCACACTCGCTGCGTTACCGCGTTGAATTGCGATGGACAGCCTAAATGGCACCTATACCATACCAAGTTCCCGTAACAACAAAAAGCGGAAATTAAGCCAAAGGCTTGTACATTTTTTCACACACTGAATTTTGTAATCAAATGGTGGAATGGAATGGAATGGAATTTCGGGGCACGAATGTTTAATATTTGACAAAGAAGTTAGTGAGTTGAAGATCAGAAACTATTCCACAGAATAACTGCTAAGTACCTATTGATAGAAAGTGTGAATAGGCAACAGCTAGTACTTACCTCTATAAATGTATTTTAGAACTCAATAGTGTCGTGACGTCTATACATATGCAAGGTTGACAACCAAAGTATCAACCATGCCCGAGTTCTAACGTGACATAACGACAAGATCTATCTGAAAATATACAACATAATACTACAGAGTGAGAGATGAAGTGATTTCCAGATTTATACTCTGATTTAGATTCTAATACAATGTACATTCTATTCTGATTGTTTGGCGGAGATTCTTTCTCCGCCGCGGGCCTCCACAACTCCCCTTATAGCCCGACCCTGTCCACTCACAACCATTTGGCTTATTCTTGGCTGTTTCTATTCTAATTCTCATTCTTCATTCTTAATTATCCCTTCATCTCTCTCATCTAATTACTGATGAAACTATATTTCTAACACTCACCGATTTAAACCCGCAGGTCATCTTTCTTTCTATCCAACTTATTTCCCGCCACACGAACATTGTTCCGTTGGGAAAAAAAACGTCTTCTTCCTCCTACTGTCAAAGATTCGTTAACCGTTTTAAACTTTTTTTTTTTTTAATTTATTTCATGACCATGGATACAAGTCCTTCAGTCGTATTCATAAACATTACATAAAAACCATAAAAAAAACACAATAATAGCCATAACAACATAAGATAAACTAGTACACAGAAGAATAACAATTTTATAGCAATTAGCAAACACAACTTATTTAACCTTAACTCTTTTGAAACTTAATATACAAGTAATTTATATCTGTTATGACAATGAAATATATACATTTAAATTAAATTAAATTTCTTTTACAGTATTTAAAATAAAATTGAATACTGGTATAAAATAAACAGGGTTAGATAATAAATCTTGAACGAGGCGGGGAACACTTAACGAGTTATCTTCAGCAACATCACTAATGACACTGACAAGTAACAGCCTTTGCATGGCAAACGATACACAGTCAAATATAACGTGTTTTATGTCCGCATTTTCTTTAAAACAATAAGTACACTTATCATCAGTAATAATATTCTTCCTCTTGAGATGTGCTGGGACCAAACAATGACCAAATCGCAGACGGTTTATGCACGTTATGAATTTCCTGCTGGTATATTTAAAGCGATAATACCACGGTGTTGTTGGTAAGTCTTTTTGTATATCTGCGTACCATCTTCCTTTATCCAGTACTTCTGTGTTATGTCTCCAATATTCTTTCCACATTCCCTTAGTAATAATTTTGAAGTAATGGTAATAGTCGGTAAATGGTACTTGAAAAGATTCTGTGAGGTCCAGGTCGTGGTCCCGACGAGTCGCCTGATCCACCACCTCGTTTCCTGTTATGCCACTGTGGGAGGGCACCCACAAAAATTCTACATTTTTCTGTAACTTACATAGCATATCCTTAATCTGACATATTATATAATTTTGCTTATATTCTAACGAACTATTACATAAGGCAGCTAAAACACTCTTAGAGTCACTTACAATTAGAATATTTACATTATTTACATTACTATTTACATATGTTAAAGCTTCTAGTATTGCCCAAGCTTCAGCTGTGAATATACTACAATTACTATTGATTTTGATACATTTTGTTACTTTCATTTGTGGGTCATAATATGCAGCTTTAACATGTTCATTTTTGGAGCCATCAGTATACATAATATAGAAGTTATGTTTATCATTTAAAAATTCAAGAAAGTCGAATTTGTTTTTAATCAAGTCTAAGTGAGATTTAACATCAAAATAACTTAGTATAGTATTATATGAGTACTTATAAATTGGCCACTGGTTATTGATGTACATATTTTTTGTCACATTTTTGGTGTTCATCATTATTACGGATATTTCAGGCAAAGAACCTGTAATCAGAGTATTCGCTGAGATGTTAGCTGGCTGCGCAATTTCTACAGGGTGTAGCACTTTATCCAAGACAACATGATTCTCACAAGACAACTCCTTTAAACAAAATCTCTCAGCCAGCTGTAAACGACGCAAGGACAATGGAGGTATACAATTTTCAATTTCCATTGAATGAATGGGAGTGGTGCGCATGGCTCCACTTATAACTCTCAAACCAATGTTCTGTAACACATCCAGCTTTCTTAAAATTGTGCTACTTGCATTCATGTACGCTAGGGAACTATAGTCAAAATGGCTTCTGACTATACTCTTGTAAAGCATGTTTAATGTTTTTGGGTCGGAACCCCAGAATGTTCCTGCTAAGCTTCTCATTACATTTATGCTTTTCATAGCGTTTTGACTTATGTAGTCTATATGTTTATCAAATTTCAGTTTATCATCTATAACAACACCTAGAAATTTGTGATGATTGACAATAGGAATTACATTATTATTATAACTAATATTTACAATGGACTGTGCATATGGGTCTCTACTAATTACTAAGACTTTACTTTTATCAGGACTAACTTCTAATTTCAAAATGTTGCTGTAGTATCTTTGTAATTGAGTTAAAGCAGTGTTCATATTCTCAACAGCCATATTTAGATTTTGATTTTCACTGTATAAAAGCAAGTCATCAGCAAATTGCAATATTTTAACTCTGGATGTATTTACAAAGCTAAGGATTTGAGATGTGTACAGGTTGTATAATAAGGGTGATAAGGTTGCACCTTGCATTGTTCCTTTGTTAGCTGTTGTGGGGCCATACAGCTTATTGTTGAATTTTACATATACTGTCCTATTGTGTAAAAAACCAAAAATCCAGTTTAAAATTTTAGCAGGGAGATCTAATTGATGTAATACATAAATTAAACTTTCAATATTAACATTATCAAAGGCACCTTTTACATCTAGAAAAACACATATAACATTTGTATGACTAAGTTTAGCCTTTTTGAGGTCACTAATAAATGAAACAAAACTTTCAGTGCAGCTTTTGCCTTTTCTGAATCCAAACTGAACATCTGGTAGCTTTCCTTGAGTTTCTGCGTAGTAATCTAAACGTAACTTTAACATATTTTCAAAAAGTTTGCCTAAACATGATGACAATGAAATTGGTCTGTATGATGAAGGACTATTAACTGGTTTATTTGGCTTTAAGATGGGAATGACACATTGTGTTTTCCATGATTCTGGAATGACTAAACAATCCCATAATTTATTATAAATATGCAAAAGTATTTCTATAGCATTAGGATGCATCTTTTTAATTAACATATATGGTATATTGTCTAACCCTGGTGTTGTGTCTTTTCTACTTTTGAGTGATATAAACAGTTCATTAAGTGTAAATGGTCTATTTAGAAAAGTGTTACTTGGAGTTTCATCTGACTGATTAATGATGTTATTTAAATTATTTTTATTTAATGGAGATGAGTCTGATAATTTATCTAAAAAACTTGGCACCCATTCATCATTTAAATATCTATTGTGAGAAGAGCCAATTCTTTTAAACTTTTTCATGTATCCCCATATTCTAGAAACCGGTGTCATTCTATTAAAACTACTGCATAACTCATGCCAAGACCTCACGCGTTCCTCTTTTAATGTTCTTTTTTTCTGAGCATCAACCTTTTTGTAGTTAATAAAATTAGCAATGCTGGGTGATATTCTATACTGACTTAAAGCATCTTTAGATTTTTTTACAGCCTCAAGGCATGTTTGGTTCCACCAGGGAACAGGTTTCCTAACAACTTTCATGGATTGTTTAGACTCTAGTTTTGGAACTGTTTCTGAACGAATGTCATATAAAATATTTACAAAATTATTATACAAATTAAGAGGTTCTGTATTATCATCAATGTCTAAATGAGAAAAACAGGTTTCTGATAAATTATAATATTTGGACCAGTCTGCTCTATTATAAATATATTTTTCTTCCACAGGTCGGGCTTCATATATGGATGGCTTCACATTTACATCAACCAGAGTTGGATAGTGGTAACTGCCCATTGGATCATCATGAACTCGCCATTCACAAAGAGGAGCTATCGTGGGACTGACAAGAGTTATATCAATTGCAGATGGATTCCTATTTGGATATTGCACTGTTGTCGGACTACCATCATTTAAAATACACAAGTCAAATTCATCAATAATATTGTATAAACTATTGCCTCTACTGTTATTTGATTGACAGCCAAATAATATGTGATGAGCGTTAAAATCACCCATGATTAGACATGGCTTGGGGGTTTCAAGTAACACCTTTTTCATTTTACGAACATCAAACCTGCTACCATTGGGTGGACAATAAACACAAAGAATGTATAATTTACCGACTGATGTTTCTATAGCTACACAGATATTCTGAATGGATTCATAAAAAGTTGTGTTTATGATACTATATTGTAAGTTTTGTTTAATAAGTATACCTACTCCATTTTTGGCATTTTTTGAAATTTTATGTATAAAGTTGTATGGGGCAAAGTTAGGAATTGTGCTTGTACTTTTGAGCCATGTTTCATTTAATAAACAAATGTCTATCTGTTGCTCTGCAAGAAATGTATTTAATAGGGCTTTCTTATGTAACAAACTTTGAATGTTAAACTGTGCTAGATGTAAAAAAGTGTCCATGATTTAATTTAATAAATTTGCTTTGAGTATTTCTTTTATTCTTGTATTATTAATTGGAGTATCACTTCTGTCATTCCCAAGCATAACCAAAGATTTGATTAATGCATTAATGATGGTGTCGTCATTCAGTAGTTGCTCAATATTCAGGGAAGTTTGGCTTACGCCTACAGTATTATTTGGTTTGGTTATGGTTGGAAATACTTTTGGATTAGTAGTAGGTACAGGGGCTGATGGTGCAGTACTACTCACCACAGTGGCAAAACTTCGGCCGAGGTTTTCATACTTAGCTTTCTTTTCTTCCATTTTCCTTTGTTTCACAGGGCAATCTCTGGAGATCGCCAAGTGATTGCCTTTGCAATTAATGCAAGTGATTTCCTCTACTTCACAATCTTTATATGAATGCTGTCCGGAACAAGCTGAACACATTTGTTCGCCTCGACAAACTCTTGCTGAGTGGTTGAATTTTAAGCATTTATAGCATTGCAGCAGTGGTGGTATATACATGTGTATGGGGTATCTGTACATTTGCATGTATGCATATTGGGGTAAAGTCGTAGCCGCAAAAGTAACAGCAATCGTACCTATGGGTACCAATTTGCCGTCCACTTTTCTCATAAATCTCTTAACCGAGATCACCTCCGTGTCACAGGTAATGTTTTTATAAATCTCCTCATTACTCATCTCCTTAGGCACGTAGCGTAACACGCCTGTCGTCTCTGTAAGGTGTGCTGGTACAAAAGCTTTTAACTTATGTTTGCCCAAAAAATTGTCCATTTTGAGAAAGTTATTGGCCGGTGCAGGTTTTTTAAAAGTGACGCCTACTTTATGCGCGTTCACTCGATGCACGCCGACTATTCCTTTAACATTGTCCGTGAATAGTTTAGTCAGAGCAATGGGATTCCTATTGCCCAACTTATCATTTTCCTGCGATTCTACATACACGACGCACTCTGCACTGTGATTGTCTGGGAATTGTCGCTTGTAATTAGGCTTAACAAACATTTTATAGTTCGTGTTAAGGTCCGGAGTCGCCAACTTTCGTTTCTTTCGTTCTTTCGGTTCTTTATCACCGGGGGGCTGGCCCCCGCCGGTGTTTTCACCCATTTTTATTAACACAATGTTCTATGTACACAAACTTATTATTTACACCTAAATTAAGCTAATATATACAAAGAAATCAATTTGTGAAAATCTGGGAAAATTAAATCGCCCGCTTTTTTCGACTTCCCGCCAAAAAGTCACCGTTTTAAACATACTGTCAGTGCTGCCAGTATAAACAATTAAAACTGTCCAAGGCATACACTTACCTGCTATTTTGTTGAGGATCGCGTACGTCGCGACAAATAGATTTAATATCCGGCTGATTTTGGGTAGGTATTTCTTAAATGTGCATCGAAGCGCAACACGGTCTACTTACTATAGAAGCACTGTGTTACAAATTGTACTTACATAGCTTTGAGTTATTGTCAGGTTTGGGTCACTGGGTTGCTGAAGTACAATTGGCTATTAATTTGTTTTTGTAGGTCAATAGATACTTTATACCTAGGTACTTAACTACATACATAACTTAATAAATCGTCGTTGTGCTTTTCAAAGCTGATATGTGTTCGATTTTTGATTGACAAATTGTTAAGATCTCGCACATATAATATTTGGTACAACGACGAAATACTGGGACACACCTACTACTATTTTTTAACCGACTTCAATTTCATAGAAGGAGGAGGTTCTGTATTCGGTTGTGGCTATTTTTTTTTTTTTCTATTTACGTTCACCGATTACTCCGACATCCGTAGTCCGATTTGAGTAATTCTTTTTTTGTTTGAAAGGAGCTACTTCCGAGTTGGTCCCATTTTAATTTGGTTCTGTTCTGATGATGGGATCCATGAGGAATTGAGGGAACTCCTCAATTTTTAAAGGCACATGCATGGTGTTTTGGGCGTTTTCTTAAGCAACTCGAGCATTTTCTCCCGAAAACCACCAATTTGATGAAGTAGACCTGATGATGATGATTATTTTGATGATAATGATGATGATTTCTTTAAATGTAAGTATGTTCAGCGATTACTCCGGCACCTGTGATCCGATTTGAGTAATTCTTTTTTTGTTTGGAAGAAGTTACCTCCAAGGTGTTTCCGTATTATTTTTGGTTCTGGTCTGATGATGGAATCCATGAGGAATTGAGGGAACTCCTCAATTTTTAAAGGCACGTGTTAAGTGATTTCGGGGTTTTCTAAAGTAACTCGAGCATTTGCTTCCGAAAACCACCAATTTGATGTACTGCAACTGTGGCCTTATCCAGAGGACTACATTTCAAAATATAAAACAATTCAAGGAATTTACCTTCTTGCCAAATTTCACCTAAAGCGGTTCAGTTGTTTAGCCATGAAAAGGCGACAAAGAGGCAGACAGAATTCTTTACACATTTATAATAGTTATTAGTCCAGTTCTAATGGGATTTATAGCCATAAAGCTGATTATTTTTACTAGTAATGTTACTACTTGGCTTGGCACCGACTTCAAACATATCAGTTGGTAACGCATAGACATAAAAAAGGATAATATTTTATTTCATCCTTTTTGAAGTCGGTTTAATTTTTTTTTGTAAAAAGTTTTTATTTACCGATGTAGAACTGCATTCTACTTTACCTTAGTACCAGCATAACGAGTGATATTGATAGGTACTCGTAATATGTAATTACAAGGTAATCAGAACCAATTAATGTTAGCGTGGAAAATTTTAATCATCATTGATCACACCGGGCATTGGCACTTTAACGAGCCAATGATTAACACTACTATGTCGTAAACAATAAGATGATGAGCACATCTAGCTATTCTATGTAATTAAGTAATTATTGCTGTATCATGTGTTAAGGCTACTTTTCCACTAGAGATGTGTGAGGATGTGTAGCGAGGAATATGTATGTTTATAACCAATTATTTACCGATTTACATGTGTAATCAGTTATTTGAGTAACTAGGTGGCGCTGTTTGTTTTGATTTTTGATTAATATTCCCAGCGTATCTACTAACATTAAAAGTTTGTGCTATAGTGAGCCATGTAATAAGCATAGGATTCTACAATTTTATATTTAAGACCTTTTAAAAATGTACATCAACTTACCCATGCATGCAAAATTATCTATCAAGTTCATCTTTTTTTAGTTCATTAACAAGTTTTCTGTCTCTATTTAATTAAGTACCGAGTTATAGGTACTTAACTACCATCTTGTACCTATATACTTATTAAAAATATCAAAACCTAATTAAAATACCTAATTTCTGAAAGGCTTGTTAAGGAGAACCTGACAATCACCATAAAATCATCCCTCCCTAAGCATGCATTAAGGAATAGATGTGCATTTTTAAACAAACGCTCTAATACTTAAATCTAGTTCCCTTCTGCGCCGCAGTACGCTGTTCACGCCGGGGCGCAACGTGCTGGCCGGCACGGGCAACTCGGGCGACGGCAGCGGCGTGCGCCTGGAGGTGAAGAAGCTTTATCTGCACCCGCTGTTTGCCGTCGGGCCCTACTGGGTCAACACGCGCGAGTTCGGCATCAAGCAGGCAAGTCACTAACGATACAGTGTTGAAGGCGCCACGCCGTGGTCGGCACGGACTCTTCTAGCGACGGCCTCTGCGGCGTGCTCCGGTGTTCGCCGTCGGGCTCTCAGTGGCGGATTTACCCTAAGGCCAAGTAGGCCCGGGCCTAGAGCGGCGAGATATTAGGGACGACACTCGGCAGTCTAGGTACCTATACGATGGGTACTGAGCACGTGCTGAGAAAGGGGCGGCTTCGGCTAGTTTGTACTTACTACAGGGCCTGGGACCTAGCGCGGCAGACACTGTAAATCCGCCACTGCGAGGTCTACTGGGTTAACTAGCGCGATTTGGGCATCAAGCCGGCAAGTGGCACTGACGATACGGTGTTCAAGGCGCCACGCAGGAGTCGGCGCTAGCACTTCCAGAGACTGCTAATTTACTTAACGAGTTTCATAAACTCGCTGCCCTACCAAAAGTACCAAAACGCACAAGTAAGAATAACTTTTTTTCGACTTCATAAAGTCTAGGTTTAAAAGAAGTTCTCAATTCGTCGGGATCTTGTTTGCAATGTTCCGTGATTGCTCAAAGATAGTTGGACCTGGATTACTCTTCAATTATTACAGTAGGTATTTTTTATAACATGTGCATTTGTTTTCAGTAAGCAACATGATGAATTGGAACCACTAATGAAGATTAGATATGATGAGATTTTAAACTGTTTTCTAAAGACGGTTATTTTTATTATAAGGTTATCATATCATATTATACACTTCTTTGCTACTAATAGCTACGGCATATAGTGCATTTGTAACAAGTGTCTTCACAGAGTTGTTTGGTTGTGATTGCAGGTGCACGCTCGCTGGGACTTCATGCTGGTGGAGCTGGAGTCGCCGCTGCAGCTGGACGGCGTGAACATCGCGGCCGTGCCGCTTGACGACGGGAAAGATACCCCGGAGTCGCTGGCCGTCGACTACGCCGGTTTCGGTGCAACCCATCACGGGGTAAGTCTAACTGTGGGCTACATACGTCATGCTACGTTAAAACATGTTTGTTTATCTGGAACGCCCTCAACAAGTCCACTTGATTTATCATTATCACCACTTACCATCAGGCGATTCGTCTGCTCGTTTGCCTCCTATATCATAAAAAAACCACATGCTGATCACAGGATTTTTAACCCGATAACCACAACAGCATTTCTATTTTGAAATACCCCCTCAACCCCATCCTGTTCATTTTGGCTACTTGCAGCCTTATTTATTTTAACGACCTCTAAGCCCCGTGATTTAATGTATTCATGCTGGGCCACCTCAAAATTCATAGACGAAAGTTCGCTGTTATAACCCAGTGCTATTACATTCCGGTTGATTCTAGCACCCCCTCTCTTGATGATACAGTCGCACTCAACCCAACGCACGCCATATATGGCCGCAACTGTCTAATCTTCAAGCCGGTAGACGGACGCGGATTTTATTTTCCACTCCTAAAATGTGTAATCCATTGTCCAGGGCGTCATGCAGCGGCACATGCACGGGATGAAGTTGCGGACGGAGAGCGACGAGCGGTGTTCCACTCTCCCTCAGTACAGCAAAGAAGACATGCTGTGCGCAGTGGGCCGCACTGAGACGCGTGACTCAGCTTGCAACGTAAGTTCCACCTCAAACTTACCTTTATTACCTAAATAATTCTGACAAATAAAGGCTGGGTTTATATATTTTTTTAATTTATTTAATCCATAAAAAAATTACAGTGCAATAATCGCACTTAACTGCCACGTGGAGTAATAATTAGGTAATAATAACATCTAAAGATTGTCAATTTTCACTCGCAGGGTGACAGCGGCAGCGGCTTGGTGAGCACGAAGAACCATCGCTTGCTGGGCGTGGCATCTTGGGTGCAGGACGACGCCAACGAGTGCAGCCCCGGCAAGCTGGTGGTGTTCTCGCGCGTGGCCGCGGCGCGCCCCTGGATCAAGCAGGTCACCGGCCTCGACTTGTAACCGCCAATATACCCCTGACACCAACCTCAAAGGACTGCATGACGAACGTTTACGTTTTAGTGAAAAACGCGACTGACTGTGTAAAGTGTAGTTTTGAAGAATAAGTATAGGTATATACCTACCCCGTTATCCCGTTATTTGACCAACCAACATTAGTTTTAAGAGTTGCATTTAATTTGAACAGGGACGATTTGCCCCGGAGTCCGCTTTTAGACGGAGTCGAATCCTTAGAAAACATTGGTCGATTGCTGTGGTGGAGTAACTATAGTGTAGTAGAGTGTACAATAATGTATTTCATAGGATATCGTAATAGGTTGTTAACCTAAATTAGCCAAGAATTACATTGGCCTCGAAGTAGCTGTACCTACCTACACCTGAACACCTGTGTGTAGTGTGTAATGTTTCCGTCCCAAAGACTACGTATGTACAATTAAAGGCCTCTAAATCTTGTGTCTCAAAGCGAAACCGCCTTAAAACAATTTGACATAGGTAGGTAAGATACCTATTACCTACTTTCTGATGCCGAGGTATAAAAAGCAGTGTTATACTGGTTATACCAAACCGCTTGGACTTGCGGAAAAGCAGATTGTTCCGCTCGATTAGAAATTCGCTATAGACTAATATATGGACAATAAATCAGTGAATATTACTACAAAATGACAGAAACTTATTTGTTTCTTGTTTTAATCCATAAAAAAGCCGTAAACCTTAAAACACTGTAATCTTACTTACGTTATACATAGGTAGGTACTAAGTAAATAGTGTAGTTTTAGTTAGTATGAACTTATTGCACAGCAATATGTAGTAGGTAGTTGGCACATACAGTCAGCAGCTATAATGGATTGAGCCAACAGGATATATTAAAAAAAAAACACCTGGTTATTTTGGACACCTGGCCAGTTCTGCTGCTGACTGTACCTACGTAAAACAAATGTGCCATAATAACGTACAATAATACATACTTAATTTATTTTTCACCTCAGCAGCTCGAACAAGGGTACTTTGCTTCTTAAAAACAGTGAGCAAAATGCGATTTTGCTCACTGAATCATTTTGTCTCACTCAGTGAGCAAAATCGCATTTTGCTCACTAAGCGTGTTTCACTCAGTGAGCAAAATGCGATTTTGCTCACTGAGTGAGACAAAATGACATTCAAGTGACCTTTATAGTCAAATGTCATTTCAGCATGCGGGGTCTAATACAAGTTCGATATACTTGGGTTCTATTATCTCTGTCCCTCTAGGTATGTTCTCACTGCTTAGGGTGAAAAATTTTGTGTACTACACGAGATCAAAGTTATTTACATCTCGTGCGCTTTTGAATCCCTTACTACGCTCAAGATTCTAAAATAGATTCACTCGCTACGCTCGTGAATCTATTATAGAATCTTTCGCTTGCACGGGACTCAAAATAAGCACTCGAAGAAATATCAAACTTTGATCTCTTGTTGTACAAATAACTATAGTTCTCAAGCGGATCCCAGGCTCCCATGAGCCGTGGCAAAATGCCGGGATAACGCGAGGAAGAAGAATACATAATTACTATAAGTTTTTAATGCTGGACATGGCGATTACTTTATCCAATCTGTTATGAATAAATATTTTTTTATTGAATATTATCTATTTATATTAACTTACGTAATTATTTCTGTTAAAAGATAACTATGTACATACTATTCATGTAAGTACATTATAATTATTCTCCAATGGAAATCCAAAACGTTGCAATGTGAATTGTACAAAAATAGATATTTATGTCAACTATATCTGTGATCTCCGTTAATAAATGTCACTTGTTTGTACGTTTTTTTGTATCGCTGTTTCCCAAAATAATTTTAGGAATTCTAAAAACCATATCATGTAGGTATGAAAACTTACTATTGGATATGTGCACGGCTAGATTTATGGCGCCTGTGACCACAACAACGTATAACAGCAATATAACGTATGAAAACTGTCAATTAAAGGATAATAAAACCATTGAAATATCCTTATCTAGTTAAGAGTTGCGTGTGCTATCAAATCGTTGCAAACTTATCTTGTTCTAACTCTAGTTTTAACCTATTTTTAGGGTTCCGTACCCGAAGGGTAAAAACGGGACCCTATTACGAAGACTTCGCTGTCCGTGATGTATTTCTGATGCCGCTATAACAACCAATACTAAAAAGTACGGAACCCTCGCTGGGCGAGTCTGACTCGCACTTGTCCGGTTTTTATTCTTATTTAAGAATACGAAAGCCAGGAACCCGTTCTCTGTTCGTAGTCGCTTTTCTCTACAAAGCGGGAAAACGCTGGGATCGGCTACGAGCGAATTACCTAGCGCGACGAAAACGTTGGCACGGAATTAGTAAATAATATACTTATTTAATTTTTAATTAGCTACTTGTGTTTTTATGCAGATAGATACATTGTTTAAACAAGGACTGCAATAAGTCCATGCATGGTTTATATTCAAATTTCGTCAAGTGGACGAAAACTAGAGCTGGACGAATACTAGTGCCCTATTATGACCCTATTATTATGACCCTATTATTATTATAATGACCCTATTATGTATTGACTAGCCCAAAGAGTAAAGTACCTAGTAAGTATATGAGCAGCCTCTGGTGGCAAGTTTAGTCATGGAATAATATGCATAGCAGCCCGCTGAACAAAAATGCATGACGACATTGATGACGTCACGTAATATATGTCGCAACCATCTGGTTTAGTTAGCCAGCCAGCTATTAGAGTCGCCTGGGCCGATAGAAAATCACTCAACGTTTAACGCATTCACTGCCAGGGGGCGTGGCCTAGGAACAAATTTGTATGACGGTGGACGCACATGTGCGTCGGGGGCAGTGAATGTGTTAACAACTTGGCGTATTGAAAGTCAGCTCTTTGTAAAAGACGGGTTGACTCGGCCAAATGATTTAAATGTAGAAGGTAGGTAACGTAAAAAAGTTATAGAAATGGAATAAAATAAAATAAATAAATAAATTAACAATAACATATTAACCTAACCGAAAATCAAATTTATCAATGTCCTAATTAACTAAATGACTACACCATGTTCAGCCATCTGGTTAAACGTTGCGATCAATGACTTGGCTGGTTCTTCTTCAATCAACTAATTAGCTGGATAATTCAACCAGTTGACTGCGACGTATATACTAGATATTATGCACGCTACAACCAATATGATAAATCTATAACCCTGCGCCTCTCTCTATAATAATTCCAAGGAGATTATTAAATTTTACAACGGGACTTAATCGCGTATTTAAGTTTTAAGATTTACCTCCCGACGTTTCGAGCACGGCGTTGTCCCCGTGGTCTCGGAGAAGACAATCTCATCTCAATCATTTCTTGGTCCAATCTGCATTGCATCTCACTCTCTCACTACACAGAATGTGAGACGCAAATACACATTGGAGAAAGAAATGGGATAGGTGGAATACCACCCTTAACCTTTTGGACGCCAATGACCGATATATCCGCACCGCAGGTCCAACGCCAAAGACGGATTAATCGGTCACAGGCCACAGAGCAACATAGACCTACGTGGATATGCATAAAGTTCAATTTCAGTTTTGACACTTCGGTGACGTGGCGTCCGAGTGACAGCTTTTGTGTTTGACATGGCGTCGAAAAGGTTAACCCCTTACTGCATGCCATAATTTAGGTATTAAATTTGAACTTTAATAATTGTCAATATAGTTGAATATTACAACGGACATATATTATATGGCCACGTATGCGGAAAAGGGTTAGGTACCATTATAACAACTTATAATTATCACCACAGATGACCGTACAGCCAGCATCAAGATATAATGACGGCCGAAGTGGCCAAATGAATTGCAATTTAACCCTTTTCCAGGCATAGTACTATTTATCTGTATCGTCTTGGGTCGTCCCATTCGTTTTTCGTCAAGTTCTTGAATTAGTCCTCTGCTTTCGTCACTCATTCTACATTGAAAGCCACCGACGATTGTGACGAATGTAGAATGAGTGACGAAATTAAGCAGAATAGGACTAATTTAAGAACTTGACGAAAAACGAATGGGACGACCCAAGACGATACCGATTTATTGACCACATACGCGCCAATAGAATTTCAACCTTAGTAATTCGATTTAAAGTTTAAATTAGATTGGACTTTCCGAAAATGTGACTTATCTTCAAATTAGTCATCAAAGCTGGATTTATTTGAATAAATTTGGATTTTTTTGAAAAACCTTGTAGATTGGTGGGGCCTGGAAAAGGGTTAATATTAATACTCAGTCCATTTTAGACGCAGGTCCGTGATTACTATTTAACCCCTTCAACTGTGATTGATGCTCGTAGGTACAGTCAGCGGCTTATAGTAGGTAGCGTCCAAGGTATTCAAATTAGCTCGTACCGAACTATTTGAATCTATAATATATGACGCTGCCTGTACATTGTCAGGAAAATCGTGAACAATACAGATGTTGTTGTATCGGGGTAGATTCAAAGAAAACAACAACGTATCATGTTCCTGAAAATTTAATGACTTTAATAGAAGAATAACTAAATTAAAACAGCAAGTTAGAAGAAAAAATCATTCATTATTAACATCATCTTTTTATCTGATTATGTTCAAGCAAAAAGACCAAATTAATCAATGACCTAACAAAATATACAACAAAAGTCATTAAATAATTAAGTCCAACCAATTAGTAAGTCTACCGTGGACAAACGACCGAAACAATAGATACGTAAGTATTATTGATCCAACATCACCACTAAATGAACAAGTTACATAATAAAAACATACAATTTTGAATAATATTGTGATTAAAAAGAAAAAAAGCTAAATAATTCTTTCCTACTATAATATAAAGTGTCGACTACTTATAATATGTATATGCTTACTTAAAATTTTCACACAAAGAGCAGTGCGGGGGAGGGCCGGCATCGCCCCGACTGCCGCGCGACCGGTCGCACGACTGCGGCGGTCGCGTCGCCAGACTAGTCGCACGACCGGTCGCGCGACCGAAGAGGCCGGCCGCGGCGCATGCTCGCCTTATCCGATACACACCACAATCTCGCTAAACACTAGTCACTTACGCCAATGTTAGACAAATAAGAAAGCGACGACTTCCCAAATCAAAATGCCAGTACTAACACCCGAGACGTTCCGGCTCGCGGGCGTGCGCGGCCGGTCGTTGTGCAGTATCGCCGTGTACCGCGCGGCGCACACCGGTGCCGCCGGTCGTTGTGTAGTATCGCTAACTTCTGTACAATATACACGAGAGCGACTCCCGCCGCTCGCTGAGCAGCTAACAATTGTTACTTCGTAAATGTTAAGCACGTTATGCTCTCCGTCGGAATCATAACAATGTAGCTTTTTTTGGAGTTTTAATTTTTTTACAATATATAGGATTTGTTTCTATAATTAATTATATCTAATATTTACAATGGAGGTGAATGGACAATATTCAAAACGCTACTCGTATCTCGAAATTAATCCTGAAGTCCTACCCAAATGAACTTTATCTACAACTTTTAATAAAAATTTAAAAGTAAAACTCTCGCCACAAATAAATCTAAATTTAGATGGATCGAGTCTGCGCGTCCTATTTACTGTAAAAAATTGCCATTTACGATAAATTCTGTCCGAAAACCGTCAAAAGATAAACTCTGTCGAAGAATCCGGTAAACTAAATACTAGGCGGCGCGGCGCGGCCGGCGCCGAGTCAATCTACATACGTAAATGAGAGACACAAACTCGATCGACAATTTATTTAGAGTAAAGGATAGACGTGATGGTCGGGGCTCGACGGGGCTCATATTTTGTGTATCTTCTGCGACACGACCACCGGGTTGTTGCGCCGGATCTCCTGCGCGCCCAGCTCCCGGTAGTCGAACGAGCACTCGTGCTTGTCGCTGTACCGGTGCACGGCGCAGAACAGCCCGCCGCAGCGGCACTCGAACCCTGCAAAACACACACACTCACACTCAGTATCAAGATTCACTCTACGAGAATAACCTGACGAGTACAACATGACCCCGGCAAGAGTTTTATAACCCCGAGAAGATTCTGCATGAACTGTAGGGGGCAGCACAGGAGCCCCTTGTTTATTGGCGCAAAGTGTAACTGTCAAGTTTAAGTTTCCAATTTACGCCACAAGATGACAGACCCTCTAACATGCACGGTCAGTAAGGAATGGAATAGATTAGAATAATGTATAAATGCAAACCCTTGAAAACAATACAAACAAAAATAAATTAAAATATATTGTCAATAACTAAGTATTTTTTGTTACTACACAACTTACAGCATTATCTTCTGTTGTCATACTTGGGGCACAATCTTTTCTTAGACTACACGTCTTAGATAAAGCGAATGTCCCACTAAATAGAACTCACATGAATTATTAGATCCTGCCAATACCCTGCTACTAACCCTGCCGATAACGTAATTAAAGGAAAATGGAGTTAAATGAGAGAAGTCAACTATTAAGAATAATATGTAGATGATAATCAAATTAAGGTAGGTCCCGAAGAAGACTATATATTATTTGAATGTCCCGATGACAATAAAATTACAGTAAATGTATTCTGTCCATCAAAATTGCCGACCATGACACGGTAATCTAAAAGACACAGATTGTCTACTATCGCCACCTCATACGATTACAAATTTACAATGTTGCAGCAATCTATCTACACAAAACCTATATAGCAACTGTTGCTTCAAAATTTCAGTCAAAAATTATTTTTATTTCACGGTTTAATACGCAGACTACTTTTAGTAAGTTATCTTATCTACATCGAACGAACCCAAACTCAATGAAGTTGCGGTGTTTCTAGAGACATTTTTTTATGGGTTAGGTACTCGATGTTCATCAACGTCATGTTTAAGTGGTCGTCGCCGTCGTAAAAAGAGAACCGCCACTTCATACAAACGGGGCAGTCCAACTTCGCAGGGATAATAACTCATACAAACGGGGCAGTCCAACTTCGCAGGGATAATAACTCATACAAACGGGGCAGTCCAACTTCGCAGGGATAATAACTCATGCAAACGGGGCAGTCCAACTTCGCAGGGATAATAACAATTATTCCAAAGCGGCGGTTAAAATCTTTTTTTTTTTATTAATAATTTACTGTTAGTGCAGGTTAGTTAGTTTCCTTAAACGTTCTAACGAGCATTTATACAGGGTTCGGCTAATACCTAATTGCTACAATTACCTCCGAAAGTGTATGTGTTGGTTGAAATATTTCACGATTTGAAGCGGTAAACACAATAATAGTTTTCGAATGACGTACAAGCAATTTCACAGCGACCGGAACGATGGAAGGTGATAGAAGTGCCGACGGCGCGACCGAGTCAATACCGCGCACCGCACGTCATCGCCACGCGCGATAACACAGATTTTCTTATCACTAATCGGACGTGGGCAACCGCTCTTACGAAGTTTTAACCGCTCGTTTCGCACGTTGTTACTATCGCTGCATACGCAAAATGCTACGAACGATACTATTAGAGAAAACCTGCATCTTTCATAATCAAATTTTGTAGTAGTATGTAGAATTTGAGGTAGAAAAAAGTGAGATAATTAGGTTATTTAAAGGCCATAGTCGGTTTTCCATGGTAAGTGGGCCCTTAAATTAATTTGATTCGGGTTTTTTTTATGAGTACCTCTTATGGTGAAGGATATTTTTGCTGAGTATCAACATCCTGCTAGTGACAGTTTTTGACTTATGATTTTTTTTTCTTTAATGTATTGTTTTTCGGGATGTATTCAAGCGATTTGCTTAATTTTTTTAAATATTGTTCTTTATTTATAGATGATCAAGCAAATTTTGTGAGTAGAAAAAGGCGGCAAATTTAAAAAATGTAGGCGCGAAGGGTTATCGTCCCATAGAAAATTTAAATTTCGCGCCTTTTTCTACTGACAAGATTTGCTTGACCGAGTATGGGTATGCATGGATACTCAAAAAACGAATACCAGTTCTCATAAAAAAAAAAAAAGAAAAATGAAGTAAAAAATAAATAAAATATTTTTTTAATGTCGTTGTGAAGTAGTGACACCTCTAATTTTTTTTCTAGTTGTTGGCCAGACATTGGCCTAATACTTGCCCAAATATCAAAATTTTCCAAACGGTACTTCCTCTCAAAAATTAGCAATGTGTGTGGTCAAGTCCTGTACTCAATCGGTGTTTTTCAATGTAGTATACAAACTTTTCGATTATGTTTGCGTTTTCTTATCAGGTTGTCGTATTTAAGAGTAAAATGCCAATGACAACTTAATGTTTGTATACTACATTGAAAAACACCGATTGAGTACAGGACTTGACCACACACATTGCAAATTTTTGACAGGAAGTACCGTTTGGAAAATTTTGATATTTAGGCAAGTAGTAGGCCAATGTCTGTCTTCAACTAGAAAAAAAAATTAGAGGTGTCACTACTTCGCAACGACATTAAAAAAATGTTTTATTTTTTTTACTTCATTTTTCTTTTTTTTTATATGACAACTGGTATTCGTTTTTTGAGTATCGATGCATACCTAAATAAAGAACACTATTAAAAAAATTCAAGCAAATCGCTTGAATACATCCCGAAAAAACAATACATTAAAGAAAAAAAAAATCATAAGTCAAAACTGTTACTAGTAGGATGTTGATACTCAGCAAAAATATCCTTCACTATAAGAGGTACTCACAAAAAAAAACCCGAATCAAATTGATTTAAGGGCCAACTTACGATGGAAAACCGACTACGGCCTTTAATCAAGTCATAAAAAGACGACTACATATAGTCAATTTTATGTAGATTGCTGCGACGTTACTCTCTACTAGTCATAACGTCTCGACACCGGACTACCGGCATAAACTGTGTAGAAGGAATATGATATTTACCTGTAAGTCCAACCTTCTTGCGGCAGACCGCGCATCTGTTCTTCTTTTTCTTGTCCTTGCTGGGGTCCTTGTCGTCCGCGTCCGTGTCGGACGTCGTGCTGGCGCCGCTCGTGCCCGCTCCACTCTCCTCTTCCAATTTCTGAAAAATATAATGACAAAACTTACAAATTATGCTTCGTAACTTATTTGGCAATCGTTTTCATAGTAAATATTCTTAGTAAACATCCGCTCAGGTCGCCCGAAGAAATTAAAACTACATTATACGAGGAACGAGGAAAAAGTACTAGTACTACAGAAGCGTTCTATGAGGATCATGTGCGGTGTCAACCGACGAGACTCAGCCAAACCTCTCTTTGGAAAACTAGGCATAATGACGGTAATCTCGTTATTTATCTATAATTCCTTGCTAGAAATTCACAAACAAGCGGACTCTCTTCTAAAATTATCTGATATACACAATTATAACACGCGATCCAAGCACAAATTGCTTTTACCAAAGGTGCGGCTTAAAAAATGTCAAAAACAGGGCGTTTACTTAAAGATCAAAATGTTCAATAAACTGCCATTGGAAATAACTAACCTGCCAATACATAGTTTTAGAAATAAAATATCTAATTATTTCAGGAAGCGTGCCTTCTACTCTGTGACCGAATATTTAAACTGTAATATTGACATGAATAACTTTGCTAATGTTAAATAGGCTATTGAAGGGAAATTTTATAATTATTTTGATTGACAACAATTGCTTTTATATTAATTTCTACTTATTGTAATGTATTGTACTTAATTTAAGTATTCGATTGCCTGTAACGACATACCATGTAATGCACATATTACTTTATGGTGAATAAATGAAAATGAAATGAAAAAAAATGAACATCTGTTCCTTGCATCCGCTTTAACGAATTCTTTGTAATTAATGTCGATCGTCGATCGACAACGAGCGAGATTGAACTTCAGTCATTGACGTCAAGGGTAAACTCATCGATTAGACGGAACTATCGATTACGTCTACATCTTTTAAATATAGTGATACCTTACACGCGTAAGGGCCCTACATCTTAAGAATAACTTCAGTATGGCACCGAATCGAACGATTACGTCACGAGGACAGTCCTAAGCTAGAATTTAAATCGTCATCAAACTAACACACCCGTTTTAGAGTTTTTTTGCTAGTTTCCGGTTGGGGGGACCGGGGCGTGTCAAGTTTTAGTGGTTTATCGTCGGGCTGGGCGTGGGCGTGGGCGTGGGTGTCGGCGGCGAAGATCTCGTTGCGGCTCTCCTGGATGTCGACCATCTTGGCGGGGCGGTGCTCGGCGGCCGCGCGCTCGGGCTGCGGCTGCGCGCTGTCGGCGGCGGCGGCGGCGGCGGCGGCGAGCAGAGGTGCGCTGTTGTTCACGTCTAGAGCCTGCCCCCTCTTGTCGAAGCTCTTCGCTCGCCCCGGGGGGGCATGCTCCTGGCCGGAGCCTTGGCTGTTGTTGCTAGTTTTACGTCGGAGCGCTTTTTTTAGTAGCCGTTTACCCTTCGATTCTTTTTTGTTGGGGTCATTTTCCATTATTGGGTTTTTCGTTTTGGTTCTGGTTGGACATTTTGACTGCAACACGACAATGTTATGAAACCTGGGCTCTATTGGTTGCCGATCGAAACAGCTATTAAGCTATTAAATTTGTTCAAGTAAAAAGTACGTAAGTATAATTTAAAACTACTAAACTTTACCGTTTTATAATAGAAAATCGCCCCCCATCTCAAATCATTGAAAGACTTGAGAACGATTTCACAAAACTTTTACAAATTAATAACGAGCAATAACTATGATATTTTGATTTTTAATTTACAGTAAATATTTAAGAAATACGATGTAAATATTTTTTTAGATTTTAGTCACGAGTGTCAAGTTTGTCAGCGTGACACTATTTAAATTTGAAACCGTCATTCTTTTATGTCAATGATATTTTATTCACAAAAAGGTTAGAGTTCCTGTCAGCATGAGGATGAATTCGAATTTAATATGCAGAGTTTAAAGTGAAGGCAATTCAGACCTCCAAGATCCATACAGATGTAGAGTTAGACCAAGAAAAGTCTGCAGCGATTTTGATAGCCCACGCAGTGCAAGTGTTATTTTAAACGTCAAACTTCTATGTAATTATGACGTATAAATAACACTTGCACTGCGGGTGCTATCAAAGTCGCTGCAGACTTTGTTGGTCTTTGCACAAATTGGCAAAAGCATCAATTTTGTTTTGTCTAAAGTCAACTAGAACTACTAGAAGCGAAGGCACAAAAATGAAGATGGGAAGAACGTTTAAAACACGAGAAGAAACATCCGCTAAGGGTTTCCCCACATATGTCGAAAAAGCTTTATATCTGCGCAATAAGAGCGAAATAGTCGTCGTTCGGTTCGTATCGGCCAGCGCCCGCCGACGCGTCGACGGCTTTTTCGCTCTTATTGCGCGGACATAAAGCTTTTGCCGAATCCTCGTCGATAGGTATATCTGGGGAGACCCTAACCACACCTCGGACACTGACGATCAAATGTATGAAACAAACGCGTTCCTACGCACACAGTCTAAGCTCGTGTAGGTGAACGCGTACCATGCTTGTGTGAGTGAGATAAGACGTGCTAGGGTTCCCGCCATTTTGTTGTCAAGTTCGATGACCTCAATGACTCAAAACTCATTGCGCGAATTAGGAAGAAATAAGAATCGTATTATGGTGTAAGGTGGGTATCTAAGCTCGATTTATACAGTTTCCTATTTTGATTCAGTATAAACGAAGTAACAAAATTTTTGTAAGGAAATTCAGGCCACCAGTATATTACGTAAGTTGAAAACATTATTTTTTGTTCATATAGATATTGTGTTGTTTTCATTGTGATCTGATAGGTTTTGTAAATATTTGAATATTTTACGTGGCCTCCGCTCTGCGCACCGCGTCGTCGCGTCCTTGCCAGCCGGTAACTGTGAGGTAACCGAGAGCGGGTGGGCGGCACTTTCAACGGGAGGCAGGGAGTGTCCATACTGTACGTTAGTACTCTTCATTATACTGTGCCCTAACAGTGACTCATTAATTGTCTTCTAAGGCCAAGTACATCTCAAATACGAAAAAAATCTATACGAATTCGTCTAAAAAGTGATTTAAACTCGTAAAGCAAGTTTCCTGATTATAACGAAAAGGATAAATCCTCGGTGTCGGTGTAACCTCCAACGGCTTGGCTCTTTAGTGCGGTTAAATGCACCTCGATACAACTTGAGATTCGATTGGCGTGGCCCTAGAGATTACAGATTGCACATGTCTGTGTCAATACCATATTAAAGCAAGTTGTGTTGAATATGTGGTACTCGAGAGTATACTATACTGTATTTTCTATGTATTTAGTAGACTTGAGCTGTATTTTTTATCAGATACTAAAATGACAGATTGTCCAATCTACTGCCCTAACTCCGTATCTAGGATATAAAACAGTTACGTACAGTCACCTGCAATAATATGACAACGATATCCGCAAAAATATCTGACATGATCTTATTTGTAGAGCCATAACCGCATGTCATATTGTTGCGGCCTTCGAAGAGTAACGTATGACAGTACTTCAAGCATCCGTTTCGAGGATCCTGGAGAGAAGGACAACTTGCAGGCAGGCGTAATTGACCCTCGTACGTAATGTGCGAACAGAGACGTGTTAAATTGTTATTTTAGAGGCCTTGACTGTCCTTAACCGATTGTAAAAGGGAAGGGAGTTACCAAACCTATCTACATTTAACAATATGAGGCCGAATAGAATGACTCTATTCGGTGCCATATTCAAGTACCTATTAGTTGACCAATCAGTGGACTAGGTAGACGACTACGATGTCGAGTCGATGGACCATCGATCGACATATTTCAACCGAATCACGGATAAGTGTAGATTAAATAGGTGTTTATTTGAAAACGCCCTAAAGTGCTGTCCTTATACTCGGATATTGCAGACACTGGTCGCAAGTAATTAATTAATGACCGAATCACATGGACATACGCACTTGCGTTTGCAACAACTTCGCCTCCATGGACAAAAAACCGGCTAAAACGGCGGTAGCATTCGCGACACGCGGTGCTTAAGCGCGTGCGTATGAGCCCTTAGAGAAGAAGAGGATTGTGGCCTCACGTCTGTGTGCTGCTGCGGCTGGGCGGCGAGGCTGGGCACGGTGGGCGCGGCGGCGGCCAGCGGCGTGGGCGCGGGCGCGGGCGCGGGGGAGGGCGCGGGGGAGGGGGCGGGCGCGGGCGCGGGCGCGGCGGGCACGAACGGCGCCGCCACCGGCGACGGCGTCGTCGCGGGCGGCTGCTGCTTCTTCTTCAGAGCCTCCTGGAATACAGACACGACGGTTTGTTGTATTAATTATCACATAATACAGTTGTTGGAATTTTAACTTTCTATCGATTAAACAAATTTCAAATAGACCTTCCCTCTGCGGGAGTTTGCCAGATGGAGGGTTTAAATTGTTAATGTCGGCAAATTCAGCAACATGTCGATGAGTTTCTTTCTTATTTATAAACTTCTGTGACAGACCTGCAGTCTTACACTGGACACTCTTAGCAGCAGTCTTACGATGGGCACTTATCTCATAAGTAGCCCATCTTTTCTTTGGTAATCAGCTCTATTATTATTGTGTAAGTCGCTGCGGCGGGTGGACTTCCAATTGCTATGTTTGTATATCCGCGGCGGCTGACCTTGGCCCGGTGGCGGCGACTGATCAAGCAGACCGTGTCCTAACGTGATGTTGCACCAGCAACCATTTCACCAGCTTACTTACAGCAAATTGGGTTCATTAGTTTATTATTTAACTATACGTGTTTTATAAATGTTACTGACATATTTTTGTGGTATTAACGCGCCAAATAGTTATTTTACTTATCTTTAGTCAAATTTATTATAGTTTTTGCATATAAACTTTATGACCCAATTACATTTTGTATGACTTCCTGGTTATTTCGAGACCATAAAACATCGATTGTTCAGAAACCAAAAAAACAGGAAAATGAGTTTGTTATCAATAGGAAAAGAAAAAACCGGCTAATTGCGAGTCGGACTCGCGTTCCAAGGGTTCCGTACATTAGTCAGACTCACGCTTGGCTGCACATTTCTAATAGGTTTTCCTGTGTATGTGTGTATTTTTTTCATAATTTTAGACCCAGTAGTTTCGGAGATAAGGGGGCCGGTCATTATTATTCTTAAATAACTTCTAAACTATTTTAAAGTTGTCAAATAAATATATGTGGGATTCTCACAATGAGCCCTTTCATTTGATATATAATATAACAAGATATAGTTTTCAAAACGTTTTTTTTTTCTTATTTCTCATTTACCCCCTCAAAAGTCTCAAAACTTACCCCTTTGTTAAACTAAAATTCTATTATTTACGTTACAAGGACGTCCTTGGGTTATAGACTTACATGTGTGTACCAAATTTCGACTTAATTGGTCCTGTAGTTTCGGAGCAAATAGGCTGTGACAGACGGACAGTCAGACGCACGAGTGATTCTATAACCGTACCTCAAAAGGAATAAACGGAACCCTAAAAAACGATAGCGTATATGCGCACGCCCAAGCGATTATGGTTTTATGTACCTATAGCATTAATTTATTATGGGACAAACTATTGTAAGAAAAAAATATTGCGATAATTTATTTCGTACACTTTTGTCCAATTGTACATAAGTGTTTTATTAAAAACGTATCTTCAGCCAAACTGATTGTGTAACAAATATCATCATTAACTGTGCCGATATCATTATATCGTGAAAGCGCGGCTAAACAAGGCAGCCTGTTTCTCAAAACTGTTGTAATCTTAATCACTTAAGGTGCAATGAGTTCAGAAAACATTTAAGTCTACTGCACAATGTACTGGAATGAAATGGACACATGCAGGCAGACCAAGAATATTTTACCGGAAATGAACTATAAGCTCACCAAAACACTACTGAAAACACCAAGACACCAACTTGAACTACGTAAAATAGTAGGATTAATTACAGGACATAACAAAACACCTACACAATATGGGTAAAGCAGACAGTCCCATGTGCACTGCAAACAGGTAGAAGTATACAGGAGCAAATACCTAGGGACTCCGTGCACACTAAAAGAGTTAGCAGTTAGCAACCTGAAAACTTTGCTAGGCTTCATGGAGGAGCTGGGGTGGTTAGAGTATAGCGCTACCTCGTTTCACGCAAAATAGGCACAATGGTTGTCGATTTGCGGAAAATGCCCAGAAGCACTAACTAACTAAGCGCTACGAATTTTCAAAAACTCCATTCTCTGAGCCTACTGCACCAATCGGTGGTCCGCGAACGGTGCACTTGAACTGGCGAATATTATGTCAGTGTTGGCATGCTAACGCTAGCAACTGACACTGGTGTGAATTTTATAATAATTCTAGTTATTTAATAAGCAAACTGACCAAACATAAAATTATTGTCAAGATGTAGTCATTAAATTAAAACCTCATTTATTAGTGCAAAACATTTGTTAATTACCGTTATTAATATGGTTCTAAATTCTAGTTTCATTTCAACAAACGATTATACTTTTACGATTACAGTTTTTAAATCAGGTAAACATTCATGTTTTATTTTATAAAATACACCACTGCGTAAAATGCGCAACACTACATGAAAAGCGCCAAGAAATATAAAAGGCACGTAAAAGTTCGCCCGCAGGCTAACCTTGGTGTATTGTGCAAATGCTTCTGTTTTTTAGCATATCTACACTATGTGGCAACATCTACGTGCACTTCTGTGTTATTAATTATTATACAAAAAAGGCAAATTAAGTATGTCTACGAGTCCCTGTGATATCGATTTAAAAACTTGAGCAACCAAACATTTGGTTCGGTTTTGGAAGCAAGAGGCCTGCTGGCTACTGGTTAGTTAACAAATACTTTAAGGGCCACTTGCACCACCTACTAACCCGGGGTTTCCACTTCTTAACCCAGTGTCAAATTGTACTGGTACCCATGGTAACTCCAGGATTAACCGGTTAACCCCGGGTTAGTGGGATGGTGCAAGTGGCCCTAAGTGTTTTGTGGCGGCAAAACGTTGCTAATGTCAGATCGGATAAGCCATACAACTCATAGAAGACTTTCAAGGGCGGCATTATACGGGCATTTTAATTCATTAATTGTAAATTACCCTGAAAATGCCGCCATCTAACGGGCTTATACATGCACATCTACATTATCTTTGATTCATTAATGTATGCATAGCATTTAGTAGTTACGAGATAACATAGGAACAGATATGGATTGCAAACAGTTAATTAAACACATGACTCTGTTTTTCAGAGGTCTTATTTTGACAAATACATAAGAAGTAGAAGTAGTTAAGTGGGTGAAGTCTTTTAAATAAATGATCTTCTCGGTAGCTTTTAACGATAAAACATCATGCCAAGATAATTATTAACACCTCGCCCACTTCAATACTTCACTTGCCGACTATGCTATGCGTCATTACGTTATAGGTAGCCTCGCTAAAACTGTTTAAGTTTAGTCGCTATGTCGCCTAAACTAAATTTCTATAAATAAGTATTCACGCCTGTGTATGGGCTTAAAAACACAATTCCTCTATTAAGCATGTCATAAAAAAATTATTATCCTGACAAAGTCCGTATATCACCCTAAAAATCCTAACATTTCCTGGACGGTCGTTTCTCCAAAAATCCGGGCTTACATGAGCCTAGCTTCCATAGAAATTTAGCTCAAAACTTTCCACAATGCACTCGAATTTCGTCATACTGGACAGGAAAAAATAGGTGCGTAATTGCGTAATACTTGCATGGGTTTATAGTTTGTTTTTTTAGCATTAGAAATAAGGTAAACAATCTTGATGTGTCTTTTAATTGAAAAACACATTTTAAAAATAAGTTACGGCAAATATGTAACAATTATGAATCTAATACGATCATTTATATTCTTCTGCTTTCATAAGTAATAGTTATTGATTTTTAAAAAGCGTTTTTCAATTAAAAGACATGTCAAGATCGCTTACCTTCTTTCAAGTTCTTTCTAATGCTAAAAAAACGAACTACAGGCAAGGAAGAGTGGGTAATACCTATGTTTGGGGTATCTCTTTTATGTGGTTTGTCCACACAACGCACAAGAAAATGTACTTATCCTCATAAATCCGGTTGAACTAAACTTGTTTACTCGTAATTTGCACATTTACTAAAAATAAGTAAATATTTTGATTGTTTTGGTTTCAAATGTAGATTTAATGCATATTATCATGCATGTTTGTTACTTTGGGGAACGTAAAAGTAAATACCTAGTCGTTTGCAAATAAATTAATGTTCATTGCCGTAGCCCGGGACCACATAAATATACTTAATAATCACAATTTATCGCAAAAATAAATATTGTATGGAACATGATACAATTTTTTTAACAATTTTGAACTGCAGTTTTTGAGTATAATCTGGAAATTTTATAAAGATACTGTGTACATAATATGAGTTTAATAAATCTTGTCCTATTTTGAGATATAAATGATTTTTGATGGTTCAGCGATGATTTGTCCGATCACTGTTAATAATAATTTATATTTAATATCTTTATTTTATAATAATTTAACAAAATTAGTTAATTACCTATGATCTGCTGATCTTGCCCATGTCATAATTATATTCCAAAGACGTTATCTTATAACTGTATTATAATATCTGAGAGACCGATCTTTGCTCGGAAAACATATATAAAACTCAAAAATGTGCGTTTTCCCAGAGATAAGACCTCCATCGTTTTTTCGCCCCCCAAAACTACCCATATAGCAAGTATCATCGAAATCGTTAGAGCCGTTTCCGAGATCCCCGAAATATATATATAAATAAATAAATATACAAGAATTGCTCGTTTAAAGGTATAAGATATAACTAGTCAGATCATAAGTTCATAGGTTTATATAATTCTATGTAATATATTTTGGAAATAGTTATAAAAACATGTCATAAAATATGCTCCCTGTCCAAGGTGATATTGATCCCTATTTGTTTATGTATTAAAATAGTTAATATAGTTTGTGAATTGGACTGACAAGATTGCTACTGTACATGTTTTACCAAATCTACCTTGTGTATGGCAATTAAATCTAAGCGTGTTACTGAAAAGTACCCTAAGTTTGAAGGGTTAGCTGAAGTACAGACTTGTCAGAAAACTAAACTGCCTTATAAGAGGTAAAATAGGTACTAGTACCTATAGCACGAATAAGGAAATCCAGCCAACAGAAAATATTCTTCCATATAGTGCGACGTCATTGTTATTCCCGGTAAAATAGACAAATAAAATAACCACATATTTCATAATTACCAGGAAATTTGTCAAAAATTGGTATTATATTCTTCTTATAACTCCGCAGCTACATATATTAGAAAACTTTTCGACTTTGCTCATGTGCCCTCGGAAAAAGCCGGCGATCCGCAAACACAGGTTACGTAACCAAAGTCCCCCGTCATCTGTCAAGTTCAACCTAGCTGACCTACTTCACTGACATTTATGAAATGATGCAGTAATCGAGTAATTATACGTACGCGAACCCTACACACGGTGACTCACTCGGTGGGTACTATTATAATTATAACATATTAGGGATAGGTATTATAAATTATGACTTAGTTTTCACTGTTTTCAGTCAGCAATACATCCTTATACCTAATTTTTTTACTATTTCATTAAATCTAATACCTTTAAACGAGCAATTCAGTTTATTTATTTATATGTTTATTTATATATATGTATATAAAATATATACATATGTTTATATATATTTCAGGGATCTCGGAAACGGTTCTAACGATTTCGATGATATTTACTATATGGGGGTTTTCGGGGGCGATAAATCGATCTAGCTAGGTCTTATCTCTGGGAAAACGCGCATTTTTGAGTTTTTATATGTTTTCCGAGCAAAGCTTGGTCTCCCAGATATTATTATTAATATGTATAAGGTATGATGAACCTAGTAGTGTAGATTTTTTAATTGTCCGAAAATCTGAGCGCCTAGCGCGAACACCGAAGTTCGCAAATTGTGGGCATCTTTCTCTGTCACTCAGGTCACTCTATTAACGCCTTAATTGGAGTAAACGAGAAAGATGCCCGCATTTTGCGACCTTCGGCGTTCGCGGTACGCCCTCTGGCCGTCTGGCCGACCAAAAGTATAAAAAATAGCGTAGTTTGGGTTGGCTGCTGTCTAATATAATATGAATGAGAGACTTTTCATAATTTAATCAAGTGATATAATTATATGTACCTACCTACCTTCACGGTATTGATATATTGTTGGCTGGTTCACATATATTTAAAATATTAGAAACGGACTCTTAAGACACCACCGATAATTAGGAAACCACGGGTAGACCTAGGCCTGGACGCCAGCGGGCAGCAGGGCGAAGAGCGTGCTATCGTAATCGTAGATTAAACTGAATCAAATGTAAATAACTAAATACACGCTCGGCGTCTCGCTACTCATGTCCGGGCCGTGGCCTAAGAGGTTACTAAGAGGTTAGCTATTTAAATACACAAGATAAAGATGTTTAGAACGATGTAAAATAACTAAAAATTAGTGCTGTCGTCCAAAATACAGAAGACCTTGACGCAGCCAGCGTCTGTTTGTCAACAATTCAATAGTGATAAATAGCGATCAGGTGGACTGCACTGTAAAGTAATTGAGTGGTGGTTAAATACGTAACTAGAAGTTCAAGTACCTACATATTATATTTTTATTTCTGCCTATTTTAATCAAAAGAGAGCTTGTCGATTGTCAATAAGGCGATACTGCCATAAAGATTTAATTAGAATTCAACCTCATCGACATATAATAATTTCGTACTTTGCCGGAATCGTCACATTTACTGAGCTTAATACAAATCAGTCATATACTGACTAATCTTCAACCACACAATAGTTGAGTTTTCACGAAGTATCAGTTAAGCGGGAGTTAAGTAGTAGTTCCTTGAATTTGGGAAGATTTATGTTATAAGAAGAATGAAACGAGTGATTTACCTTAAAACATACTGAGCAGAGTCCATCTGTGGAAGGGTTTCCATAGAAGCCACACCCCGACCGGCATAACGCCTCCATGGGATTTGATTCACGCTCCATTGTCCACAATTAATTTCACCACAATTACAACAACAAATCACTTCACTGACAGTTGACAGTACAAACGATTGCACTAAAGTATATTATTGCACTTGTTATAGTCACAGATCACAGTGTACGATGTGATAGAACGTTTCAATTTAGACGGGAGGTAATTTCTGGGCTGATGTAGCCGCGGTAAGTGGCTTTCCTTGCCAACGTGCTGTCCTTCTTGCTATGTCAGGATCGCAGAGGGCCCTGTAAACAATACAAACAAACCCTGTTAACATCATGCTAAAAATCTCTTATAATATTATTAACTGAGGGAATAAAGCATGAAAAGTGATTCGTGAATTACCTAATAACTACAATGTTTTTGGGTGCATCAAATTTTTTGTACACCTAGTTTTCATCGTTAGGTCTCCTAGGTCATAGTTGAAACCATGATTTGTTTTCGTGATCTACTAATTTTGTAACAAGTACAGTGTTTACAGATTTTTTGGCTTACGGGACAGAACAGAATAAAAGTTGATTAACCAATTTTCAAACGTTAATCTCTTAAATCTTAAAAATGTATCAATGCCAACTTGCACTACACTTGTGGTTCAAACTCTTTCTTGTGACTAGGCACAAAAGTAGCTTAATGGCGATACAGCAAACGGTTTCACTTTTTTGTCATCGCTCGAACATTACGTAGGCCGACTTGCCATTGGCAAACCGGCAAGCCTCGATTGAAGATAAGCCAGCTGTCGTGAAATGAACCATTTCCAAATCGCGTTTTGTTTATAATCTATATCATCACGAACGCCAACACAAACCAGATTCTAACTGTAGAAAGTGGTATCTGGATGCAGAAACGTTTGAGGCAAAACATAATATGCATAACGACGGGTTTGCGTAACAAGAGAGAGCTATGGCAAAAGTGGAACGCGTCCGCGAAACGGGACGCCCGTGCCGCGAGCCGCGAGCCCCGCGCCAAGGTCGCGCCGCCGAGTGCATCGCGACAATCGTGGCGCAGAACTCGCAGATTACTAATAGGCTAACCACCTATATAGGTAGCATAAGCATATGCTTACATACCATTTTCGAACTATGCAGTGATACAAGATTTATGGTGAATTTTGGAGGGTTTTGTATTGATTGAATACACCAAGGATTCTCAAAAGTTTTTGTTTTCTCTCTCTTTGTTAGGCATCATTGGTCCTTCAGTTTAAAAACCTACATGTACAAATTACTATTTTCCTTTTGCATTTAAAGTTTCGATAGGCACTTGCCCAATACCAGAACTATACTATTTTAGTAGTGGTAAAAAAAACTAGTTAGCTTCGGGAAGATTGCGATGTAACATTCCTTTTAAAATTCAATTGATGCGAATGTGAATGCATGTCGCCAATGCGTGCAGAGATAACTGCGCCACACGGACTTAAATATATGTAGTTGGCTTGCACAAAGTTACGTATATTGGTTTGTTTCATTGTTTTCAACAACTTCAGGCTCAGGACGTTTTTAGGTCAGATAATGGTGACCAGATTGCCCGCTTCGTCCGATATAGTACTACTCCTTAAATTTAGGTAGGTACAGGTTCCGCAGCTATACGTAGATTTTATTGTATGCATTTTAGTGTTCATTTTCTATAATTAAGCAGGGACGAATATGCATTTCCTATAGAAACTTAAATAGCTATGATGTATAGATATAAACTTTATGATTTTGGGTTTGTATTGATGTGTTGTCTGAATAAATGATTTCTATTCTATTCTATTCTTATCTGCCAGGTGGGGAAACCGACTAGGAAACTAGTGATTCATAGATTCAACCTCATTAGACTTGAACTGAAATAGGTTTCATTATCAATAAGTACTAACCTACATAAATTGCTAAGTTTAAGCATGAACACAAAGGAATCGTATTTACTGCGTAGTATATAGAGTACAGTAAATATAGGTATGCCACGGAATCACGACGACACAGCACCAATAAATATAAATAAATATATCAAGACATTTCCCCGCGCGGAATCCATTCAGCGCGTTCATAAAAAAATGAGCAAGCCACACCTATCACTGTCCGTTAAATTCATTGACCATAGAGGTTTCTCAATAATAGGCCAAGAGGTATGCAGATACCCGTTAACACAAATTAGCGTAATCAGTACATATTGGCAATGCGCTGATTTTAACCGTAGAAAACCTAAGAGCGTATAATATAATAAGATTTATATTCTCAATAGGCAGAATTACAACGCACACAGAGAACTCAATACTATATCAAATATCTCCAAGATATGTGACATACAAACACGTAGGTATGCAGATAATAAATGAGACGCGGCACGTTGATTGGATAGCACATCTAGAGACGCGTGTACGTAATAAACAGACTAGATTGGCACAAGTACACGTCCTGTACTGTTAAAGATCATAGTACAGTAGAACCTCGATTATCCGAACCTGTAAAGGTTAATAATATCCGAACCCTCATTATCCGAGCGCTGACTTAGTTTATCCGATCCCTCAATTTACCGAACTTTTTTCAGGAGTTTTATATTTTAACTTTAATTTGTAATTTTAATTATCTGTACTGTTTTTTATGTTAAAATCTGTTGTTATTCTTTGACCTTGTCCCAAAAAACCCATATTTGATTATCGGATCTAATTAGTCTATCGGACCCAATTAGTTTGGATAATCGAAGTTCAACGTCAACAGAATTGCGGAAAATAAGAAAACAGTGAAACTTATTCCGTGCAATAGTTTTACATTTTGTTTAAAGTAACAGTGGCGAAATTAAATTGACTTAATTCCTACAGGCGAACCTAATTTGGGAAAATGAGAAACTTATCCTCTAAGTAGGCCAAATTAACTCCTGTTTGTCCCATGTACGTACCAAAACCTCTTACCCTTTTCCACAAACGATCAACACAATGAATAATAAACAAGTCTCACTCTTGTTTTTAATATAACTTGTTTATATTTGAAATTAAAGTCCAATTTCGGTAAACCCACGCGTCCCAAACGCAAGCGGTGTCGTCGTAGCGTGCACCAATTAATGCAGAATTATGAATGCCGTGGAGAGCGCCGAGGTCGGTGGCCGGGAGCGGGAGCCCGGGGGAGCATCGACCGGCGCCGGCGCAGCCAGGGGTGCGCGGGCCCTCACAACACGCCAATCGCACGATCATGCATGAGGAGCGTCGTCGATTAGACACTCGACACTTAAAATTTATACGGATCAAGAATGTTTTTTATATCCCCAGTTAATTATATAGTAAAATAGACCTACTTACCTATGACATATTGCACAGGACAACTTATTGAATAGAAATAAATATTCGATCACGATGGAAAAAATTGGGAATCACTGATAGAGGTCACAAAAAATAAATAACTAATCGGGACCCGGGCGTTTTAAACGGCCTCTTTCGTGCAGTAGGAATAGAATAAGTAATATAAAAGTTATCGCCGCTAAGCCGCTGACGGTCTCTACGCGTTTCCAGATTCAACAGAAAAAAGGCCATTCATTGATTGGGCTACAAGTCCAAAGTCCACGTGCATCTGTCGAAACAGTGCTGGCGCAGCACGATCGCCTCGCGGTGGCGGCCGCGACTCGACACGCGTTCCGAGTCGGTAGCTGTGTTCGTTCTTCTTTTGTATTCTCGTTCTACGCGCTCAGCGGTCTCCACGTTTACACATCGACTATAAGCGTGTTTTCACTTTAATTTTATTGCGTTAGAAAACAGTAATTTGCCTCATTATTATTGGTAACTGACTCATTTCAATATATAGTGCGCAATAATAGCAACAATTTCACGTCACACGTATTGCGAATTTAATACTCGTAAGCACCTACCTGTAAACACGAGCGAGCGTATTGTTAGAAAATGTATTCTGACTTGTATATCATGGAGAACAAAATACAAAGCTCACAAAGAGAGACCTTATCTAAATGTTGTGATTGTCCTTAGTAAACCCTACCTACCTACGTCTAAAAGGCCAGCAGATAATTGAAATACATACATACATAAAATTGGCACATATATTCAAATCAAAATAGCATGTAAGGCAAACTGATCGTAAGTCCGAAGATATTGGTAAATAATAAGGCACGTAAATTTGGTACGAAATAACCGTGCCAAGGTGACTGGCTCGACGGAAACGTGATGTTCAATTATAGCGTTACAATGCCTAGCCACTGCCAGTTGCCAAATTAACTGCACTGCCCATAATTTTGCTGGTGAGACCAGTCGCGATTGGTACAATTAATTTCTACTCTTTAAAGACAATGACGACAAGTGGACAGATTGAATCCAATTCATTGTTAAACTCTCTGGCGGACGTCGTCAAATATAATGCGCAGTTAGCGTTTGTCCTTATCTTATATTTATATCCATTTAGCACAAATGCTGCGAATATGACGTAAATTTTAGTTGGTCAAAGTTTTGTCGCGTACGAAAGTCACAAAGTAAGACTAATTAAAGGTTATTTCCATTGAGATTAAGTGTGATAAAGGTATGGCATGGCGAGATAAGCGTGTGGCTGTGGGAGCTATATGTGTGTCGTAGTCGGAACGGGGCGCGTCGTTGCGCCGTGGCCCGCTGACCCAGTTGCCGAGTGCGAGTGCCGCCACGCACCCGCCCGCGCCTGCACCGACCCATGTGTCTACCCTGCACCCTTTGTGGCGCACGTGCCCAAAATATCAACCTGAGCCCCCTCTAGACATTTCTTGTAAGGTGGTTCACGAAATATAAAGTGAGCCGATCTCTCGAAGAAGTTTGAACAAGATCGGCTCACTTTATATTTCTTCAACTTTACTAATCCGATTGATTCATCTGGATGGACACCTCCCAGGATGTACTTTAGAATATAGGTCAACGTTTTAACACCAATTTCTAATTGCCCAGCTTTTTATTATGTTACGTTTCAGTATGCAATGGATGTATGTTTCAATCGCTATTAATGCTCAATTTCATAATTTCAGGATTTTGAATTATCCCCAATGCTGTTATATTTAATCATTCAAGTAATTTTTAGTTAACTCTGAATAGATAAGGTTGAAAATCGTGCTTAATGAATACTTATAGCTAGGTGGAGAGATACCCTTGTGCTCGAGGCATACCCGTCTCACAATAAGGACTCTCCCACCATTCATCATTGTAGATACAGCCAGTGTAATGAACAGTGACGACCACGAATGGCTCGGCGCCCATCGCGAATGGAAAATAAATGAGTGGCCACTTCGCTCGTTTGTGGACAATACTTCTATTGGATGCCACGTTGTAATTCTAGCCCACAAGTTCCGCAAGAATTATTCAAAAACGTATTTAGACTCGACATTTGACGTCGGTTTCTTAAACATTTCCTCAAGACTAAAAGTGTTTACTGGTACCTACTATAAACATAGTTCTAGGGATAAGTAAGAGTGGAGAGGATAGGTACGATTAATTTCTAAACTACACCTAGACCTACCTAAGGCAAATAGTAAAATGAAACCTTCAACCAAATTAAGAATAAAAAGAAACAATCGAAAATTAACAGTTTTAAAACAAGTCGTTAGTAACGCGTATTAACAGTGAGATTAATTCAAATCTATCAAGGCCCACCGCGAGGCCGACCCCACACGCATACAGCCAAACATGTTTGATATCGCGCTCGTGTTGCCAAATAAAACACTTTTAAATTTACATTGACGAAGTAACCTGTTGAGCTAGTACGCATTTTACGTTGTACCTATATTGTTGTTTACTTACTAGAACGATTTGATTTTATCGTTTATTTTAAACCTTGAAACTTTGAACTAAAATTCCTTGCTTTAAGCCCATTTTGAAAACCAATCCGACTTGCCATACCAAATAAGTATTAGTTGGTATTAGTAACAGAGTAATTACTAGCAGAAAAAAATATAAACCTAATAGAGTCTGTGCGGAAAGAGAAGAGTCGTAGAATGTATTGGATCTCATACATTTCACGACTCTTCTCTTTCAGAACAGACAGACTATGTGTATGTAATCGTTTAGGTTACTAACAGCTACAAGCGCTAATGCCTCAAGGAGCCTCCTCTTGAAATATGCATCCATTTACGTGCAAAATGCTGCGGACTAATAACAGCGAATAGCCAACTGGGGCGCGAGCGGAGCGGAGCCATCCTCTGCCTCGCTACCTCCCGCAGGCGGAATATAGGTCGAACCATAACCGCTCTCTACTCTATACGCTAACTTGTTACGATTTTCTTAACAGACACAATTCTTCAATTCTTGTACGTTACGCTGTCATGGTAACGTGAAAGAGAGAAAGAGCGAAAGTACCTATGATACGGGCTAGACTTTGCTAGATTTGGACACTGCGATCAAGTATAAAAGTAAATGATTAAAATTGATCAGACTTCGTATTCTCCCGGCCACTTCAGTTTTTAATGAACACGTTGATCCAATTTAAAAGTTGGATTCAGACAAAATACTGGTCTGACCACTCAGGCAACGGTAACCGTAACGGGACCCTAAAGTAGAGGCACAAAAATCGTGCAGTGCACAGAAATCCTTCCGATTCACGAAACTGAGATAAATCTGAAACTGCAATGTTGCAGTACTCGCCTCAAATGAATGTCATTCACTTGCAAAGTATTGAGCAGAAATTCTGGTAATTATGGAGTAACTAAGACAAGATAAAGCAATAATTTCTTCCGATTGGACTACTTCTAGTTCGTCTTCGAAGTTCGAAGTTAGTCGAAAAGTAAAGTTCTGTTAATTTGCTATCTGCCAATCCAGAAAACTTTCGTTGGTGTTCCGGACTTTGTAAAAGATATCCTGTGCCAAAAGTAGTAAAACGTAGATCCGAATGCATGTAGCTAATCAGGATTAAGAGTAGAACAAAAAGCGCCTATACACCGGAAATAAGACGCTAACCAAAAATAGACGCGCCAGGGTCTCGCATCCGAGCCGAGCGCAGCCTTCCGCGTGGTATGGCAACAAGGAAACAAACGTTTTGTTCCATGACAATGACACAACAGGTTTGCACAAAAGTGTCAAGAGGAGCTAGGACAGGAAGGGAAGGACAATGACATTAGTATTTGAAACGCGTACGTCACTGTTGAGCGCAGTGACGCGGCGACAATGGAGCACGCATGGCAAGATGGCCGCCGCGGCGTCAGCTGATCGCTGCGGCGCACACGCACCGCGCCCTGTATCTAGCCGTGTTGCTCTCTCTTTCGTGCGCGCTAGCGCACAATGGACGGGCTTTATTATTGTTTGGATCACAAATATGTGTTTGTGTTATACAAAAAACTACGCAGTCAGGCAACGCAAAATAGAAATACTTATCAATAAAGGTGCCACATGCCGTGTGGCAAATCTAACAAGATTGCGATTATAGTAAAAAACCTAACAGATCCCAACGATACAATTATCTTAACGACAAATACTAGATTGAAAATATTTCCGGGTTAGTTTTTCTTGCAGTAAATATGTAGATACCAAAGGGATCATCCATTAATTACGTCACACGAATTTCTAGGTTTTTTGACCCCCCCTCCTTGTCACACTTGGTCACATTTTGCAAATCCCTCCCCACCTGGTGTGACGTCACAGTTTAGGCAATTTTGTTTTCAACGAAATCAGCAATACTAACTCGGCATAATTTTTTTAATAAAAAAATATTTTTGGTAAAAGAAATATTAGTACTTAAGTAATTTTATAACACAAAACCAATTAGGAACGAGAATTACTTCTAAAAACACATTAAAAAATATAAATTAATTTTCGGTTACTGATGAAGTTAAAGTGACATCACAATGTTAGTGACTCCCCCCTCCCCCATGTCACAACATGTCACATTTTCTTGACCCCTCCCTCCCCCTAAACGTGTGACGTAATTAATGGATGACCCCTAATGAATAAACAGGTTTAGCAGAAGAAGCAAGCGGTTTGCTAAAAATGATCTCGTGCTGTGTATGACTATACCTACCTACTGTTAATTTATAAGAAAGAAAGATCGTGCGAACATTTTGAACAGGTACTTCACTCTCTGAGCATACATATACAATTAGCTCCCTAAATACGTGCTATAGGGATTGCTTTTTCAAACTGCACATTAGGACGTTTATTACTGATTATTACACATGTATTTAATATTACACTGGCGCTGTATACGGAAACCATATCAATGTGATGACCGCCTAAGGAAACCTGGCCAAACCATCATTTTGATGTGTATGGGAAGGCCAATTTGCTCATTATACCTAACGTTGTTATTTGTTGACCGTTATGCTATCCTTTTATTCAAATTAGTTATGCCTGCTCTATCCTATGTCGTATACTGCCTGACATACGGCCACATCTAAAAATGTATGAATATTACAAATAATAAATTAAAGTTTTCTTTAAAAAATTTGGTGCCCAAGTGGCCTAATTGCAGGCACCATACGATGGGATTAAAAATAATATTGAGCTACCTGCACAATAACGACTGCATACGTTCTAGATTATAGGTACATGTTAAAATGTATTGCAATTAAATCAAAGTTTCAATAATAGTATTCACCTAATTCCATTATTCATTGAGGTTGAATACCTAAGTAAATTACCTACATGCTTATCTATCAATTACCCGAGTGCCTAAGTGCATCAGCCTACTTTGATTATTACCTAATTCCAAATAGATTTACACACTCGCGTACTTTCATTTAAGTTACTTTGTAAGTAACCTAGCTAAAACCACTCTGATATTATTCTTGATAAATGGTAAATAAACGTATGCTTTGTCGTCATTGAGGGATTTAATACACCCTGAGATTGAATAACTATAAACCAACCTAATAACAACATGCAGAAAATAAAAACAGGTCGACTACAATGGCCCCTCATTCAAAATTGCATGTCAAGTTCTAAAACACGTGAGGACGTCGACCTTCTTGCACCAAGGTCGGGGCGGCGGCCTTCAAACAGCCTCGTCTGTCTGCGAGACTCCTCTCGGTCCACGGCACTCACACACACATTACTTAACACAACCAACATTACCTTCGAGTAGGAACTAGAGCCCATGGCCACGTACTAACTACGCTCGAAAGCGCCACACTTGCACAAACATCACAGTTTTGAAATACGACGCGAGCAGACTAATTCCCTGTTATCCGACTAGATAAGTTGCATTAGTCGCGTACGCGTTAAATATGTTGCAAACAATCGCGTATGAATCGGCCTCGCGGGTGCAGGCTGCGAGCTCCGTCCGTCGCGCTCGGGCTGCGGGCTGGCGACTGGCGACCGAGGCGCGCGGCGCGGGCCCGCGGTCGCCGCCCGCCGACATCAACTGTTCGCGTCATTCCACTCCACGCTCCACACGCGCACGCACTCACAAATACAAACAAGCTGCTCGGTGCCTGATAAACACATGCTCGCACTAATGTCTATCTCGCCATCACAACACGCAGCAGGCCATTATCACCGCCGCCAATACCTATCCTATACTAGCTTCAACCGCGCAATCAACATGTTATTGTATGTACCCAATATACCAGGAATTCAAACCCTCGAGGTGCGCATAAAGAGTGAGTCACATAATTTAAGTGTGAGTCGAGTTCTCTATCATTAGTCATCGCTTTCACACACTCAAACCACCATTATACAAAGACTAAAAACGGAATAAGATAAAAATTATTCCATTTGGCAAATACCTAGTCTATAGGTTCTTGCAGTACGTAGGTATTTTATGTTATATGTATTTAGCCGATGAAAGTGAAAAGTCCCGAGGTCGATAAACGAACGAACTTCAAGGACCGTTGAACTCAAAAACACAGGACATTGTCTCAAATTGCACGAACAATAAGATTTTGTGAGTTCGTCAACTTCGGCAAACAAATAGATACCTAGTTAACGTGACTCGCGACTTTTCATTACACGACTTAGTGTCTTGCGCAGTTGTTTATTGTCTGTGAAAATTTATTTACATGGGTAAAAAGGTCGATGTGAGGTGATAGCGAACACAAACAAAGCCATGTGTGCGAACGATGCGTCTCGACGAATGACCGTGGAGACAGCGGAGCGGAGGCGGGAGCAGACAAAGCCCCGACGGCGGAGCATCGTCGATCTCCCCCGAATTAGTCCTGGGCCAGGGCGCTGACCTCACGCCACCGCCACACGCGCGTTCGTAAATCCACGCCATTACGACCCAAGCACGACCAGCATCACTAAACACCCCTCGATTGACACTGCTAAACTATCTAATCTGTTATTATCAGGTCGTCATTACAATTAGGTCGTCATTACAATTAGGTCCTCCTTCGCATAGAGCCTGCATAAAGACGGACAAAGAAAGTGATGAAATGACACGTGGAGCGGGATAGCGGTGAACAAATACGACGCAGTACACTACCGTTATTTAAGGGGCCCACTGATTAACAGTCCGCCGGACGGTATCGGCCTGTCAGTTGTTCGGAACTGTCAAAATTTTGTTCTAACTGACAGGCCGATACCGTCCGGCGGACTGTTAATCAGTGGGCCCCTTTATGTACCATAATAATAATATATGCACGTTTGTATGCGGTGAAGGAAATCCCTTGTTTTTGTCAAGGAGCGAGTGGGAAAACAACGGCGATTCACAAAGGTAAACAAAAGACTGAATTAATTGTAATTTTACTAACAAAGAGGTTGGCGAACTCACAATTGTTTAACTGCTGCGTACTTTAATAAATTAAAAGATCTGCGTTTCACAGACTAATCTTCCACCTTCGGCTAAATATATGTGGGTCATTGCACTTATTTAAGGAATAATAGTAGATTGTACAACAAGGGCATAAAGTGTCCCACTTTTACCCGAGGCAATTTTTTGGTCTGAGCGAAGCGAAGACCAAAATAGTAGACGAGGGTAAAAATGTACATTTATGCCTTTGTTGTACACTCTGCTTTTCACTTCGATTGCGAGGAAAATAATTATATTTTTCACGGCAATTTACACCACGAAATTGTCGTAAAGCGAAAGAACATAGTACATAACCAATTCCCGCCAACTAACCTTTTAATTATTTTTTTTTAATTTTTAACATGTGATCAGAGTTTCAGACGCTTGGTTTTCTGCCAAGTCAAACATTTCGGAGCATTTTTGAACGATAATCGACTCCTATTTTATGTGATTTACTAAATTTAATGACAGAAAATACGGATTTCTAATAAATTGTAGCAAAAATAAAATGATATAACAAGTTTTGTCATCTACACAATTTTATTGCTCAGTAAAATTGTGCAATATGTTTTAAATGTTTGGCTGTTGAGACCTTAGTCTTAGAAGAAATTTTTACTTTTATGCTCTAGAGCATAAAATTCGATTTTATGTCGTCTACGCACGACATAAAGGTGCACTTTTTGAGCATGAGAAGTGAAATAGTAGATTGTACAACAAGGGCATAAAGTGACCCATTTTTACCCGAGGCAATTTTTTGGTCTGAGCGAAGCGAAGACCAAAATAGTAGACGAGGGTAAAAATGGACATTTATGGCCTTGTTGTACACTCTGCTTTTCACTTCGATTGCGAGGAAAATATACAAAAAATCAAATATTTTAGGTTATTTTAACGTATTTATTCAAGACTAAAGAAAATTGTTCTTGGGCCGGTCGGAGGCGCGGGGCACGCCGATCGGGAGAGCGCCGGTCGGGGGCGCGCCGGCAGGGCTGGCAGTTTGTATGGCAGAATTTGGACTTTATTGCTAAGTCAATAAGGGTCGTAATAGATGATTTTACTTTATGCTCTAGAGCATAAAATGCGATTTTATGTCGTCTACGGTGCACTTTTTGAGCATGAGAAGTGAAAAGCTTATTATAGTAATAAATACGCAATAGATGAAATATAACAACAAATCTGTGCAACATGCGGGCCGAATAATCGTAGCGGTCGCAGGACCACCGACGCCAAATTGCCCATATTGTCCCATATTTTTATCCTACATTTTATCCGCGATAACGCCGATAACGATACGATAACCCTACCTATATGGCCGAACGGCAGAATAGATTTTATAAAAATTGGGTTTTACAATGTCACAAAAATAATAAAACGTTCAATTAGTAAAGCAATTAATAGCTAATTGTAAACGGTGCCGAAACATTAGCAGATTATTCGTAAATATGTCAGTGACATACATTTATCTGGTTTAGATCAGACGTCAGGTTCAGATAAACGTTTTCATTACAAAGGCGCTCTTGTCAAACGACAAAGAAGCACAAATTGGATACGTACATATAAAGTCTAAACGGAACGGCTCCGATATGAGAACCAGATGAGTAACGAAATTCTAATTATAAAAAAATAACAATAAACCGGGACTGAAAGGCTTCCATTCGACGATCAATTTCATTACAACACTGCAACATTGAGCTGATCTTGGTTTTTGTAAATATTCAGCGTAATGTAATTCACCTTAACAAGTTGATCTGATATCAATCTGATATCTACTAACAATATTTTTGCATTTTAGTGCTGGCAACCCTAAAAAACTATTTGACAGCTGAATGTTTAGGGTTTGTAAAACTGGCGAATTATATAGTCCGACAAGAAATTGTAGAAAATTATTGAGGGCTCACTTCCTACGTAACTGTCACATTTTTGACGTAAGATGCTTAAAAAAACATGGCAACAATTTAGAATGGAAATTTTTTACTTCCATTTTATTTAATTTCTACTATTTTATGTCGCACTATACGAAAGAACAACGCGTTTTCATTATTGAACAATATTTCAAAAGTAATGAAAAATTTCGTATAGTCGGAATATTGATTTGACTTCGTCAACTGTGAGAAGAGTGCATGATTGCAAAATTCAGGGAGAGTGGATCAATTCATGATGGTCATTCCACTGGTCGTTCAAAAACAAGCCGTTCATGACAATATCGTATCAGATAAGTTTATGCAAAATGGTCACGGAATTTTTTTACAAAAGAGTGCGCATGTGCCAGCAAAGCCGTGAAGGCCATTTCCATGTATGTATTTTATGATTTTATAAACAAATAATATTATAACGAAAAAAAAATGTGTTTTCCATTAAATTCAAATCTAGCGTTATTTATGGGACATCCTTTAACCACCACCAACACTACGGAAATGAGCTGTTTTGTCTGTGTGCCATGTCTATTATGGGTAAATTGCAGACAAAATTAAGCACTGCTTAAGACATACACAGATCCCATGCTCACGAAGATAGCGTAATCTAATCATTATAATATGACAAGTTAGGTTTAATGAGATGATAGCAGGTAATGGTGATGTGATTTTTTTGTAACAACGCATCGAATGAATGCTAAACTGGACTTTACAGCAAAACGACTCCGCGCGAAAGCGCCATCGGCCCAATGAATGTGGATTACAAACGGCACTTTTTGTAAATCTATCTTTAGAATTTGTGTATATCAAAGCAATGGCCAGATTTTTTCGTGTCCACAGTTTGTTAAAAGCCATTTGACGGCACCAACCAATTGACGGACTGATCAATGCCACTGACAGTGTTCTATGAATTTCCCACACAATATAACTCGGGGAACGTTTTAATGGTGACCAACCGACCTTAAGAACCAGTTCTTGTACCAAGACCTAGCAGAGAAGGTACAGTCGCCATCAGATATATCGAAGCGGCCTAGGTGCTCAAAAATATCTGAACACGCACTTAACGCCTTGACATTAGAGGCGTGTTCAGATATTTGTGAGCACCTTGGCTACTCCGATATATCTGATGGCGAATGTACTATGAAACTTCCCATACAAAAAAAAATGCGAACGTTTTAACAGCGATATTTTGGTTCAGCCGAGCGTTGTTTACTTGAATCATATCAGCAGATGACGTGCACTGCTAAGCATAATCCCTAGTAGCTACTTATATGTATCGCCTCGCCAGTATTGCCGCTCTATTGATACCAGAGTCGCTTCACTGGAAAGTCCAGCTGTAGCGGTGAGGTGACGCGTACGTACCTGATGTTGAAAAAGTGAATTCCGTACCAGACAAATGTCTTTCCAAGTGCGCAGACCCTTTAGCTCACAGCCAGGTGACACCACGTCTGTGCAGTTGAGGTCAGCATCCACCGGCATCACAATGAATGGTTACACCACCTAGGGACAGGACATACAATATACATTCTGCAATAAGTTAGTTACAAGGAAAGGGAAGACCCAGGATAACCTACACGACCCAAATATGTAAATGCCAACTAATTTATCAAACCTGCACTCTTGCATCTCTGTGCCCAATATTATACTGAATAGATCGTATAGTGTGATTAATCCTGATGGTCTACAACTCTACACTACTCCATTTGAAGAATCTAAACCTAAGAGAAAAAAAATCGTAGTTCGTATTATTGTGCAAACATTAATAATGCTAATAGTGATTGTATGGAACAGCAATATTGCAGTAAGGATCACAGGAAAATGACGTATTTTGGAGTTTTATCTATGTAAAAGGGATCTCATGCTAATAAGGAAAATATATCATACAAAAATAAATCCAAATGGGGCAGTGAGGGAAAACCTGAACCTATAATGATTTTCCTTCACAGCCCCATTGGATTTAACATCCTGTATACTTTAAGACTTACAATAGCAACAACCACGACTAAGTAAGGCCAAGCGCGCACTACGATTTTTTGTCGTGCGATAATTTTGTCGCAGAAATGCAACGTATGTGTTTATATGTCGTAGGCTCTTGAGAATAGAATCGGCCACAACGCAGCTCAAAATACGGTGACGGTACAGAAACGCAGTGACGTGCCGTAAGCGTCACGATTTTATCCCATGCCCTCCACACCGCTGCTCAAATAAGCTGACGGTGTAGAATCGCAGTGCCGTAAACTCACGACTTTACTGTATGCTCTCCACACCGCTGCTCACAATACGCTGACGCATCGTATACGCCGTGACGTGTCTTATGTGAAACTACGATGCGTCAGCGTATTTTGAGGCTTTTGAGCAGCGGTGTGGAGAGCATGCGATAAAATCGTGACGCTTACGGAACGTCACTGCGATTCCGTACCGTACCTTCACCGTATGCCAATTGCAGAATGTCACTCTCCGTTTCAGCTTAGTCGGCTTGCCTTTTATTCAACATTTTTGGGATAAGATAGGCAACCCAAAAACAAAAAGCAGAAACAACCGTGAGAGTGGCATCTACTAAAACATGTTCCTTTGCTAATCTTCTTAATTATTTTCTAAAATTAACGACGTGAGCTGAACAAAATTTACGTGGACACGTACCTAGTTATTTGCTTATACTAATTATGAACATATTGCTCGAGTTACGTGCTAAGTCGTGATCACGAATACACGACAGTAAAGAAAGCTTGCAAAGTTAAAATGTGAGAGCATTAGCATTTTCTATCGATTCGGAGAGATTAATACGCTATTTCTGGTGTTATTCGTACAAATGGATTTGTTCCGCGTTATCGATGTAGGTACAGAAATATAATTAGGCTGGATATACGTAACTATATTTCATTTCACATAACGTGACGCAAATGAAAGATGATTTAGGTCAAACAGAATATATTGTATAGCAGCAGCATCATTAATAAGTAGGGTAACACAATCAAGTAAAAAATAGCAAGAGATATTTTTCGGGAACAGTAGGTACTTTGGACATTAAAATCATTAAATGCAATGCAAATTTTCTACGAGTCTGATAAATGATACTCGTAATACGTATAATTTAGTGGATGTAATTAACTCAATGTAATGTTAATGTCACTGTCACTACTCTTGTTAATTACTTTGCATTTTTAACCAACTTCAAGATTTCAAAAAGAGGAGGTTCTCAATTTGGATGTGTTTTTAGGGTTCCGTACCCAAAGGGTAAAACGGGACCCTATTACTAAGACTTCGCTGTCCGTCCGTCCGACCGTCTGTCTGTCACCAGGCTGTATCTCACGAAACGTGATAGCTAGACAGTAAATTTTCACAGATGATGTATTTCTGTTGCCGCTATAACAACAAATACTAAAAACAGAATAAAATAAAGATTTAAATGGGGCTCCCATACAACAAACGTGATTTTTGACCAAAGTTAAGCAACGTCGGACGTGGTCAGTACCTGGATGGGTGACCGTTTTTTTTTTTTGCACTTTTTTTCCGTTTTTTTTTTGCATTATGGTACGGAACCCTTCGTGCGCGAATCCGACTCGCACTTGCCCGGTTTTTTTTTGTTTGTTACTACATAATTCTAATAAATATATGTCCTACATTTACTTTACATCTATTTTTTACATCTTGGGGATGTCTCAACTTTGACTCATTTAGTGCAAATGCTCAATCCTGTGTTTTTGTATGATATTCTTGTGTACATGTCTTTATTTGCTTTAGTTAATCCTAACTAAACATGTGCCTCCTATTTGCTGAAAGCATTTGAGCCTCTTTGATTTTGCAGTACAGGCTCATATAGCACTAAACATGTGCCTCTTATTTGCTGAAAGCATTTGAGCCTCTTTGATTTTGCAGTACAGGCTCATATAGCACTCCCAAATAAGGACTCATAATAATACAAATTACACATCTAATACAATAAATGAACCTTTATTATGGGTAAGTATAATATATGAAACAATACCACATCAAATAGTTGCCATGTATTTATTACATGCTACTAGCACACATTTACTGATAAAAAGCCGATATTACCTCAACAATCTACTTTTGTGGTTTCTAGAAACTCACAGTACCCTGACCAAACAATATAGGTCAGCTGATAAACAAGAATAAGCACATTGTACCTAAAAAAGAACAAGTTAACAATGATACCGTACAGTCAATGTCAAAGACTAGTTTACATTTTTTGTCTTATTACAAAGGAGTAAGGTGCAAAGTTCAAAGATATCTTTTCAACAACTGTGCCATTCAAATACTACATATTATTTGTTGACCCATATTGAAAGGTTAAATTACTCTACTCAACTAACCTATGGTGTAGGTTAAATAGGAAGTTAGTACTAGGTAGGACTAATTTAACTATTTTTTATATTTTTTTATTGTTCTTGTAGAATATCTTATTTGCTGAATGTTACTGTTAAACCAACTTCTAAATTCAAAATACTTAATTTTTTTTTTCTCCAGAGCAAAGGAATTTTGTATTAGCTATAAGTGGAAACTGTTTTGGCTTATGTTCCAACTATATATTTTACCTTATTATGTGCTGTATGTTTCCCAAATAAATAAATTAAATTAAAAAATTAAAAACTAACACTTATATTACATGCAAAGGAGCCATACTACACCAGTTTGTTAGCCAAAATGTGTAGATAAAGATGCATCTGCCAAACACAAAGCAAAGTCAACATGCACACTAATCCCGTGACATTGATAAAAGTTAGCAATAATACATACTAAATATTATTATAAACTGAACTTTGAGACTAACAAGTGGGTACAATTAAGAAGCAGGATACCTATTAAGTACATATTTTCAAAAACTTGAGTTCCATAGGTGTAATATGTCCCACAGACTGGATACCATGTCATGATATTTCATACAAAATATATGAAAAATCATAAACCCTTAGGGGTTTTTAACTTATTAATGCTGGAACTCTATAAGTCAAAGCAAATTTTTGACTTTGGAAACAATGTTTAGGACAGATATATTGATGACACTACAGAAAGACACTTGATTGCTGAAAGTGTTAATTATTAATAGGTGGAGCATGCACAGATGAATACATAAATATGGTCCAAAAAGTCCACACTACAGACAGGGGACCATAAAAAAACATTGGTAAAGGAAGTCACCCATTAACTACCAATAAGAAGTATGCACAAATTTTTAAACTCTTCATTAAATGAATTTATAAAGAGGATAGTGAGTGCAACACCCAAGGTTCCGCAGCTTGCAAGTTGCAAAACATCCAACTAAAAATGTTTAATTATGATAATGTCATTGTGTAATCAATGAACATCATTCAGTGAAACCTACACATAATTTAAATGATCACTTACACCTTGCAGGACAAGAAATAATACTATTTCACCAAATGGAATCAAGTAAACAACATAAAAACCTCATCATCATTTAAGTCCAAAAAGATATATCTACTCAAACCAAGTAGGAATAAAAACTTGTCAACAGCACATTTATTACTATAATTACTGATCCTTGAAATGAGTCATCAAACCAAATAAACATATATCTTATTGGATAAATTCCACACCTAATGCTGGAAATCATATCCATCTCAGCCAACACCATAACATCCAATTATACCTTGGTACCTCTAAATTTAAAACTCAATTGCATTACTCATTGTGGCTTTCCAAAAATTCATGTTATTGCAACACTCAATATTCTCTCCAGTCCAAAACGTGCCAAAACCTTACGGTGGTCAAATGGAAAGTTCGTGAATAGGCACCAGTTTAGAGTGCAGCACGTTTTTTTTACCAGGAAGTTGGGTATTTAAAAAGTGGGTATGTCATGTCACTAGTTATTGCTACTTGCTTATCCCTTGGACTAAGTTATAATACAATATCAGTACGGAACTCATTTAAAATAATCCACTAAAAATCCATTATGTACCAATTACCACAAAAGAATGAAAGATACTGCGCCTTCTTCACAAGGGAACTATCTGGCAAAAAAATACGACTCGAGTGCACTGCTTCTCTTTAATGAGGTATTTGGTCAAAGTAACAATAACCGTATTAGCACACATATCTAAAAACATAACACAAAACACTCAATAAATACAGAATACATGATCGAAACAAAGAAATAATGAAGAATTTAGATAATTGGCATTCACGAAGAAAATGGCGTCATATCACTAGTCAAGGAACAAGGTACAATTTCGTCATTCAAAAACACGAGACACAACACCACAAAAACAGCACTAAAAACTAAAGCATGCTTATTATAAGGTTTTCTTTGAAAGAGTACTCACTTTGCATAAGAATTCCAAAGAAAATCATCCAAAAACTTTTAGGACTGATGACAAGGCACTCCACTCACCGTTTGCAAAACCAGACTAATTTATCACGTGACCAAAACAATGTTACCATTACAAAAAATACTTATTTTATATAGTAGAATCTTAAGAAATAGTAGAAATATACTCTGGCACAGCCACTTTATCAGAAGAAAAATGTGGGATATAAAAAAAATAGGCGCAATCTTCTATAGATCGCATAGTTTTATTAGCTTGGTGCATTTGAGCAAATGATGGCCACATTTTTTCCCGTTAAGGTGATAAAATCAAAAGTAAGTAATATAAAACTAATATATCACATACTTAGATCAAAAATTCATTCTCCAAATTAGTCGCTGATAAAGCAAATGAAAAGCGTAGTGAAAATTCAAGTAGTTTGTCAACCCCATATCCCAATTTGTTGTGGCAATCCCAGGACCACAAACCACTTGAAAATTACGTATCAGACAAACGTCTGGCCTATTTTGTGGTTTAGTCGTTCATAAACTACAGTAGAATCCTTTTATTATGACTCCGCATATACTGACCAACCGCTTACTATGACGCAATTACTGTGCGAAGTTTGGTTTTCATATAAAATTCTTTGTGACAAAGTCGGATAAGATGACTTCGCTTATAGTGACAAATTGCTTACTATGACCTATAAATCCTATTTTTATGGAATTATGTCCGGTTATACTGACGATTCGCTGGTTTTCGTGGCCGTCCCCACGTCTTTCATTGGGAAACGTTTGATGCGTGCGTGGCGTATAAGTTGTTTTACTTTTGATTCTCGGGATAATTGATACACGATTAATAAAACTCATCTCTCGCAAAGGAATTTGAGATTAATTTGGAAAAAGTAACAAAAACAAGAAGTTAATACACTATGCTTTATATGACATCCGCTTAGTATGACGTGTTTGTCACTTCCCTTCGATGTCATTATAAGCGGATTCTACTGTACTAACCCCCTTATTCATAAACGTTTACTAAAGTTGACAAGCCGATAATAATCGTTTGTCCCTTACAAACGATTATTATCGGCTTGTCAACTTTAGTAAACGTTTAGGCATTTGTGACGTTCCACGGGAAAAGGTACCTTATGAGGGTTTCTAGTTTCGGAGATATGAAATGTTTTGTAAAGAGGTGAAAAAATGCTCAATTTTTTTTTATTGTGTGATCTGAAACCTTAATGCGTAACGTTTGTTTACCTGTTTTTATTTTTGTTATAAGTTAGTTATAAGTCTAGTAATGTCGTCTCAGAGTTTAGTAGAAAAGGTACCTTATGGAAAAAAGATTGAAAATTCCCAAAAAAACTAGTCAATACGGGAAAAGAAGTTTGGTAGAGAACTGTATTAGCATTCTGCAAAACTAATTTGATAATTTCAGTTCTGGTTGGGGCGCCTCGCAAATATTATAACCGTACATAGACCGACATCACAAATCCAAGTAGCCTGCTGTTATACCAAAGTTACTCTCGTCAAGTCTTTCTTAACTAGAATAATCTTCATTTGGTTTGGTCGCATGCAGTAAATCAGCCATTGGTTTGCTGAAAAATGCCAATACCCGACGCATTACCTTATGGAATATCTGAGGTCATTGAACCTCAATGCCGCTTATCTTCAATAGCAACCGAAATATATTATTGATAAGAAATAGACGATTTATACCAGGTTAACCCCAAAATATTATTAGTTTATCCTAACTGTTCCATCATCATCATCATGCCTCATCATGTAACTTAATCACAAGGTACCTTTTCATTACATACAAATTATTGGTATTTTTTAAGATTATTATGACGAAGAACTAATTAAATTTGGGGCAGTTTAATGTAAATTAATATTTTCTATTCATCAAAGATAAACTGTAATATGATTGATATTTTGTAGTGATGTATTATTAGATTTATTTCCATAAGGTACCTTTTCGTAAATGTATGGAGCAAATACTGTTATTGTTATGTAAGTTTAAAGTGGCATAAGGGGTTAAATATAGTATTTAGTTGGGGTTTTAGGATTTATTTCATTTGAATGACAGAATTTCTTTCATATGTGCTCAGAAAAATTGATTGTGTGTCACATTAAAAGTAAAAATATTCATTTTTGTGATTTTATATGAAAAAGTCAGAAAATACATTTTCACCTCTAAATCGGTATTGTTTTTTGCTTAAACTGTCTGTCAGTGTCGTTTTCTAATAGATAAATTTTAAATCTTGAGAGCTCATTGCAATCAATCGTGAAAATGAAATAAAACTTTATTTTCAAGAGATTGGTTAGTATACACATAAATCAGTCGATATCAAAAGTTTCTATTTGCATTACAGAACAAGTCGCAATATTTTTCAAATCTCAGATATATAAGGTATTATTATTTGTAGTCAACTATGTAACTTACTTCAGGAACATAGTTTTTTAGGCGGCTAAACTTAAAACTTCTCTATCGTAAAGTTGCTCATTTCACAACATTATTTTCAAAAAATCATATCTCTGTAACTACGCAACCTAGAAGGTTGATCTTTTGTGTTATTGATAGTTTATCTATTGTAGATTACTGGGGTATGCATAACTCCATACCCGCCATAAGGTACCTTTGACCGTGGGACGTCACATTTTCTCTAATATCTAATAATATATATATGATTAAATTGGAGATTGACGCCAGTTTCATTTCTGATCAAATCGGTCGATTTGATCATCCCGTCTGGCCCGTCTGCATATCGCTTTATTCTATAGGCAATTTCTTTTGGACCTGGATTGCTCCAGTTCAAAGCGATCTATTCTTCTTCTCCTTCGTTACACTCTTTACATTACAGCATGGTCATGGCCATTATGTATATATATGTACACTTTTGAGTGACTCGCTTCTGCTGGCTACACACGTAACTATTATATCGTAGCGATTTCAGACTGTGCAGATAAATCGAAGGTTCCTAGTGCCTCCACACCTGCTCCACACGCCTCCGATATCGGCGTCGATCGTCAGTTCTCCGCAGAAGCTCACGCAAGAAACATGTCATCCATGTCATCAAAGTTAATATGATAGTTAAGTTTTCTTACATTGTTTAATGTTCCGCGCAACTTTCTTATTTTTTTTTTCTCTCATAAGAACCTTCTCCTGACAATAACAAACATAAGGCAAAAAGAATTAGCGAAATTGGTCCAGCTGTTCACGCGTCATGCCGTGACCAAGGGAAATATGGATTCATTTTTATATTTTTCATTATTTACTTGAAAAATGAACGTGCGCACACAAGCGAGCTATAAATACGTGAACTACTGCCGAAATGAGCGATCACCATCCACACGTAACGATAAAACTATGCAAACGCATCGACAACGATTTAATTAATATAATTTGCAACTGCCACCGATTAACGATAATCGACAACGATTTGTCATATACACGGTAGATAAAACTGCGCAAATCGGACTGCACAGATTAATCGCTACGATTTATAGTTACGTGTGTAGCCGGCATTACTGTGGCCGATACACTGATTTTGATTTGGTCGGTCCATCTCATTGGCGATCATCCTCTAGCCCTGTCACCTCCCACTCTTCCTTGCACAAACAGACGTTCTATGGATGTTCCGTCTCGCCGAGACACGTGTCCAAAGAAGTTGAGGATCCGAGTTTTGAGCGATCTATTAGTTGTTTTTAATGATGGTATTATGTTATGTTGTGGAAAAGGCAAGTCACTCAATCATAAACTGTAAACATTTTCAAATGTGGTAGAATTTATAGTAGGTCATATGGTAACACTAAACCTACTACCATTTAAAAAAAGTTCAATGATTTATAATTTTATATGAACATGATTGACAATCTTTGAAAATATGCAGATGTTGCTTTAACTAAATCATACTAAATATAACTTATTTTCATACAATAAAATTCATAATAAATCTGAAAAAAATAATTTGGATACTCCGTGAACGACAGCTGTCTCCTGTCACTGTCACTCACCTCACGTCAGTGTCACCAAGTGTCACAAAGACGTGTACTTTTACCGTGTACTGTGCTCAACTGTGCTGGTTAACCTATCTCTAGTGGAATAAAACAGTGAAGTAGTTCAAATATCTTGTGTTTATTATTTGTAGTATAATTTTAATAACTTGGACAATATGCCAACGATATCCGTTAAACGTGATTCGCTATTCGCGGCACTTGGAAAGACTTACAGTAAGATCCACTAACTTGGCGAAATGTTACTTTTATCAATTTCAAATTCTCTTTGCCTTTATTATTAACAAGTAACTAGTTTACTAACAGTAACATACAATTTATTTTACAGCTGATGATGAGTTCCAAGGCCTATGTTTTGAGTTTGGATTAGAACTTGACGAAGTCGTAAGTATTTAATCACCTTTTCTATGTTTACAATAGAATAGAGAGCGTTTTTGCGTTTAATCAAGGCAAAATATAACAAGAAAACAACACGTTTTATTACCTTTTTTTAATTTCGGTAGGTACAGTCAGCAGCAGAAGTGGCTAAGCGGGCGAGGTGTTCAAAATCACCTTGACACGCTCTTATTCGCTTAACAATCAAGTTGCGTCAAGATCATTTTGAACACCTCGCCCGCTTAGCAACTTCTACTGCCGACGTACAATCGCCATCAGATATATCGGAGCAGCCAAGGTGATCACAATATCTGAACACGCAGGCTGCGGTTTAATAGACTTAGGAGCCAGTAGACTTTTATTTAACAATGTTACCGGGTTGTAACTTAGCCTCGTAGGTCCCGACATAGAAGACAATTTAAAAACACAAAAACTGCTTTGGGCCATACAAGGATAAAATTAAGACCTTGAATTTTCAACTTCATTTTCAGACAACAGAGAAGCAGATGTTAATGAAAGAGCAAGGCGACCAGGCAGGAGCCGGTGTGTCAGAAGAAGTCCTCTACCGCATAGACATCCCGGCTAACAGATATGACCTTCTGTGTCTTGAGGGACTGGTCAATGGTTTGCTGGTGTTCCAAAAAAAGTAAGTTTTGCATTGGTGTCTGGCAATTCTAAAAGGAATCTTAATATGAAAATAGGCTTATAGCTTATAGCCTATAGCTTATAAAAAAATACTCAGTCCTGTCATTAATCAGGTTATGTTAAGAATTATCTCTTTGTTTTAAAAAATCAGTAAGTAAGTACTTTCTAAATCTTCTTTAACACATTCACTGCCAGCGTGATTTATGCACTACGTTAGATAACACAGGTTTTTTGCTTTGTAGAGAAAAGTGCCTATGAACGAAAACCCGCCTATAGCGGATCGCTGGCAGTTAATATGTTAAATTGCTTGGTGTTTCCAGGTGTGTAGAAAATTTAAACTGATTTATAACGCCACAATATATTAACCTCTCTAGTGCCTCGAGTTTATTTTAATAAATAAATAAATATCACGGGACATCTTACACAGATCAACCTAGCCCCAAACTAAGCAAAGCTTGTACTATGGGTGCTAGGCGACGATATACATATGTATATAGATAAATACATACTTATATACATAGTGATACACCCATGACTCGATAACAAATATTTGTGTTCATCACACAAATGCCCGTACCGGGATTCGAACCCAGGACCATCGGCTTCACAGGCAGGGTCACTAGTAGTCACTACCCACTAGGCCACACTGGTCGTCAATAATTTCGTCATACGCTATCCACGTTCCGATACGAGCGCTTAGTTGCAGAAATTAGTCAAGCTCATTAATGCCCGCAAATCCGCGTACGAGGAAACTATTAAATAAAATAATCCCGGCATTTCAGAAAAGAATCACCTCAATACCACTTGACGAAATACGAGGACTGTCACTCGCTGCACCTGACGCCGAGCACCGCACAGATCCGGCCTTACGCCGTGGCCGCCGTGCTCAAGGGCATTCACTTCACCAAGGCGTCCTACGACAGCTTCATTGACTTGCAGGTAACAAGTCTTAAGTTAACACCACTCCGCTGCACCAAAAATGCTATAAAATTTACGATGTCTGATTATAATATTAGTACAGTCAGCAGCAATAGTTGCTAAGCGGGCGATGTGTTCAAAATGATCTTGACGCGACTTTATTGTTAAGAGAAAAAGAGCGCGTCAAGGTAATTTTGAACACCTTGCCCGTTTAACAACTTCTGCTGCTGACTGTACTATTAGTAGGGATATGGTCAATTACTTACAAGTGCTTCTAAGTAAATGAAAAATACATTTCAAGAAAATTACAGAAGATTAGATTGTTTCCTGAAGCCTTATTTTGCCTTACTCGCAAGACAATCTACTTTTCCTTAAAAACATACAATATTATTTCCTATCAGGACAAATTGCACCAGAACATCTGCCGCAAGCGAACTCTGGTGGCCATCGGCACTCACGACCTGGACACCATACAAGGGCCGTTCGTGTACGACGCGCTACCACCAGCTGATATCAAGTTCAAGGCACTCAACCAACAGAAGGAGATGACAGCGACTGAGTTAATGGAGTTGTATTCCGTAAGTGTACCTAATATTACTAATATTGGAACACTCAACAAATTAACCAGAATATCAGACACAAGTGGACGCTCCTGGCCATCGGCAGCCACGACCTGGACACCATACAGGGCAGGAGATGACAGCGACTGAGCTTATGGAGTTGTATTCCGTAAGTGTACCTAATATTAGAACACTTTCAAAAAATTAACCAGAATATCAGACACAAGTGGAAGCTGGTGGCCATCAGCAGCCACGACCTGTGCCCTGTTTATCAAAAGCTTGTAACTTGTAATACAAGTGGAAGTCCCTTTTTGACAGCTTTTGTTAGAAAGGGACTTCCACTTGTATTACAAGTTACAAGCTTTTGATAAACAGGGCACTGGACACCATACAGGAGATGACAGCGACTATTGAATTGGACAATTTTTACCAATTTTTATCTCATCAATTCCAGAGCCACGCTCAGCTGAAGCAGTATCTACCCATCATCCGCGACAGCCCGGTGTACCCGGTCATCAAAGACAAGCACGGCGTGGTGTTGTCCATGCCGCCCATCATCAACGGCGATCACTCCAAGATCACGCTCAACACCAAGAATGTCTTCATCGAGTGCACCGCCACGGACTTGACTAAGGTACTTACATACCTTCTCTTACTCGTACCTCCGGCACAGAGTAAATTATAGTACTAGGTACAGAAGATTCACTCTCTAACAAAACGCGTCTGTTACGATTAGGACAGATATAACCGCTAGGTGGCGCAAGCGCCACGCGCGGCCTATGGCTAGCCGCCAAAATTGGTGCGGGACGGATGTACTTGTAGCTACTTGTTGCGAAAATCGCGGAGTGAGCCACGCCTGCCTCCAGGTACCTGGTATTAAATTCAAGTTATTTTACAACCTCTTGTGTCCGGGTCAAAGAACATGTCGCAAAAGAACCCCATTTTATTAGTACGATTATAAGCGTTTTTTACCCGACTACGGCAACGCAAAAAGAGGGTTATGATTTTGACCGGTATGTATGTACGTATGTTCATCTGTTCCCTCATAATTCGCTTTTATATTTTACCAAAATGTTTTTGTCATATTACTTGGTCACTCTAAATCTATAATCCAAATACAATTTAAATTCTAGGCTAAAGTGGTACTGGACACCATAGTGTGCTTATTCGCTCCCTACTGCAAGTTCCAAGTGCAGCAGTGCAAGGTGTATGCACCCGATGGCACCTACGAGCTCTACCCAAAGATGGAGACGAGAGAAGAAACCATTAGTGTGGATAAAGCTAATAATTATATTGGTATCAGGTTGGTCTTTGAATCTCTTCTTCTTCTTCCTCGCGTTATCCCGGTTTCTTTTTTGCCACGGCTCAGCCTGGGGTCCGCTTGACAACTAATCCCATGATTTGACGTAGGCACTAGTTTTTACGAAAGCGACTACCATCTAACCTTCGAACCCAGAGGGGAAACCAGGCCTTATTGGGATTAGACCTATTTCCTCACGATGTTTTCCTTCACCGATAAGCGATTGGCAAATATCAGATGATATTTCGTACATGAGTTCCGAAAAACTCATTGGTACGAGCTGGGGTTTGAACCTGCGACCTCCGGATTGAAAGTCGCATGCTCTTACCGCTAGGCTACCAGCGCTTCCAGGTTGGTCTTTGAATCTATTATTTTATATTTACGAGTTAGTTGTACCTGCTGCTCTACTCAGGTAGTACCGAGTTTGTCTGTTCGATTTCCTTTCAGGGGAAATTTTAAATTGTCCTATCTTATACATAGACTTATGAAAATATTAGTATTGACAAGCAAAATGTACTTAAGTGTCCCGGTTTGGACAATTTTGATATGGAATGGAACACCAATAAAATTAGGCTGTTGTACATTAGTTTTTAGCCTTATTTGTTTAACTATACCTAATTATAGTTATTAATGGCAATTAATCTTTTAAAATTGCGTTAAAATCGGCGTAGTGTATTTATAACATTAACATTTTCCATATGGATTTTCAGTGAGAGCGGCGACAAGCTAGCGGCGCTTCTGTCGCGCATGTGTCTGCCCACCACGCACGAGCCCGAGCCGGCGCTGCTGCACGTCAGCGTGCCGCCCTCCCGCCACGACGTCATCCACGCCTGCGACTTGTACGAGGACATCGCCATCGCTTACGGGTAATGTTTTGTATATGTACTTATGTGTTTGTATTACTTTTATACGGTGCAGGAGAGGACGAAGGAGAAGTTTGGACACCGCCCGGGAATAGACCCAAAATGCATAAAATCAAAGCAGAGGCCTGGTGGTGGACCTGGGATCAAAAGTTTGAAGACCCCTTTACTATGGATGGCTCTTTTAATACGATACATACTATGTATATGTCACATTCGTGTCGCTGAGTTCGAATGGTATTTCATAGAAATACATAGAAACCAGTCGTGACGCGGCGCGTGTCGTCTGCGATCGCCTCACGTAGCTGGGTTTCAACTTATTACTTACGCTATGGCAAGGCAAACCAATTCTGTCAAAAAAGGCGACAAATAAAAAAAAATATGTTCACTAAAAATCGATATTCTGTAGAAATTATTAATTTCGCGCCTTTTCTGCTGGCAAATTGGTTTGCCAGACTTTACATTTATGTAATGTCCCTTTTTTTTGTCGATGTGGGAGTGCTGTTAGAAAGAAACGGAAGAAAGAATGAGCGCGCCGCGCTCTGACGGGAAACGGCATGTGCCTGGATTAGTATGGAAACCTATGTCGCCAAAACGCTGTCACAAAAATTGGCCATATTTTCTTATTTCGAAAAGGATTATGAGCCCTCGCCCATCTCAATAATTTGAACTTTACAGCAAAGAAAATTATGTTGAAATTGCACTACGATTTTTATTTTTGTAAATTGACATTTATGCTCTATTGCTTTTACACTTGCATGGCTTTTCCAAGAGTGAATGCGATAGGATAAAATATTCGACTATGAGGTTGACACATGCGATAGGGATGTGCATGATTCGGTGTGATATCGATAAACGCTTATTAATGATTAGTGTACACGTAAACTACTCAGGTTTTTTATACATATGTATTACTATATTTTCTGGCGACGATTAGGTACCTACTTACTTTTTAATAAAAAAATGCTCGCATTGAAAGTAATCAAGCCACCAACCACGCATATAACTGTAAGCGAGTATATAATAAAAACTGTTACTCCTTAGCACACCCCGCGTGATGTCCGCGTCCTCAGTTACGTGCTACATGTCGCGCAACCATCATCTTCTTTCTTCCTAGCGTTGTTCCGGCTATTTGCCACGGCCCGTAAGCCGGCCCCCGTCAGGCACGGAGCCTGGGGTCTGCTTGTAAACTTATCACAAGAATTGGCTTATGCACTCTTTTTTACAAAAGAGACTGTCATCTGACCGTCCAACTCCGAGAGGAGACTTTACAGCCGTATTCGAACAATGAGATACGTCAAATACTAAATATTGAAACGATATGGGTCAAACGAGTGTCAAAAGTCTAGTCAAAGGTCGAATGTGAAGACCGCTTTAAGATTTGTCCAAGAGTGTGGAGCGGGCTTTAGACTGGCCAGCAAATACCCGGCAGTAAAATTATGTGACAGCTTAAAACTGACACCTTACCTACTCACCAAAATTGACAAATATGTATCCATAGATGCAATACTATAAGAAAAACTTTAAATCAAATAATCCATTGAATAGCAATAAATAAGTAAGAACATATTTTGTACATAATATAAAATGTGCATAAGCAACGACTTTTTCGATATGATCATCCAGAGGCAAAACAAAAATAAATTATTAAGAACATGTTTGTATGAACATAAACAAACCGAACTGTGGATTTATACGAACATCGACATCGATAACATTTTTGATACGGTCCTCGCACTGTGGCTGAGTAGCGCACCCGTACATGACTTTGACGCTAAGTAGATATCAACCTTATCTCATTTATATAAATTTGATTTTTGCACTAAACAATCCAAAAATCCTTGCGGAAACCGAAAATGTAAAAAATATTGAAATATTACTTGAAATAATACTTACCGATGATATAAAATGCCTCCATATCTAATATTTTTTGTTCGGCTAGTGTTTTTACACTCCAAAATGGAGCAGCGCGGCATATTTGTAATTATTTCTAATTTTTCCTGGAATCGTTTTCACATCTGACATCTCATAAGCGCCATACTGAATTGACACACGACTGACAATAGTCTGTGGTGAAACTGAGTACAATAAGGCTTAATCTTGCCACACGCTATAGACGTACGTTTCACTTCTATTACTTCTTTGTTTTGTGGCTGTTACGCATCGTCCCCCTGGACCCCAGGTGGGCCCATTATGGGGGGTATGTTGGACATGTGCGACTCTCACCTCCCAGCTCTTTTCAATTGTGAAAAGAGGGGAGGAGCCTACCCACTAAACCACACCGGCGTTTCCCACAATATGCCGTTTGGGGAGGCGTCCTATGGGATCGCGAACATTCTACCAGGACGCCCCCCCGTTATGTAACGTCCCTAACTTGTTACCGAAAATTCAAGCGTAACCTTAAGAATATGATGACATGGCAGGTACAACAACATCCCGCGACGGGCGCTGCACGTGAGCACGGCGGGCGGCCAGGCCGCGCTCAACAAGCTCGCCGAGCAGCTGCGGCACGAGTGCGCGCACGCCGGCTACACCGAGGCGCTCACCTTCACCCTGGTATCTATCCCATTGTACTTCTTCTTCCAGTGCCTTCTCCTACCGGAGGTCGGCTATCGTGAGGGCTATACGAACTTTAGACAGCAGCTGCGCGGAATAATGAGCGTGTGCTCCGTTTGAGTTACGTCTTCGTCCGGATGGTCTTTTCCCTTGGATCTTTCCTTGTATAATGAGTTGAAGGAGTTCATACTTCTCGTTTCGCATGCTATGACCAAGGTACTGTCGCTTGCGTTTTTTGACTGTCTTTTAAAAACTCGACCTCTTTATTTACTAACTGCAGCACTCTTTTGTTAGTTACTCTATCCGTCCATGATATTTTCAGGATTCTCCCATTCCTATTGTACAGTCGCCATCAAATATATCTGGGCGGCCAAGGAGCTCACAAATATCTGAACCCGCCTCTATTGGCAAGGCGAACACCCACTGTTCAGATATATTTGAGCACCTCGGCCGCTCTGATATATCTGATGGCGGCTGTACAAGTCATACTCATCATCATCTATTTAAGAGTTAGACTCTTGTCGGTGGAGCGATTTCCATGCATGTCGGTCCTCTGCCTTCTCCTTGACAGCCTGATACGACACGACGTTGAGCTTTTCCTTTACTTGATCTATGTACGTTCTCCTTGGTCTCCCCCTCCGCCTCGTTGCCTCAACTCTCCCTTCAATGATATTTTTGATAAATTCGTCGTGTCGTATCAGGTGTCCAAGCATCTTTCCTCTTCTGTTTTCAATGGTTCTCAACAAACTCCTCTTCTCTCCTACCATGCGTAAAACCTCTTCGTTTGTTTTCTTCTCCGTCCAACTGACCTTTGCCATTCGACGCCAGCACCACATCTCAAAAGCCTCCAGCCTTTCTCTATCACGTTGCCTCATTGTCCACGTTTCGCTTCCGTACAGTGCTATGCTCCAGATGTACACTTTTATGAGCCTCTTTCGTATATTGCCTGCTATTCAAGCTTTAAATAGGCACTTTTTTGTGTTAAAAGCTTTTTTAGCCATCGCTATTCTGGTAGTTATATCCTGTGTACATCTGGAGTCACTAGTAATTATGCTGCCTAAATATTTAAATGATTTGACCTGTTCTATGGTACTATTATTTAAAATTATCGGGTTTTGTCTTTGCTCTGTACTTGAGGTATTTTTCGAAGTCTATTTTGAAGTCATAAGTATCTTAGTTTTGTTTATGTTAATTTTTAGGCCAAACTCGTCAAAAACTGTGTTCATTTCATTGAGTAATTCTTCAAGCTGCTTTGATGTAGATGCCAGTGCAGCGATGTCGTCAGCAAAGCGAATAAACTGTATGTTTTTTCCATTAAATTTAACTCCTCCTTTTCTAGACTCTACAAGTTTCCACAAGTCATACTGGTTATGTCTATAAGTGATACGAAGGACATGGCGAGAGAAGCGACTACAACTCGCGACCTAAGGAAAATGTGAATATTCATGAAACGACATCTTCATAATTAATAGACGACTGTCAATCGTATTCGTCAGTCATCTGCCAAGGTGGCGTCATACACAGAGCAAATACGTTGAAAATAGTGGCTGCTCTTTAAAACTCGTCTGTTATCTAAAACTCGAACCCTCGACTCGGCGTGAAAATTAATCTCAACAACCATCTCTCATCTCAAAAATAAATCAGTGTTTCGGCCTCAGCAGTAGAATGTCAATACTTATCTAGGTCACTTAAAGAAAAATCTACATTAAATAAAAAACCACCGCCCCATTGTAGTATCGCAATCTTCTTAAATTAAATGCTTTTTCAATTCAATTCTTTATTCAATTCCAATCCATAGATCCATAATTGTTAGTATTTACAACAAATCTTAAAATTAATTAAGGTTAGTGACATTAACATACAAAATAATAATAATAAATCCAATAAAGTCAAACATACTACCGTGTTGACAGTTGTCATGTACCATCGGCAATGCTACGTAATGAATAGAAATGATTACAAGGAGTCGAACTAAAGCGGCCCGCCTCGTCCACTTCCTCGTCCACATCGTCGTCAGGCGACGAGTTCGCAACGGCGCCTGACACAGACGGGTCCAGTACTCTAGTGACGAGAGCGGGCCGCCGCCGCCGCCACGACCACCTGCGCGACGAGGACGGCCACCGCTGCCGGCACGCTTGGGGCCTGCGGGACATCCTGCCCCGCCCACGGCTCCCGCTACCGGTGGCATAGTGCGTCGCATGCGTTGGACTCGAGACATGAACGAGAATGTCATGCACGCCTATTATGGGGCTACAGAGGGGGGAACACAGCTGTCCGCCTATCGTTCGAGAATACTGCCTCTGTTTCAGAGCGAAGAGTCTCGACCGACATCTTGAGAGACTCTCGCTAGGTGGTTGGATCGAGGGTCAGATGCAGAAGGCGGTGATCTTGGACACGGCGCGGATAGTCCGCCGGTTCCTCTCTCTGCAGCCCTGACCGCCGGTAGCTTGGGCCTTGCCCCGCTGCTGGCGGCACCCTAGGTTAGGTTTTTTATAATGTGTTTATATTCATTTTTATTGTTTTGTAAGTGTTTTTATATTTTACTTTTATATTCATATTATAAATAACCTAACTTAACCCTTTACCGCATATGGGTCCAAATTTGGAACGTAATGAAATTATCCTCGTAGACTGGTATTAGCGTCATCTGTTTTACTGAACTTGTAAGAGGTAGAAACTATGAATACTACTGAACGTTTTCTGTACTCGATACAGCTTCTAACTAGTGTGTGGTCCATATGACGTTATCATCTCCACCGACGTCCGGCAATTTTACTTGCAAGTGTGAATGACTACTTTTGTAATTAGCTTTTCGTTGTTATATTTAGTGCAATAAATACATTTCCAGCGTTGAGTATTAGAAAAATATATGCCGCGAGATTTTACGGTAAAAAATGTAAGCATTTATATTTAAATTACTATGTATGATGTCGTGAAAGTTTGTTCCTGAAATGGAACACTATGCGTTACAAGCTAGAAGGATTGGACTAATATGGAACATTATGTATTAGTGATTTTTTTATCAGTTTGCCAAATATGGAACCTTATGCACCCAGGCAAGCTACTTCTTTATTTTGTTTCTATTAAGTTGGGTACGTTAGCCGCATTGTTAAAAATCTGTAGATAACCGGTGACAGCTGGTAGCTACAGATAACCAATAACGATCAAATTATTTTACTACGTCAATGACAAACAAGCATACGTTCCGCCACCACACCACCGCTACCATAGCCTAAACCTTACCAAAAATAAGTATAAAAATAATAAATAGTTTTTGAAAATGTAAGTGATTTTTTTTTAACTTACATTTTCATACATATATTGCATACAGTTCCAAATTTGACCAGTTTAATAATCGGGCTCCGGTTAGCCACTAATACATAAAGTACCAAATTTGGAACAAATTGTTATTTACTATTATTTTTAATTGGGTCGAATATAGATTTTTTTCAAATTTTTTTTTATGTTACATTAACAGTGTTTTATTACATATATTTAATTCGGGGAGAATAAAAATTCCATGCGGTAAAGGGTTAAGATGAGAAATGAATAAAGAGAATAATAATCCAATAATAAATCTACAATTACTAAAAAATAAATATAACTAGGCAACCAAGATGCACAATTTCTCAGCATCTGTGGCTGCCACATGCAGTCCATTCCAGTGCATGAGCACCATCTATCTTACCTGCCAACGTTGTCAGGATGCTATTGGTACTGCCACACAGTCTCTGCCACACAGTTTTTGGAACCCCATGCTTTTTAGACATAAACTGTTACCTACTACGTAACTTTTTTTATTAGTATGTACTTACTTAACTTAAAACCCTTTCTTCAAGTGTTCCCGAGAAGACATCTCAACGAAACTCGGCATCCCCATCGAGCAGGCCTCAGCCGTCCACATCTCCAACCCCAAGACCCTGGAGTTCCAGGTGGTCCGCACCCAACTCCTGCCTGGCCTGCTGAAGACACTCGCCGCCAACAAGAAGATGCCCCTCCCGCTCAAACTGTTCGAAATCAGTGACGTTGTGCTACAAGATACTGACGCTGGTGAGTCATAATAAAACAAGGGTAGGTACAGTGGCGGATTTGCCCTAAGGCCCGCTAGGCCCGGGCCTAAGGCGCCAAGATATTAGGGGCGGCAAATTGTGACAAAAAATTCGCTGATGATAACAAGAAATAACTCAAAATGTAGTCAAAATGATGGGTGCTGAGAAAGGGCGGCAAAGACTGCAAATCCGCCACTGGGTAGGTATTTACGGAATCCACATCGGGCACTCCAAGGGTCGGTTGCACCACTTGCACCAAACCGTCTGTGACCGTTAAAGCGTTCGCTAAATTTTATTATATGTGAAGTTTCATAGATCTCTGCTGCGTGACGTTGATCAGTCTGTTTACCGTTGATGCAACTGGCCCTTAGTCTCCATAAGCCAACATCTCCAATTCCAAGATTCTAGAGTTCTAAACAAGAAGATGCCTCTTCCGCTCAAACTGTTCGGAATCAGTGACGTTGCCCTACAAAATGCCGATGGTGGTACGTTATAGCAAAGCAGGTGTTTGTCACAAGAGTCTAGATAGAAGGACCATTAGTCCCCATGGGTCCACATCTTCATTCCCAAGGCAGCAAACTTTCTACATGGTCAATATTAGACCCCTTATTTCCATCACATCCCTGGAGTTCCAAGTGCTCCGCACCCAACTCCTGCCTGGTCTGCTGAAGACTCTCACAGCCAACAAGAAGATGCCCCTCCCGCTCAAACTGTTTGAGATCTTCAAAAACTTCAACTTCAAAATTTATTGTAGGTACTGTAGGTACACAAAAACATCCGCTCTGACCGTAAAGGATTCGTTACACTGCAACGGGGCGTTCTAGCTGAGCGTTGCTTGCACGGTTTTCGCATCATTTCCTTGGATCGGCATCGTACATCGGCCCCCTTTCATCACGCTCGCTCAATACACTGTATCAGTGTGACGAGATTTCTTCGTTTTATTAATAAACTATTGGTACCGTAATAAGTTGTGGTCTTTTTTTTTGTTCAGAAACGGGTGCCCGTAACGAGAGAAGGCTGTGCGCGGTGCACTGCGGCAAGAGCGCCGGGTTCCAGTTCGTGCACGGGCTGCTGGACCGCGCCATGCTGCTGCTGCGCGTGCCGCACGGCGAGGGCTACAGGCTGCGACCCGCGGAAGGTAACGAGGGAAGGCTGTGCGCGGTGCACTGCGGTGAGAGCGCCGGGTTCCAGCTCGTGCACGGGCTGCTGGACCGCGCCATGCTGCTGCTGCGCGTGCCGCACGGCGAGGGCTACAGGCTGCGACCCGCGGAAGGTAACGAGGGAAGGCTGTGCGCGGTGCACTGCGGCAAGAGCGCCGGGTTCCAGTTCGTGCACGGGCTGCTGGACCGCGCCATGCTGCTGCTGCGCGTGCCGCACGGCGAGGGCTACAGGCTGCGACCCGCGGAAGGTAACGAGGGAAGGCTGTGCGCGGTGCACTGCGGCAAGAGCGCCGGGTTCCAGTTCGTGCACGGGCTGCTGGACCGCGCCATGCTGCTGCTGCGCGTGCCGCACGGCGAGGGCTACAGGCTGCGACCCGCGGAAGGTAACGAGGGAAGGCTGTGCGCGGTGCACTGCGGTGAGAGCGCTGGGTTCCAGCTCGTGCACGGGCTGCTGGACCGCGCCATGCTGCTGCTGCGCGTGCCGCACGGCGAGGGCTACAGGCTGCGACCCGCGGAAGGTAACGAGGGAAGGCTGTGCGCGGTGCACTGCGGCAAGAGCGCCGGGTTCCAGTTCGTGCACGGGCTGCTGGACCGCGCCATGCTGCTGCTGCGCGTGCCGCACGGCGAGGGCTACAGGCTGCGACCCGCGGAAGGTAACGAGGGAAGGCTGTGCGCGGTGCACTGCGGTGAGAGCGCTGGGTTCCAGCTCGTGCACGGGCTGCTGGACCGCGCCATGCTGCTGCTGCGCGTGCCGCACGGCGAGGGCTACAGGCTGCGACCCGCGGAAGGTAACGAGGGAAGGCTGTGCGCGGTGCACTGCGGTGAGAGCGCTGGGTTCCAGCTCGTGCACGGGCTGCTGGACCGCGCCATGCTGCTGCTGCGCGTGCCGCACGGCGAGGGCTACAGGCTGCGACCCGCGGAAGGTAACGAGGGAAGGCTGTGCGCGGTGCACTGCGGCAAGAGCGCCGGGTTCCAGTTCGTGCACGGGCTGCTGGACCGCGCCATGCTGCTGCTGCGCGTGCCGCACGGCGAGGGCTACAGGCTGCAACCCGCGGAAGGTAACGAGAGAAGTTTGACGTTTAAAATAACACTTGCACTGCGTGAGCTCTCAAAATTGCTGCAGACTTTTCTTGGTCTAAGGTCTAACTCTAGATAAGTTTTGCTATAGACAAATATGAAAGAAAGAGGTGGCCTATATTTCCATAGACAATGATTGGCCGGAAAAAATTTAACCCTTTACCGCATATGGGTCCAAATTTGGTCATCTGTTTTACTGAACTTGTAAGAGGTAGAAACTATGAATACTACTGAACGTTTTCTGTACTCGATACAGCTTCTGACTCGTTTGTGGTCCATGTCACGTTATCATTTCCACCGACGTCCGGCCATTTTACTTGCAAGTGTGATTGACTACTTTGTAATTAGCTTTTCGTTGTTATATTTAGTGCAATAAATAAATTTCCAGCGTTAAGTATTAGAAAAATAGATGCCTCGAGATTTTACGGTAAAACATGTAAGCATTTATATTCAAATTACTATGTATAATCTCGTGAAAGTTTGTTCCTGAAATGGAACACTATGCGTTATAAGCTAAACGGATTGGACTAATATGGAACATTATGCATTAGTGATTTTTTTACAACATGCTCACAACGGTGAGCAACGTGCGCCATGTGCGTCATGGTAGCGGTAAAGTGGTCATCAAATTGGATGCGGATCCGAGGGTAGGCTTGTGCCTGCTCGGTCACTACAGAGAGCGCTCCGCTCTCGGTCAATCGGTCAAACGAACTAGTTCGGTCTTTTAGTTCCTTTAGTTCAGTTCGGTTGTTGAGACCCAGGAATGAATAGGAGTCGATTTTTCATTGGATTCTTTCCAATCTTTGGTAACTGAATCCAATTCAACTTGTACGATACGATGTGTCGGTATTAAATATTAAAACACCTTAACATAATTAAAAAATATCAAATATGTCGATATATATTTGATTTTCCTTCATATTGTACGGGCTTAGAGTGTCACGTCGTTCTTTCATCTCGTTCACACTGGTGCCAGCGACATTGACAACCGTTTCGTTCCGTCCATTTTACGTTTCACTCAGTCAAGCGGTCTCAAATCCCACTGAACTAAAGGACCTAAAGACCGATTAAGAGCGTGCAAAAAGATTTTTCACCTCAGCAGCTCGAACAAGGCTACTTTGCTTCTTAAAAACAGTGAGCAAAATGCGATTTTGCTCACTGAGTCATTTTGTCTCACTCAGTGAGCAAAATCGCATTTTGCTCACTGAGTGAGACAAAATGACATTCAAGTGACCTTTATAGTCAAATGTCATTTCAACATGCGGGGTCTAATACAAGTTCGATATACTTGGGTTCTATTATCTCTGTCCCTCTAGGTATGTTCTCACTGCTCAGGGTGAAAAATTTTGTGTACTACACGAGATCAAAGTTATTTACATCTCGTGCGCTTTTGAATCCCTTACTACGCTCAAGATTCTAAATTAGATTCACTCGCTACGCTCGTGAATCTATTATAGAATCTTTCGCTTGCACGGGACTCATAATAAGCACTCGAAGAAATATCAAACTTTGATCTCTTGTTGTACAAATAACTATAGTTCCTTTCGGTCCTTGATGGGATTTCAATCTTAATAGTTCTTAGTTCAGGACCGACTCAAGCCTATCCGAGGGCCTACCGCGAACATCGAAGTTTGCAAATTTAGATCGTCTTTCTCTTTTACTCTAATAAAGGCGTGATTAGAGTGACAGAAAACGAACGAAATTAATGAACTTCGTTTTTACGCGGTTATAGCCCTGGATGCCGCTCTGGTGTGCGAGTGGATTGCCTACATACGTGCACACTGTCTTGCTCACACAGCGATGCTTAGTTTTTAATATTACGCAAACAAAACTAATACTAACGGTGGTGCGTAACCGTCGTCGAACACGTCGTAACACTCGTAACCGTTGCATATCTTCAGTGCTTATTAGGGCCACACTATTCGATGAGGTTGAAGGAACGATTTATTATAAGACTAAGTTCAAACTCAGCCAAACATTAGGACAAAACTCATACATGGAGACAAATCATCTTAGGGTGGTATTCCACCCTAAGATGAAAACAATGAAATTATATCGCGGTAGACCCGTTTGTGTAATTAAATATGGTATTCCACCTGTCCAATTTCTTCGTCCAATGTCATTGCTTCTCACTCCCCATATAACCATTCCAGTCGCAGAATCACAAAGTGGTAACTAAATGTCAGATGTGTCGTAACAGAGTCCACACAATGTGTCTAGAATTGTTTCGAAACAAAGTGTCGTCGCCGTGTCTACACTTTTCCGTAACAAGGTGTCGACACATTTGTGTGCACTTTGCGTGCGGTTTGCGACTAAATCTGACAGCAAATTTGTGACAGCAAATGTCAATATAAAATACCTCTTGAAAACCAAGGTTTGTCAAACTACTATTAGTGTCTCGTGTGCTCGTAATTCTAGTAAGTCATCATGGGCAATGCAAATGATAATAATCGACCGAAATCATATAAACACCCAACACCCGTCAACCTTTTACAGAAAAGTTTTTAAAGAAATTCAATAAGCTACTTAGGTCAGGCAACGAATGCTCCAAAAGTTGTAGAGGGAAATGCTCGGACACAATTTTTGACTCCGTAACTCGGTTTGACAAGTTAGGAGGTGAACATATCAAAAGTCCCCGGCCGTAGCCCTTGAGCGGGGGGGGAGAGCGGGGGCTTTGAAGGTCCCATTTTCCCGTTTTTCGATTATATCTCGGAAACTATGCATCTCAGCGACATGGCCACTTATACAAAATGAAAGTTTATTTAATTTGTTACAAGTTTATTCAGTCAATTTTTTCGATATGTTGAATAGTTTTTGAGATATCCGCTCTTGAAAGTTTATTTAGGGCTCTCAATTTTATCTTGATATATATATCTATATCAGTGAAGGTGCTAGGCCGTGTTTGGTATCGTTTTCGTATAAATCTGGGGTGCTGAATCCATTTAAGATATCACATTGACACCATTCCACAAAATAAAAATAAATCTTTTTAGGGTTCCGTACCTCAAAAGGAAAAAACGGAACCCTTATAGGATCACTCGTGCGTCTGTATGTATGTCCGTCTGAATACACAAAATAGTTCTTTACATATAGATGACAGGAAAACCTAATAGAAATGTGCAGTCAAGCGCGAGTCGGACTTAATGTACGGAACCCTTAATACGCGAGTCCGACTCGCACTTGGCCGGTTTTTTTGAAACTCTTCTTGACGCTTAACCGCTGAACCGATTTCGTTGAAATTTGGTATAGAAATAGTTTGCGTCCCGGAACAGGACATAGGATAGATCTTATAACCAAAATCATCTTTTGAAGGTGTGAAAAGTGGCGTGGAAATTTGTACGGGAAATCAATAACCGCTGAACCGATTTATATGAAATTTGGGATGGTCTACATCTTTGATTTAGTTAAAAATGATGAAAAAACATGACTTCAAACCTAAACTTAAACAGTATTCTTCAAGAAGTCAATTCTGAATTCCCCCCTACACCTCATTTCACACCTTTAAAGGATGATTTTTGAGATAACTTATTATATCCTGTCTCGGGACTCAAAATATATGTGTACCAAATTTAAATTAAAACTGTTCAGCAGTTTAAGCGTGAAGAGGAGTTTAAAAGAAAGTATTTTAATAAGTTTATATGTTTTTACTTCGGAATGGTGTCAATGTGATACCTTAACTAAATTTGGTACTGCGAATTTATACGAAAACGATACCAAACATGGCCTCGTAGCTTTACTGTTGTAGAAGTCAAAATAAAATTGAGAGCCCTAAATTCTTATTACTTGGCCAAACTTGTGTAGAAGGAAAAGGTAAAATAAAAGTCTTCGGCAGGAATATAAGACACAAATATATTTTTTTTTGCGTTACTATTTCATTCATCAAATATAAACATACCTTGATTATACTATTCTAGTGAGATCCTCATAGATAAACAAAAACATTTACTTAAAAAATTACAAGGTCGAAATGTCACGGAACTTGTGAGAGTAATATGTGAAAAATATAAACTTTTATGACAAAAAAAATCTGGACACAATTTAAGAATCACCCAATTGCGTCGAGGAATCATCTGTATTTTTGCTTGTTTCATTACCTCCTCGCTTCTTTTTTGTCCTTTGTATTCTGTAGCAATTTGTTAGATCTGAAAATAAAGATAACTTGCGTCGTCACGGATGTCGATTTATAGGTTTTAGGGAGTGCAGAATTCGAAAACGATGATCATTTTATAATCCAAGATGGCGGCTACGTATTTTGTCATAAAAGTGGAATCCAAAATAGTCATCATTTTCGAAATCTGCGCCCCCAGAAACCTATAAAACGACATCCATGACGACTTTTATGACATAGTGCATGGCCGCCATCTTGGAATCCAAAATAGTCATCATTTTCGAAATCTGCGCCCCCTAAAACCTATAAAACGATATCCATGACGACTTTTATGACATAGTGCATTGCCGCCATTTTTAAATTGAAAATGTTATCATTTTCGAAATCTGCGCCCCCCAAAACCTATAAAACGACACCCATGACGACTTTTATGACATAGTGCATGGCCGCCATTTTGGATTCCAAAATGGTCATCATTTTCGAAATCTGCGCCCCCTAAAACCTATAAAACGACATACATGACGACTTTTATGACATAGTGCATGGCCGCCATCTTGGAATCCAAAATGGTCATCATTTTCGAAATCTGCGCCCTCTAAAACCTATAAAACGACACCCATGACGACTTTTATGACATAGTGCATGGCCGCCATTTTGGAATCCAAAATGGTTATCATTTTCTAAATCTGCGCCCCCCAAAACCTATAAAACGACACCCATGACGACTTTTATGACATAGTGCATGGCCGCCATTTTGGAATCCAAAATGGTTATCATTTTCTAAATCTGCGCCCCCCAAAACCTATAAAACGACACCCATGACGACTTTTATGACATAGTGCATGGCCGCCATTTTGGATTCCAAAATGGTCATCATTTTCGAAAGCGGGGCCCCCTAAAACCTATAAAACGACATACATGACGACTTTTATGACATAGTGCATGGCCGCCATCTTGGAATCCAAAATGGTCATCATTTTCGAAATCTGCGCCCTCTAAAACCTATAAAACGACACCCATGACGACTTTTATGACATAGTGCATGGCCGCCATTTTGGAATCCAAAATGGTTATCATTTTCTAAATCTGCGCCCCCCAAAACCTATAAAACGACACCCATGACGACTTTTATGACATAGTGCATGGCCGCCATTTTGGAATCCAAAATGGTTATCATTTTCTAAATCTGCGCCCCCCAAAACCTATAAAACGACACCCATGACGACTTTTATGACATAGTGCATGGCCGCCATTTTGGATTCCAAAATGGTCATCATTTTCGAAAGCGGGGCCCCCTAAAACCTATAAAACGACATACATGACGACTTTTATGACATAGTGCATGGCCGCCATCTTGGAATCCAAAATGGTCATCATTTTCGAAATCTGCGCCCTCTAAAACCTATAAAACGACACCCATGACGACTTTTATGACATACGAGGGGCGTTCAAAATATTCTCGGTATTGATATCTTACAACCTCTTCTTAAATTTCTTTCGTTACTGGCCGCTAAGGTTTATTCATTGACATTAAAAAAATATATAATTGGAACCGAGATGTTCTTTTGTTTTTCTGCAATTGCTGAACAAACATGAACATCATGTGCGAATTGACAATGTTAACTAAATTAGAACATCAATGCGTCATAAGATTCTCGACAAAACAGGGTAAAAATCAAAAAACCATGAAAGAGGAAATGGATTGTGTTTACCGTGAGTCTGCTCCTTCTTTATCTACCATTCAAAAGTGGTCAAGCGAATTTAAACGTGGAAGGGAGAGTATTGAAGATGACCCTAGACCTGGTCGGCCTGTAGTAGCTACTTCACAAGAAAATATTGATAAAGTGGAAAAACTTATATTGGAAGATGGTCGAGTGAAGGTAAAATCTATAGCTCAAGTAACCAATCTTTCTATTGGTATCGTACATGATATTATCCATGACCATCTTAATATGTCAAAAGTAAGTGCAAGATGGGTTCCGCGAATGCTGACTCGGCTTCAAAAAGACATGCGTGTAGCGTGTTGTTCCGATGTTATTGACCTGTGCGGTGAAAATCCTAATGAGGTGCTGCAAAGAATAGTTACTGGAGATGAAACCTGGGTTCATCATTATGACCCAGAGAGTAAACAAGAGTCCATGCAGTGGCACATTAAGGGTTCAGCTCATCCCAAAAAGTTCAAGGTCGTCCCTTCAGCTGGCAAGGTCATGGCCACGATATTTTGGGATTGTAAAGGAATATTACTAATCGATTATAAAGAAAAAGGTGTAAATATCACACGACAGTACTACGCTAACATTCTACGTCAATTAAAGGATGCAATCAAAGAAAAGAGGCGAGGAAAGTTAACCAAAGGTGTTCTGCTTCTGTGTGACAACGCCCCCGTCCATACTGCTCATATTGCCAAGGCAGCTATTGTTGAATGTGGGTTTGAAACTGTTACTCACCCACCGTATATTCCGGACTTAGCCCCCAGCGACTTCTTTTTGTTCCCCAATCTTAAAAAGGATCTGCGTGGAATTTTTTTTTCTGACGATGAAGCATTGAAGGCTGCAGTGGAGGAGCATTTTTACACCAAAGATAAAAAATATTTTTATGAGGGATTAAAAAAAAATAATTGATCGATCTTTTAAGGGGATTAACATAGGGGGGGAGTATATTGAAAAATAAAAATATCAAACTTTTCGTACTTGTTTGTTTTCATTCTCATACCGAGAATATTTTGAACACCCCTCGTAGTGCATGGCCGCCATTTTGGAATCCAAAATGGTTATCATTTTCTAAATCTGCGCCCCCCAAAACCTATAAAACGACACCCATGACGACTTTTATGACATAGTGCATGGCCGCCATTTTGGATTCCAAAATGGTCATCATTTTCAAAATTGGGGCCCCCTAAAACGTATAAAACGACATCCATGACGACTTTTATGACACAGTGCATGGCCGCCATTTCGGATTCCAAAATGATCATTATTTTCGAAATCGGCACTCCCTAAAACCTATATATCGACACCCATCTCGACTTTTATGACAAAGTGTTTTGCTACCATCTGCATGCAAGACATTTCTATTATTTTTACGTACAAAAATGGCCCCCTGTCAACTTTCAATCGAGATTTAATCGATAATTTATTCCATTACTATTCAGATTAATTCAATTTCAATCTATGTTAGGTCGACTAAACTAATCGCGATTAAAATTTGAGAATTAACTTTTTTTATTCCATTAATTAGTCGAATAAACAGTTAATCGATTAATGCCATTAATGAGAATATCTGAAAACAAATCAACACAAGGAGCCATTTTGCAAATCCAGTAACTTTGTTATTACTTTTGACAGCGCGTGTCATGTGTCAACACAGAGTCGACACAAAGTCGAAACATTGCAACTACTTTGTGACTGCAATATTTCTCAGCCTTAAACCATATTTGTGGTATTATCTATGAAAAGGGACCTTATTGTCGATGGCGCTTACGACACTAACATCGATGAGCACTAAACGTAGTAGTTTAAAATTGGTGATTCTGGCCCATTTTAGTTATTTTGATTTCCAATTTAGCAATTAAGTTTCTTTGATTACCACCACCATATTTACAGACTTTTACAAGGATTTCATGCATTATTTTCTAGTATGTATAAGTCCTTGAACTACGTTATTGCTTGTCAGAAACAGGCTCATTATTTTCTCGATAGAATCTTAAGTTGAAAACATGCCTAACACTGTCTTTACTTCCTTATGTTAGAAGTACTTGTTGGGTATTCCGTGGACTACTCAATGAAATACCATATTAAAGTTCCCAAATATATTATGCATCCGCACAGGCAAACGATTACAAGAGAATGACCTATATGTAAATGTGACATCTGTCTTAGAAGACTTATTCTATATAGCCAGAGTTTATGTTGGTACATATACGAACTCTATGTAGGTATATTAGTCACACGCCAACATCATTGTTGTAATTAAGTTAGTTCCAACACTGGCCCTTGAACCCATATAAACTCATATAAATCACATTACACACATTAAACAATCTAAGCAAAGACACATCCGCTGTCTTAAAATAATAAAACATTACAACAGCAAAAACATAGCAAAAGTATAAATTTATCAAAGTATCCGTCACACATAAACAGTAAATAGTCTAAACAATGAAACGGATCCAAAACAAATTATACTTCTGCAAGTATACCTACTGCTTAGAACCATCATGTCATTTATTGAGCGATACAAATAAATGACATACAAACTTATCATGTTTTTCCTTTGCCAACGGTTTCGTTAAAACGTCGGCCACCATTTCATCAGTAGACAAGTGTTTTAAAACAACTGTACCTTCCTCAACGATTTCCCTGATGAAATGATGTCTTACGTCAATGTGTTTCGTTCTGGCGTGGTACATAGAATTAGTGCACAACTTCAGTGCAGACTGATTATCATTAAACAACGTAATCCTATACTGTACCCCGTAAATTTCGAACAGAAACTTGCGTAGAAAAAGAGCCTCTTTACAAGCATCTGACAGACACATATATTCGGCCTCTGTGCTTGAAAGAGCGACTGTCTTTTGTTTTCTACTCTCCCAAGAGATGGTAGAATTTCCAATCTTAAACACGTAACCGGTATAAGATCGACGATCGACCTCATTCGACGCAAAATCGGCATCAGCATACGCGACGATATCTAACCCTGACTTCTGAAAAGTTAAACAATGATTAAGCGTACCTTTCAGATAGCGAAGAACGCGTTTCGCCGCCTTCCAGTGAGTCTCGTCGTACGCGTCGTTGAACTGGCTGAGCGAGCTGACAGCGTGCGCAATATCCGGTCGCGTACATACCGCTATGTACATCAAACATCCTATCAGGCCTCTGTAGTCGTGCGTACAATCCTTCTTTGTAGATTTCACGAGCTTCAGACCTGTTTCCATAGGTGTTCGCGCAGGTTTGCAATCTGACATGTGAAATCGTTCTAGCACCTTCTTAATATAGCTTGACTGGTCTAGAGTTATTTCGTTGTTCTGTCTGCAAAGCCTCATTCCAAGAATGTGGTGTGCTGGCCCTAAATCTTTGATTTCGAAGGCCTTCTTTAATTCTTCTTTGATTCCTGCCGTATCTCGGCAATCAGCTGAAGAAAATAGCATTATGTCAACAACATAGAGCGCAATTATAATCATAGATTTCCCGCTCGACTTGACATAAACACAAGGTTCGGAAGATAAACGTTTGAATTTCATTTTGCTTGTCAATACGCCATTTATTTTCTCATACCAAGACTTCGAAGCTTGCTTCAGTCCGTATATGGCCTTATTCAACTTGTAAACTTTATCTTCTTGGCCTTTAATCTTGTAGCCCTCTGGCTGCTCCATAAAAACGGTTTCTTTTAAATCTCCATTCAAAAACGCCGTTTTTACATCCAGATGCTCGATATTCATGTTATGTTCCGTTGCTAAAGCTAGTAACGTACGTATAGTAGAATATCGTACTACAGGAGAGAACGTTTCTTCGTAATCAATACCGTATTTCTGGGTATAACCTTTTGCAACAAGGCGCCCTTTGTACCGCAGTATTTCCCCGTCGAGGCCAAGCTTTCTTTTAAAGATCCACTTGCATTTTACAGGCCGTTGCTTCGTATCGCGGTCAGTCAGAGTCCAACACTTATTATCGATGAAGGATTTATACTCTTCCGCCATCGCGGCTTTCCACTTACTTGCTTCCGGGCCATTCAGTGCCTCGCGAACTGTCTGAGGGTCCCCCGTGTCACTGCATACAGTGCGTGCTACACTAGCCGACTCAAACTCACTAGTTTCGTCCGTAGAGTTCTCGAAGTCTTCCAGTGTGGAATCTCCTGGGACATACGTCTCATCCGCAGGGTCATCTGGGGTCTCACTACTGCTCTCAGAATCATCTATCGTACTCACACTGTTATCTTGACAGTTTTCGTTAGATATTTCTGCGGGCTCTTGGGGTAAGTCGGGTAAGGCGGGTTGCACTTGTACATCATCGGCGACAGTTACATTGTTCGGAAACAAACTAACCTGAGTATAACGTGAACTGTCATCCTCATCCGATGAAGTGTCATTCCAAAAAGCATGTTCTAGAAAAGTGACATTTCTGGCTTTTATGACATTTTTCGGATTCTCCGGATCTATCAATCTGTAACCCTTTGACTCGTCACAGTATCCGACAAAAATATATTTCTTACTTTTGGGATCCAGTTTGTCCCGTTTGTGCTGAAGGGCATAAGCTTGGCAACCAAAAATGCGTAGGTAACTCAGATTCTCCTTTTTACCTGTCCATTTTTCTTCCGGTGTACTGCCCATCACAGCCTTAGTTGGAGAGCGATTCTTCAGGTAGACGGCGGTGTTGACCGCTTCTGCCCAGAATTCCTTTTTCAAGCCTGCTTCCTGAAGCATGCATCTGGCTTTCTCCGTAACGCTTCTGATCGCGCGTTCCGCGACTCCGTTCTGAGCTGATGACCTTGGAACCGTGGTCTGATGTCGAATCCCATGCTGTTTCAGGAACTTCTGAAAATTAGAATTGACATATTCACCACCATTGTCACTACGAAGAACTTTTATTTTCTTATTGGTTTGGTTTTCTACGAGAGTTTTGAATTCTTTAAACATCTCGAAAACCTCATCCTTCCTCCAGTTCCTCCTAAGAAAATAAACAAATGTTTTTCGGGACAGGTCATCAATGAACAGCAGAAAATATCTTTTCCCACCTAGGGATGGGCATGGCAGTGGCCCCATGACGTCACTGTGAACTATTCCCAGGATTTCCTTGGCCCTGGTCTCAGATTTCTTCGGAAATGGCAACTTAGTCTGTTTACCTAAGATACAGGAAACACACGACTGAAAGTTATTGTTGTCATAAGAAATACCTGTGACCATACCTTTTCGCAGTAACTCCATGCTTCGGGTGTTCAGATGCGCCAGACGATGGTGCCAAATTTGTTGCGATGACTGGTTTCCAGTAGCAGGGGACTGCGGCGCTTGCTTCACGCTCACGGCAACAGGACGACTGTCATCCTTCAGTTGACGTGCCGGCACCGCTATGCTGTCACCTGTACCTACAGACAAAGACGAACACATGGCCTGCGAGGATGGCTTACTACACGAGACAGAAACAGTTTCAATGGCATCGAGTTCATAAATACCATCTCTCAGGGTAGCTGTAGCCAAAACCTCCCCATTGTCATAGACTGTACACTTGCCAGAACGAAACACAATTTCGTAACCTTTCTTATCCATCGCACTAACAGATAATAAATTTACAGACACTTTAGGGACTAAGTACACATTACTTATCGATCTCACACTATTGTCCTTTAACACAGCTTGCGCAGTTCCTTTCCCAGCCGTCGGTAATGCTTCGCCATTGGCAATTAAGACCTTCTTTGGTTTTACAGTTGTAAAATCTGATAAAAAGCTGCGATCATTGCAAAAATGCTACGCCGCACCGCTGTCGACGTACCACACGTCATGCTTGACTCCTGCGGCCAACGCTGTGAGGTGCGCCTGGCTTTTCCGGTCACTCTTCTTGCCGTCAGAGTTGTCAGGACAATCCTTCTTGATATGTCCACTCTTTTTGCATCTGAAGCACTTAATTGATGGTTTGCGTGCTTTCCGAGCTACTAAAGCCGTATTAGCATCTTCGCTTTTCTCATCGCGTCTCGCGTTTTCTAGAAGCAATTTCGCTTTGACATTTTCGCTTGACAGTGAAGTATTCGAATTTTCTAGAGCCATAATCAACGGGTCGTAATCGCTTGTCAAACCGCTGAGTAAAATCACGGCCACGAAGTCATCTTCCAAAGCCGCTCCGATGTCGCTCAGTTGTTGCGATGTATCCATGACCTTGTTCACGTATGCCTCCATACTCGCACATTCGCTTAATTTGGTGGCGAACAATGTGCGAAGCAATCCGAGCCGTCGTGACAAGCCTCGGTCCTCGTATGCCTTCTGCAGGTTGCTCCACGCTTCGCGAGCCGTCTTAGCATTTCTAATTTGTGGAAATACACAAGGCTTCACGTTCAAGGCGATTTTCGCGAGCGCCTTCTCCTGCTTCTTCGCGTCTTCGTTTTCATTTTTAGTCGCGTCCACACAATCCCAAAGATCGTCGTGGATGAGCACCATCCGCATCATGAATTTCCAGGACGGATAATTTTGAATCCCGGATAATTTTTCAATTGAAACATTCTGAATGGCAGTTGCCATCTTTTGTTTTCTAGCGAATAAATGAAAATAAATTTACCAAATCACATGCGCACACTTTTGGAAAATGGTAACTAGAGTAGCGAATTTAGTACACGATCTGCTGCCATGTTGGGTATTCCGTGGACTACTCAATGAAATACCATATTAAAGTTCCCAAATATATTATGCATCCGCACAGGCAAACGATTACAAGAGAATGACCTATATGTAAATGTGACATCTGTCTTAGAAGACTTATTCTATATAGCCAGAGTTTATGTTGGTACATATACGAACTCTATGTAGGTATATTAGTCACACGCCAACATCATTGTTGTAATTAAGTTAGTTCCAACAGTACTAGGACGAAAATGTATATGAAACTTACTTCAGTCGATAGCTTTTAAGTAAATCTTCATTATTGCTTGTCCTTTTATCGATACGTTAATTTTTTCATTCATCATTTGATGAATTCAACATTTTGCCTACTAAATTACACCCTACGCGGCAATACCTTGCGCCTATTCCTCACGCCAGTACGCCCGTGACCACTGTCAGCGTCGGACCTGTGCTAGTTTAGCGGACGTTTCATAAAATGGGTAATCACAGTATAAATATGCAAATATGTTATACACACAATGTTTTTCAACATACTTACGAAGAAAAGCAAAATAATTCTTAAATACGGTGACATTTCAGACATTCGTCCGTCATATTGTCATTTTATAACAAGTTGGGCAGCAAAGGCACACACCCATCTAACCAATCCGGAATTCAGTCACGATTGATAAATTGTGTAAACATATTTTAAAAGGCTATAAAATTAATCAAATTGAATAATTTAGACTGGTCACATTTTTGTAAAAATCGATTTCTAATGGCAAAACATATTACTTTTTGGCAACCGGGTTTTTTAACCTAATTAGACCCCGCTGAATCCGAATTTGCCGGTTGCTTGATCGAATTCTTGACTGGAAGTGAGATATGTGATATTAAAGGTCCCTTTTTTTAGTTTTTCGTAAATAACTCGTAAACGGTGGCCAATATAAAAAAAATGAACTAATAATCTACACAAAATTTTCAATAAAAAAGATTCAGTACATTTTTAGCAGGGATCAATATTTAAAAAGATAATAAAGAGGGAAAGTTAATTATAATAAATTCTAAGGTTCCTTGTTTTTATTTTTTCGTTAATAATTTGAAAAGTATGACTCATAGCAAAAACAAATCTTACACATAAATCATCATCATCATCATCATCTCAGCCATAAGACGTCCACTGCTGAACATAGGCCTCCCCCTTGGACCTCCATACGTGCCGGTTGGAAGCGACCCGCATCCAGCGTCTTCCGGCGACCTTAACAAGATCGTCTGTCCATCTTGTGGGTGGACGTCCTACGCTGCGCTTGCTAGTCCGTGGTCTCTACTCGAGCACATTTCGACCCCATCGGCCATCTTCTCTGCGTGCAATGTGGCCTGCCCATTGCCACTTCAGCTTGCTAATCCGGTGGGCTATGTCGGTGACTTTAGTTCGTCTACGGATCTCTTAATTTCTGATTCGATCACGTAGAGAAACTCCGAGCATAGCCCTCTCCATAGCTCGTTGAGCGATTTTGAGTTTTGAGATGAGGCCGGTAGTGAAAGACCACGTTTCGGAGCCGTAAGTCATCACTGGTAACACACATTGATTAAAGACTTTCGTCTTGAGGCACTGAGGTATGTCGGACGAAAAGACATTACGTAGTTTCCCGAACGCTGCCCAACCGAGTTGGATTCGGCGGTTGACCTCTTTCTCGAAGTTGGACCTACCTAATTGGACTACTTGTCCTAGGTAGATGTACGAGTCAACAACTTCGAGTACCGAGTTCCCAACAGAGACTGGGATGGGCACAACATTGGCATTTGACATAAGTTTCGTCTTGTCCATGTTCATTTTCAAGCCCACCCGTTGTGAAACTCGGTTGAGGTCATCGAGCATCATGCTGAGTTCCTCCATCGACTTTGCCATGACTACGATATCGTCGGCAAACCGAAGGTGAGTGATGTATTCGCCGTTGATGTTGATTCCAAGTCCTTCCCATTCCAGGAGCTTGAAGGCGTCTTCCATTACGGCAGTAAACAGTTTCGGAGAGATAACGTCTCCCTGCCTTACGCCTCTTTGCAATGGAATCGCCCTCGTGCTCTGCTCCTGTACTCGGACCGACATGGTGGCGTTATTATACAAACACTTCAACACTTCGATGTACCGATAGTCAATATGGCATCGCTGAAGAGACAAGCACCGCCCATGTTTCCACCGAATCGAAGGCTTTCTCATAGTCCACAAACGCTAAGCATAATGGCAAGTTATACTCTTCGGTCTTCTGTATAACTTGCAGCAGCGTATGGATGTGGTCTATGGTACTATAGCCTTTTCGGAAACCGGCTTGTTCGGGAGGCTGGAAGTCATCAAGTCTGTGTTCGAGACGGTTCGTGATGACCCTTGAAAACAGCTTATAGACATGGCTCAGAAGCGTGATGGGTCTGTAGTTCTTCAATAGGTTGTTATCACCTTTTTTGAAGAACAACACCACCTCGCCTCTATTCCATGTTTCAGGCGTTATGCCCTCGGACAAGGCGGAATTAAAGAGCTTCTGGAGGACTTTAAGTACCGGTGTTCCACCCGCTCTCAGAAGCTCTGAAGTGATTTCGTCTTTGCCCGGCGCCTTGTTGTTCTTAAGCTGCTTCAGGGCCATCCTAATCTCGTACAGACTGATGTCCGGGATATCTTCGGTATAATGTCGGGACAGCTTGGCTCTTGGACCTCCTACCAAGCTGTCAACGGGCTTTGCGATCGAAGTGTATAACTGTCCATAGAACCTCTCGATCTCACCTAAAACCTCCGCTTTGCTCGACGCTATGCTGCCATCTTCCCGTTTCAGCTTTGTCAGCTGGCTTTGCCCAATAGACCCTTGCTTTGCTTGCGTTGCTTTGTCCTTTGCGAACACTTTGGAGCCTTGGTTTCGCTCAATAGTCTCTTTAATACGGTTAGTATTAAAGAGACGCAGATCATGTCGCAAGGACTTAGATATACGTCTATTGAGCTGCCTATATGACTCCGCGTCATCGGGAGACTGCAACTGTAGCGAGCGTCGTTCAGCCATGAGGTTTAAGGTTTGCTCGGTCAATTTCTGAGGTCTATCTTTACGGCGGGGTCTAAAAAACTTAGACCCTACTGTGTGGACAGTTTCCACTAGCCCGTCGTTGATTTCGTCTACTGAAGCCAAGTTCTCTAGGCAAGCAAAGCGGTTAGAGAGCTCGAGTTGAAAGCTTTCGGGGTTTTGAACATGGACTCGAGTAGGTCGGAGCGTAGACTTCATCAGGCTGGACCTTTCAAGTTTAATATTGATATTCAGTGTGCCTCTTACGATTCGGTGATCACTACCGGTCTTTACCCTGTTGATCACACATAAATAATAAACATAAAATTTCCTACAAGAAACATGTAGAACACTTTTCGCTAGGATCAATATTTAAAAAGACAAAGCAGCCGGTAAGTTAATTACAATCAATTTTAAAGTCCCTTTTTAGTTTTTTGTAAATAACTCGTAAACGGTGTCCCATAGCAAAATAGGTTTTATGAATAAATAATCTACATAAAATTTCCTGCAAAAAACATCTGAACACTTTTCTCTAGGATCAATATTTAAAACGATATTAAAGGAAGAAAGTTCATTACAATCAATTCACATGTCACTTTTTTTAGTTTTTAGGGTCCCGTACCTCAAAAGGAAAAAACGGAACCCTTATAGGATCACTCGTGCGACTGTCTGTCTGTCTGTCCGTCTGTCACAGCCCATTTTCTTCAAAAGTACTGGACCAATTAAGTTGAAATTTGGTACACACATGTAAATTCGTGACCCAAAGACGGACATCTTACGTAAACAAATGAATTTTAAACATGGAGGCCACTTTTTAGCCAAGGGGGGTTAGTTAACATTAAGAACCTATTTTGCTATGGGCCACCGTTTACGAGTCATTTACGAAAAACTTAAAATAGGGACCTGGAAATTGATTATAATTAACTTACCCCCTTTAATACCTCATTAAATATTGATCGTAGCGAAAAAGTGTACAAAACCTTTTTTGTGGACAATTTTATGTTCAATATTTACGTATAATATTTTTTACAACTGCCCCCGTTGCAACCGTTTACGAGTTATTTACGAAAAAAAAAGCGACCTGTAAACTGAATGTGATTAACTTTCTTCCTTTAATATCGTTTTAAATATGGATCCTAGAGAAAAGTGTTCAGATGTTTTTTGCAGAAAATTTTATGGAGATTATTTATTCATAAAAACCTATTGTGCTATGGGACACCGTTTACGAGTTATTTACAAAAAACTAAAAAGGGACTTTAAAATTGATTATAATTGACTTACCGGATGCTTTGTCTTTTTAAATATTGATCCTAGCGAAAAGTGTTCTACATGTTTCTTGTAGGAAATTTTATGTTTATTATTTGTGTAAAATTTGTTTTTGCTATGAGTCATACTTTTCAAATTATTAACGAAAAAATAAAAACAAGGAACCTTAGAATTTATTATAATTAACTTTCCCTCTTTATTATCTTTTTAAATATTGATCCCTGCTAAAAATGTACTAAATCTTTTTTTATTGAAAATGTTGTGTCGATTATTAACGTTTAACATTTTTTTTATATTGGCCACCGTTTACGAGTTATTTACGAAAAACTAAAAAAAGAGACCTTCAAAAATTGATTATAATTAACTTTCCCGCCTTAATATCTCTTTGAATATTGATCCTAGCGAACAATTGTACGGAATCTTTCTTGTAGGCAATTTTATGCAGATTACTTATGTTTAAGAAAATTTTTGCTATGCGCCACCGTTTAAGAGTTATTTACGAAAAACTAAAAAAAAGGGACCTTTAATATCAACTATCTCACTTCCAGTCAAGAATTCGATCAATCAACCGGTAATTTCGGATTCAGCGGGGTCTAATTAGGTTAAAAAACCCGGTTGCCCGGTTAATATGTTTTGCCAGTCGAAATCGATTTTTACAAAAACATGATCAGTCAAGTATACACTCATATTGTATACATATAATTAATAATTATTTAGGTACACTCACCGACCTCACCGTCTTACCTACCATTTTTAGGGTTCCCTACCCAAAGGGTAAAACGGAACCCTATTAGTAAGACTCCGCTGTCCGTCCGTTCGTCCGTCCGTCTGTCAGCAGGCTGTATCTCACGAACCGTGATAGCTAGACAGTTGAAATTTTCACAGATGATGTATTTCTGTTGCCGCTATAACAACAAATACTAAAAAGTACGGAACCCTCGGTGGGCTCAGTGGGCGAGTCCGACTCGCGCTTGTCCGGTTTTTAATTTCATTAAGTACTCATCAAAATTCGAATTTACTAATAAATCTTTTTCAATATTAATTGCCGAACTAAAAATCCCGGAACTGACGATTCAGAATACCGATGTCGTCAGAATAAGGACGTAGACGTGCTGCGCGGGAATGGTGCGGTGCGCCGCGCGGGGCGCCCGCCTGCCCGTTCTACCACTCGTCTGCTTCACCCCCTTGAAAACGTAAAACTCGAGTATAAGAGCGCCTTAAATATTCTATACACTTTTTCGCTAGGATCAATCTTCTTCTCCTTCAACCTAGCGTTTTAGCTAAGCGTCCGGTCTTCAGCATCCTCTGGTGTGAGTAGATTTTAAGTAAATTACTTATGTATCAGAACATTTTTTGGTACAGGCCACCGTTTACGAGTTATTTACAAAAAATATTAACAATTGATCATATTTAACTTTTTACCTTAAATATTTTTTTGAATACTCATCCTAGCGAAAAAGTGTATAGAATATTTAATGTAGACAATTTTACGCAGATTACTTATGTATCAGAACATTTTTGCTACAGGTCACCGTTTACGAGTTATTTATAAAAAACTACAAAGGGACCTTTAAACCCGATGACTGATAAGTTCATCAGCGTCACATAACATAAATTGACCTCCGTATTGGATAGACAGCAACATTGAATGTTCCAGTAATCAAAGAAACTTAATTGCTAAATTGGAAATCAAAATAACTAAACTAGGCCAGAATCTCCAATTTTAAACTACTACGTTTTGTGCTCATCGATGTTAGTGTCGTAAGCGCCATCGACAATAAGGTCCCTTTTCATAGATAATACCACATTTATACATCATAATTAACAAGTTTGGTAGTATGTAAAGCGTTATTTCTGTTATTTAAGTATAGTATACGCATCGAATTACTAAAAATGCTTCAAATAATATAGTTATGAACACAGGCACTGAGAAGTAAACAATTTCATTTCCGGCTAAACTACAACAATGTGGTGGCGCGTTGATTATATTACACTTAGTTTATCAAATCACTCGAGCAGTTTAATTCCCCATAATAATTTAAGTCATATTGTAATATAAATGCAAACAATATATAATTACGTCTTGTAATCCGTTTAAGAGATGGCGTATTAATGTCACTTATTTTTATTTAAGTATTTTTCCATCTGACAGTTTCCATTTGACAGGAACAAAATGAACGAATGAACGAATGATTTTGGCATAAAGTAGTCGCAAACCCGAAACAATGTGTGCACACGGCGACCACACTTTATGTCACTTTGTGTCATGTGTCGACCCTTCCCCATTTCTGGTAACTGTGTCGACACGGCGACGACTCTGCGACTGGAATTGTGACCGAAACAGACGGTGTCGACACAAGATGTGTCAACACCGCGTCGTAACGGCGACTGGAAATGGTTGTATGGGTCTCTTATTAAGCAAAATGTAAAACGCAATACACATTGGACAAAGATATTGGACTGATGGAATACCACCCTTAAGCAGCACATGGACTTGAGTGAAATAAAAAAATATAGTGTATATGTTTCCAGACCCCGCATACTTCCCCGGGCGCTGCGCCGAAGTAGTACTTCAATCTACCGTGATCGGCCGCATCGGCGTGCTGCACCCCTCCGTGCTGGCCGCCTTCGACCTCACCAACCCCTGCTCCGCACTAGAAATTAACCTAGAGCCTTTCCTCTGAGCCGCCTACTACATGGCTGGCAACCAAGCTTCCTAGCTAGCTAGCTATAGTTAGTAGGGGCTTGTGTGCAGAGTGGACGCTCGAGCGGTGCGTGCGGTGCGGCCATGTTAAACAAATGTAAACGTATGCTCTCTCAGTGCAGGCTACTCAAATCCCTTAGACTTCTACGCTGCACGCCCCGTTGATCGCTCGCGAGTTAGACCATAGGTAAACTAATTGAACGATGCTTTAATGGGGTCCTCAAAACTCTTAGGGTGGTATTCCATTTGTCCAATATCTTGGTCCAATGTCATTGCATCTCAATCTCTCATTAAGGGTGGTATTCCATCTGTCCAATATATTGGTCCAATGTGTAGTTGCATTTCATTCTCACGTTTTACTTAAAGATAGAGCTAGACGTAATGCACATTGGACAAAGATTTTGGACAGGTGGAACCACCCTAAGCAAAATGTGAGACAAATACAAATACACTTGTAAATTCGTACGTAAGTGTGACAGGGAGGCAACACGTCAAACGTGATTCGCGGTAGCCCCTCAGTACATGACGCGGCTACTAATGCAATACGGCGGCTAATGGCATTTATTAGTGCAATGGGTATGGATTTGTTCCATAATGATGGATGTTTTCTATAAATATATCACTAGTAAATGTTAAGGCGAAGTGTAATGATATTTTATTTGTGTTAGGACTGTCCTACTAGCATCGTCTAAATAAGTTGTAACTTATATTTATAACTGTTATCATTAAATCGTTATTTATAAGTCTTTGTTTTGATTTGACACTTCCCTAATGAATCACCCGTTTTTCATTTTCGGTTATCATTTGTATGCAGATTATCAGGCCAATACGTGGGTTAAATGGATGATGACTTCCTGATAAATTCGTTAGACGTGATTCACTCATGATTGCCATGCCATTTATAATCAGTCGATAATTTAATTTAACCCTTTTCCAGGCCGGACCAATCTACAAGGTTTTCCCAAAAAATTCAAACATATTTATCTTTGGTAATCCAGCTTTGGTAATAATGGTAATTCATTTGAAGACAAGTCGCATTTCCCGAAAGTGCAATCTAATTTGAACCTTATACCCGAATTCTAGAGTTTAAATTATATTGGCGCGTATGTGTCAAATCGTGCTATGCCTGGAAAAGGGTTAATGGAATGATGACCTATCTATATAAACGGGAACCTGTAAAATTAAAACCAAGAGGCAAGATTTTAGTTACTTGCATTTTTTTACACCCATTGCGAAAATGAAAAACAAGTTCAAAATACATGTTTTATTGAGTGTAAATGGACAATAGAGCAGCACAAACAAGTGAAGACAAAATATAGAAATCACATCGTGTTTATCTATATACTATATTTCGTTTCACAAAGATTTAACTAATACCACAGAATAAATAATAGTACTAGGTACAGAAGACTCACTCTAACAAAATGCGTCTGTTACGATCAGGACAGATATGGCCGCTAGGTGGCGACAGCGCCACGCGCGGCTTATGGCTAGCCACCAAAATTGGTGTGGAACGGATGTACTTTTAGCTACCTGTAGCAAAGCGACGAAATCGCGGAGTGAGCCACGCCTGCTAATACCTATATGTATATTTTTTTATTAAAATGACGTTGGGTGCAGTGTAAATACAATCGGCACCCTCTCAACATCTGAATAAATACTTTGACTCTTTAAGGCACTTTTTAATAATTGACAATGCTTTTCAAAACAAAAAAGGCGGAAATAAACAATATTAAAGTATATGAAGTACGGAGTTCTAGGTACAATCAGATGCAGAGATGTCTGACCCTCACTGCTTATAACCTATGAAGGGGGTAAGTCATCTCTGCAGCTTACCTTACATTTTATTCTACCTTGTAGGTAGGTAGTCAGTGGACGCCTTATCTATGAACTTTAATACTTGTCGATAAGCAAAATACTGAAGTTTATTACTATAATAGCCGTAACAGACTACCGCACCGCACCGCGACCTTGGTGCGGTCAAAATATCTCTTTCTCACTTTAACTTATAGCTGCGTCCTTTAGGGTGGCATTCCACCTGTCCAATTTCTTCGTCCAATGTAAGTCCGTCTCACTCTGTCAATGAATGAAGGTCGCGGTGCGGCGCGATATAGTGTGTTACCACTTTTAAATGCGCCGCACCGCACCAAGGTCGCGGTGTGGTGCGGTAGCCTGTTACGGCGTAAACCGTCTCAAGCACAACCTCTGGTTCACAGTATTAAGTTAATTTCAATATTCATAAAAGAATTTGTCAATTTGATAGCTATATTCTAATAACAAGATCATATTTTATACATTTTATAATACTATGCACACACAAACACATTTAATAATTAACTGAAATTTTATCATGTAATACACTTATTTTAAGTAGAACAAATCCATTATATGGCAAATTTGTTTAATTACAAAATACCTAAAATATTACTTTTATCCTTGTAGTAATTAAATTTATTAAACACTCAAAATAATTCATTAAAATTCTATTAAATCTGTAAAAAATCATAAAATGAGAATCATTTAGTCAAGGAGTAGTTGTATATTGAACATATTTTCTAACTCTCCTCGGTTAAAACCTGGAGCACAAATAAATGGGCACAAATAGAATGACATTTCCTCAAGATTGGGTGCACTTGCTTTGATGGCCCGGGCAACCTGCATGGTCACGTGCGGGCAGCGGGAGAGACTCAGGTAAGTCAAGTGTTGGAACACATTATTTGTAAAATAACCAAGTAAAGCTGTGGTTGAAAAATACCCATGTCGCAATTTGAGTGATCGTAAGTTTTTTAACCTGTTTAAGTGCAACAGACTGGAATCAAACAGGGTTTTGCAGGTCATGACATGCAGGACCTGTAGCGCCTTGCAGTTGGATATGTAGCGAACTATATCATCATTCAATGTGTCTCCATAAATGTACAATGCTTCAAGAGTGGCTTGCTTGGTCCTCAGCAAGGATTCTAAGAAATCTGCAGGGATATTTTTCATTTTTTCCATATTAATACTCACTAAACTGTTACATTCGAGCATGCTGTAAAGGCTGCTATGTGTAAGAGCAAAATTTGAGAGAACCAAAGTTTCAAGATTCTTTAATTTTTCAAAAGGCAAGTGGTAAACAAAATTCCCATTTGCATTCTCTGGGTTTTGTACTATTAAAGAATTACGGAAACTCAGAAATTTTAAATTAGGCCAGTATTGTAGATCATCGAATATACAACTATCAACTTGAGATATGCTAATTTCTAGACGAGTCAAGTTAGGACAGTAGCTAATGAGGGAAGCCCTTACTTGTGAATACAACTTGAAATACTGTAATTTTACATTTTTTAAATACTTTGCTACAAAAGGCACAATGTTTTCACTTATCCTCACATAGTTTTTCATGCACACAATGAGGCGCGTGTTGTCCCACACACATGGGGTCAGGCAGAGTTGCTGCCATCTCATACAAACTTTTGCTACGGCCAGCAGTGATTCAAAATCTATTTTAGAAAAAATGTAGATAAGCAGTTCATTGGGCAGATCATTTATAGTTAATGTGCTGCAGCATTGTTGGCCCCCCGTCATCTCCAGGTGCACCATCCTTACTCGGAGCACGCTCTTCTACAATCCTGAAAGCATTAGCATGATTTAAACAATTGGTCCAAATAGAGTCATCTCACTGGTAAATTTTGTAAGCATATTGATGTTCTGAGGATATAAACATGGTTGCTAATAAAGCTAGACAGGTTAAAATTGCTGAAACTAACAAGTGTCAGTAGAACGCACTAGCAGGTAACCGAAAGGTCGTGAACCTTGAACAACGGTGCCAACGGTGGCTGCAACCGTAAGGTAAACAACTGTTTCATACAAACCTGCCCAGAACAAACCTAATACAATCGTTAACATTAACCGTACCTTGTGATCACCTTGTTTCTTATTCGCGAGAATTGTACTGTTAGCTTTATTAAAATCATAATTTATGTAAACTTTGCTTCTAAATATAGACACGACGTTCACAACGTAACAAAACAGTACCCGAATAACCAATCTTCAAGTGGGATTACACTAGACATTTTAGTACCAAACGAAAAGTCAAATATATTATTCAAAATAAATAATTAAAAATAACTTTCATCTTCACATATTTTTTATGACGTTCTCAAGACGTTCTACGTTCATTGACAGATAGCGAAGCGTTTAGTTATCAACTGTTCAACAGCAGTGCTGCTCGAAACTACGTTCGTAAATACAAGTATTGCTCAGTTCAAATAAACTAAATAAAATTATTATATTAATTACTATAATACTAGACTAGGCAATAAAAATGTCAATTATAAAACATAGAAAATATGTATGTTTTCGCTTTGCTCTAAAATTAGTAAACATTTAAACAATGATAAAATTAAACGTAGCAGGGATTATGTTCTTAAAGGCCAATCCAGGCGGGATGATCAGAAAAGAAATTGGCGTCAATCTCTAATTTAATCACCAATTTTAGATTTATGGTGATCATATATCAATTAAAAAACTCTCAATAAGAAAAATGCCCCCAAACGCGAATACTAGCGCCACAAATTGGTATTGGTGCGTCCGCACCTCCATCGGCAATATCGGTCATAATCGGCGGTTGAAATCGGCGAGCCAAATTGGCATTTGCGTTCACACCACCTGATTTAATCAGACATTATCAGATTGGAGAAAAATTGTTCTCGTCTGGACTGGGCCTTAACAAATATACAAGGTAGGGTACAGGTACTCATCCACGGTGGTTGCGGCCAAGATCCACACGATTTGAGCATGAGTGTTGAAAATATTCTCTGGGAAACCCTCGGGGAAACCCACTTTGTAGAAAAAGGCGGCAAATCATCATCAGGCGGGCCGTAAGCTTGTTTGCCACCGATGTGGTATAAATAAATAAAAAAATAAATAAAAAAAAAATGCTCTGAAGGGTTGACATTGACACTTGACTTCCCATCATTTCCCATAGAAAAATTGAGTTTCGCGCCGTTTCTACTGACAAGTTGAGTGTGTTTCAGTGGTTTCAGCATAAGTAGGTACTATTATAACTATGTATTTTTACTTTGGTAGAAAAAAAATCCAGCCTTATTTATCAAACATTTTAATAAAAATATACTTATAGGTAAATATATACACACAGTAGGTAATTACATTACACTCATTACATTGAAAACACGTACAGACAATGAGGTAGGGTAGCTAATTTATTTTTTAAATACTGGTGGCAAGTACGTAGCAGCCGGGGTGGACACGGTGCCTGGAGTTGGCGCGGGTGACGAGACAGGAGGCAAGTATCCAGCTGTTGGGGGAGGTGGCGGGGGTGGGGTCCCGGCTGGAGGCGGGAATGGAGGGGAAGGAATCGGTAGAAAATATCCGGCGCCTGGATTCTGCCCTGGAGGAGGCGGTGGCGGTGGTGGCATCGAGCTGGATGGAGGAGGGGGTGGGGCTGGAGTGGAAGGGTTAGGTGGCAGATACGAGGCGGTCGGAGTGGGCGCTGGCGTCGGGCTCGTCCCAGGTGTTGGGCTCGTGCCGGGAGTCGGGCTAGATCCAGGAGTAGGGCTAGTGTAACCCCCCAAGCTTCCGCCTATTGAGACACCTCCACCCCCGACAGGTGGCAAGTACTCCGGTGCGTTAGTAGATACCGTGCCTGGTGTTCCTGGTGTTGGGCTTGGCCGTGGAGCTGCGGTACTGGGTGCATCGTAAGAATATCCAGCAGCTGCACCACCTCCGCCGCCGCCACTACCGCCTCCGCCTACGCCGCCACCACCACCGTAGCCCCCGCCTCCACCGCCACCTGCTACACCGTAGCCACCACCACCCCCGCCCCCTCCATAGCCCCCGCCTCCGCCTGCTCCCGCTTGAGCTCCTCCATAGCTGTAGCCCCCAGCCGTTGACGCTGTGGTCCCCGCAGTGGAACCCGTGGTGGAGTACCCTATGTCCACGGAGCCGCCCGCGGGCGCCGGGTACGCGTAAAACATCTGTTGCGCTCCACCTAGTGTCCTGTCAACATTAGGGGCTTGAGTGCCTTGTGTAGGTGCCCCGGTTGTCCGAGGAGGCAGATCGAAGGATATACTCGGTCTATTATACACGTACCCGGCTTGCCGCTTCGCTCGGACATCTTCGGAAAAGACACTTGATACTAGAAGCGAAGCGTGTAGAACTTTTATTAAAACCAATGATCTTGCAATCATTGTAAGGATAAACTGGGACAGGTGGCTGTATGCGACCTCATAGATACTGGGTGCAACAAAGACGATCTGCAGAGTGCGTAGCCCCTTTTATAATAATTTAGAGGAAGTTGTGTTCGTCAGCTGAGTTGTGAAATACCGCAGTTAACCCTAAAACGCTAAGGTGTCGAAGAGCTAGCTCAATTTAAGTCCCATTAAGTTCAGGAAAATTGCTGAAATGTTCATTTCATGGTGAGTGATCAGCTAGCTGATCACTTAAGTGTTTCATGTAACTTATCTTTAGAGTACGAGTACCTATAGGACTATAGGTACCTATGAAGTCAAATTGGAATTTTATAAGAACGCAGATTCCAAACTTCAGGAGCATCAATAAGTTGTGTGGTCTAATTTCACTCGAGAACCTGATAGAAGGTGACATTGGCTATTTTTGTGATAGGTACCTGGTCTACTCTACGTGTTTGTGGCGATGTCTAAACCGAACCGAACTTTAATATTATGTTCATTTTTCTGACTAATCTCATGATAAACAATGTTTATTATATGAAAAGTTGCACCAGTGTGCCTAGGTTCTTTTTGAAGCAAAAATATAGTTTACTTCTCAGGATCATACTTCATAGTAATCATAGTCTTCATACCAGCCTACTTTGCAGTTGAGGGTTTTATGATCACAGAACGATTCTGTGGTTAGGCTAAATTGCAAACAAGAAAGCAATTTTTGCCTCCCGTTCCTATTTAGATTCTTTGTAACGCCACTTTACTTTCAATTATGCCAAGGATGCGCCAGCAACAAAACGACGGATTAGTCACCGCACAACTCGACAAGTGAAGCGTAGAAGAAAATTCCAAACTGGATAATATAGTTTGATGCGGACGTAAAAATTTGATAAGTTGCGCGTCATGCTCGATGCGTGATTAATAATTTTGAACTCAACATTAATGTTATGCGGTGAAAGGAGCCTGCCGGCTGCCTCGCCGACTATAGCTAGGCATCTTATGCGAGCCGCAACACCGCTCAGCCGTAGTTCAGGTTTTTATCTCATTTGATAAAGACGTAGCGCAGCGGTGTAGTAATTAGAAACAAGTGAATCAGGGTTAGTATCACCTGAATATTACCTCTAACATCTAACCCATACATATGTCGCTACGCTAACTCATTGTTTCCTGCTTCTGTAATCTGGGTAATTTTAATTACAAAACAGGTCTGCTATTGCTATGCTCGCTCTGGTTACAAACGCCCACTGTGCACTTCAATGATACATTTTATAACAATGACATAGTGACAAGTGTTTTTCAACCCGTAAAGTTTTAGCTGAGTGTTTAGATCTGTCGTATTCACTTTCTCTGTGTTCAAACTTAAAGTGGTTAAAGTTGTTTTTAAACTGTTGCATCTGAGAAGCACGTATTAAACGCGGAAGTTATTTGACTCCACGAGGAATTAGGAAAAGCCAAGGGCCTTGAGGCCTTGAGTCGGGTGATCCGTTAATGCCGCATCGCAGTACGTGCCCCGTGTTGATCATTCATATCGTAATCGTAAACTGACTCATTACCTGAGATGAGCATAAAACTAACAGGCTAAATACCTATGTAACTAAATAGATACCAAATTTGTTTACAATATTAATAACAAACTTAGAATAAAAAGTAACCTAAAAGATACCTACATACTGAGTAAGATTTCGTATTAGGAAATCTGCTGACAGGTTACATTTACTTTACTTACTAAACGCATGTAGTTTATGGAATTTCATTACAACATAATATATTTTATCCGAGTTGTGTCAGTTTGTCAGCTTTCTAGATATACATAGGTACCTGCCTAACCGGCCTATCTAATTAGAGTTAGAGTCTATGCGGAAAGAGAAGAGTCATATAATGTTTTGGTTCCCTTATATGTTCAACGACTCTTCTCTTTCCGCAATTCTAGGGTTTGTAACAATCTTCGAAAGTCGCAAGACACATTTCTATCGCGCATACCATCCTCCACTGTTAACTGACCATTCCAAAATGTTGTTCCAAAGACTTAACATAAGGTCCAATGGTCAGTTAAAGGTGTTGATAAGTAGACAAGAAAACCATTCTCCAAGATAGGTACAATCAAGGTTTCAATAGGTACGGATCAATACGTATATTACGAACAGAGACTTTTAACGGTGGATAAAATTATACCTACCTAATAGTTGTTGGCTACGTGTATTATACAATAAGATCAAGTCATTAACCGCTGCAAGTACCGTACTACCGTAGTCGCCTTAGTTACCTATATGTATAATGTATGCCGTACTGAATGAAAAGTAGGTATAGGTACAAGAATAGATCCCTGTGGGATCCTTTTAATAGGTAGATAGGTACCTACATTTATTAGTGGTAGGTTTTTCTCAGGACGAGATGTGAAAAAAACATCTTATTGGATACACATTTCCTTACTTAAATATCCGTGACTTTTTGAGATAGGTACGATTCATCAGCTAATTCTAATACATTACTATTAACCTTAGCCAAAAGTCGGCATGTTTATTAACTGACTTTAATATTTTTTTATCTTTTTGGAAGTCTGTTTTCTGTTCCAGCCTTTATTCCCATTTTAAGGAAAGAATATTGCGCAAATTAAAGTATTTCACACTGGCTTTAGATACCATTGTGATTACGTATTTAATACCTATACCTACATTACCTACTACCGATTGAATAAGTAATTGCAATGTGTGTTTGTACAGATGGTTCTGAAACTCTACGTGGTGTCGGATGGGCCGCCGTCGCTGTCAGTGCGGCAGGCTCTGGCCCTGCTTGAGATACCCTTCCAGCAGATCGATGTAGACTTCGGCAAAGGAGAGCACATGACCGAGGAGTATGCGCTGGTAAGCGTCATTCTGACAGTTATTGTACGTTGTGTCAGATAGCCGTGACATGCTGGAAATTATCTTCCGGAAGGTAGATGTAAATTTTGGCAACAGAAGAGCTCATGCCAGCTAAGTTTGTCTGAAAAATTAGCACGAAGTGTCGGATGAACTACCTGCTACCAGCAACCAACATTGCTGATATTGTTTTACTACTAGCTAAGCTTTCTGCTCGGACAACCATCAATCAACATTGCCCAGTAGAGCGGAATGTCAGTAATACAAGGTACGAAGACTTCGGCAGGTGGAGACCATAACCTCGGCGCACGGTACCTATTCCTCGTAAATTACCTGTTATTCATAGGGACTTGGAGGAAGTAGAGCACGCACATCAGAAGTTGTGCAACTTAGTACTAATAAGAGCTACTTTCAAAAGTTTTAACTACTCGTAAGATTCCCAAATTTCACACAAAAGAAATACGCGGATCATCTAAACTGTTCAAAGTTCATCTCATATCTCTTATGATATCCCTCACTCTAGAACTAAGCATGCAGAAATGATTATTAAGTACTGCGAGTTAACTTGTTCCCTTGGAAACAAAATTTTCAGATGAACCCACAAAAGGAGATCCCGGTCATGGACGACGACGGTTTCTTCCTCAGCGAGAGCAACGCTATCCTTCAGTACATCTGCGATAAGTACCAGCCGGGCACACCTCTTTACCCCGTGGATCCACAGATAAGGTAAAGCATTATGACTGTACGTCGGATTGTTTCCCCTTTTGTGCATCTCACAGCGCCTACCTGAAGTACCTCTGTGACAAGCACACGCCAGGCATGCTTTTTAAGCGACTTCAATTTCATAGGAGGATTTTTTTTTTCTATGTACGTTCACCGATTACTCCGACATCCGTAGTCCGATTTGAGTAATTCTTTTTTTGTTTGAAAGGAGCTACCTCCGAGTTGGTCCCATTTTAATTTGGTTCTGTTCTGATGATGGGATCCATGAGGAATTTAGGGAACTCCTCAATTTTTAAAGGCACATGCATGGTGTTTTGGGCGTTTTCTTAAGCAACTCGAGCATTTTCTCCCGAAAACCACCAATTTGATGAAGTAGACCTGATGATGATGATTATTTTGATGATAATGATGATGATTTCTTTAAATGTAAGTATGTTCAGCGATTACTCCGGCACCTGTGATCCGATTTGAGTAATTCTTTTTTTGTTTGGAAGAAGTTACCTCCAAGGTGTTTCCGTATTATTTTTGGTTCTGGTCTGATGATGGAATCCATGAGGAATTGAGGGAACTCCTCAATTTTTAAAGGCACGTGTTAAGTGATTTCGGGGTTTTCTAAAGTAACTCCAGCATTTGCTTCCGAAAACCACCAATTCGATGTACTGCAACTGTAGCCTTACCACGAGTTTGACATTGACATATTCGCTAACGTCTTATGCATCTAAATATAACTTTTTATGCATCAGGAAGTAAGTTACACACATGCTAGCGAATATATCAATGTCAAACTCGTGGTAGGTTGGTAAGGCTACTGATCGGGGGTTAGGGTTAGGAGTTAAGGGGTCGGGGAATGGCGGTTGAAGGGTTACTGGTTCAGGATCGAGGGGTTCCTGGATCAGGGGTTGATCTGCTGTGAGGTTGAGTGATCGGGGGGCTGAGGGATTGGGTCAGTGGCGGGGCGGGCGGATGGATTTAGTTGACAGGAATTATAATTTCCCAGACGGACTCGAGAAAATCCCATTAGAACTGTACTAATAACCATTATAAATGTGTTAAGAATTCTGTCTGCCTCTTTGTCGCCTTTTCATGGCTAAACAACTGAACCACTTTAGGTGAAATTTGGCAAGAAGGTAAATTCCTTGAATTGTTTTATATTTTGAAATGTAGTCCTCTGGATAAGGGACGGGAAATAACTCAGTCCCAATCCCACACTTGCGTGCTATAGACTGTTCGAGCATAAGTAAGAATGCTCTTTAAAAAATACGACGGCAAAAAAATGCATTTATATTTACACTAATGTGCCGACAAACATGGTACGGACTGCGCCAAGAAGGTTTGATCGTGTGTTCTGAGGTGTGTTCTTAGGTCCAGTCGACGTCAATGATATGTTTACACTTTTGCACCTTACTCCTTTGTAATAAGGCGAAAAGTGTAAACATATTTTTAACGTCGACTGTACCTACAGAAAGTACGTTCATTGTCGTCGTGTAAGGCAATCCAACGTAGGTAAATCTTTATCGAATCGCACCAAAGTCATGGTATGCTTCAAAATTTGGCTTGGCACCGACTTCAAACATATCAGTTGGTAACGCATAGACATAAAAAAGGATAATATTTTATTTCATCCTTTTTGAAGTCGGTTTCATTTTTTTTGTAAAAAGTTTTTATACTATATATATACTCTCAGGAACCCAGGCAAGAGGCCGGGACTTTCTAATTGCGACTCTACTTCTGAAGTACTTTTCTTAGTTTCAGTAGTTAGTGTAGTTACGTTCTACATTTAATCATGATAATATCATGAATCAGCCATACAGAATTTAACCTGTATTTTTGTCAGTTTATTCAGTTAAAGACTGTTAGTAGTACTTATAGTGTAGACTACCCAAAATTTAGATAGAGTTCCAATAAAGCCAATTAATAATCAACTTTCAAGAATTTAAACTAGCAAGTCGTTTGGTTTTTTTGAACAACGTGACTGAAGCTATCCAGTTAGTCATGTTGTTATAATTGACCACTAATTGGTTTCTGTTTGGGTACTCAATTAGTCAGGTGGTTGTAATTTGTGGTTGGCGTTGTTTCGTCAGAAATCACTTACATTGTAGGTACCTACTTTTTACCTTCGGGGCTGTCCATAAATTACGTCATCGATTTTTGACGATTTTTGACCCCCCCCCCCCCCTATAATCATCCAAAAATCATGCTTCAAATGACCCCATTTCCTCCTACTTCATGCTACCGTCATCCGATGTCCAGACCCCCCCCCCCTAATTTGAAATTACGTAATTTATGAATAGCCCCTTACTTGTGAAACGTAATTAATGAACGCAATGATGAAGACGAAACAATTAACTAAGTATATCAATCTAATTAGTTCCCATAGATAGAACAACATATAATCTGTTGTACTTGTACCACTGTAGGGTGCTGTGAATGTAGGTACACTTGTACATAATTATGGTCTTAATTGTATCTATTGTCAATAACCCTTAGATGTTGTGTATCCCTACTAAAATAATTAATTTGAAAGTAACTCATTGTCAGTCTGATCGTACGTTAGCTACCTCTCCTCCTCCAGTCTCTCCACGCTTGAACAGCATAACCGATTTAGATGAAATTTTGGAGTTAATTTGAGTCCCGAGGAAGGACATAGGATGGTTTTATCACGGAATTTATTATTCTACGCAGACGAGGTCGCGGGCAGAAGCTATTCTATACCTAATTATTTCCTCATAAACTGCTAAAGTAGAGTCGCTATATATCGCCCGCATCAGAATTGGTATTGCTCAAGTTACATAGGATCATGTGACTCGGTTTCTAGAGCGGAACCGGCTTGGGACAGTTATGACCTCATCTTTATGGGCATTGTCACTTTTTTGTATGATAAACATTGTTTTTTTTTATGATCAATTTTCGTCATCTATATGCTGTTCAACTTGGTCCGCGAGCTGTAAAACTAATTGGGATCACAAGTCCCAGTCCCTCCAGTCAATTCGCGTAGTTATGTACGTAGTAATTAAAAGCGGCGTGTTCTCCTTCGACACTTTCGAATCTATTAATATATATAATTCTATTCCAAAGTTGTCACTTTTTAGACATATTACCTATACACGGCATAGTATGTAATGTAGAATAGTTGTACACAGATACAAAGTACCATTAGGATATTGGATCGCACTATTGGCACTGGTTTCCATCTGGCAGAAAAACTCCAAACGTTAGAGGGTTCTTCGACCGGTACCAATACAGATTTTACAACATATTAATGTTTTGATATTGTTATAAATAATACGACAAATCAGTGCAAACGATCGTATCAACAGATTTTAGAGTCAGAATACCGCTCCGGTCTTTTGTATGGACTTTTTAAAAACTAACCTGAAGTCGTGAAACTTAATGAGATATGTGTAATTATTTCAGGGCCGTAGTAAATCACCGGCTATGCTTCAACCTCTCCACCTACTACGCGAACATATCGGCTTACACGGTGAGTCCATTCATCATCAATAATCATCATATAGGTAGGTATATTAGGTATCTACAAAAATACGGACGGAGTTCATTTATCCCTGTCATTGTATGCTAAACGGGCGCGGAAATGACATTCGCATTCTTATTCTTACTGCACTGCTGTGGTATACAGAGTGTCCGGTAATTAATGGACAGGTAACAAACTAACTTTCTAACCACCGACAAGGCTGGTCCAGAAAATGGACTTATAGGTCTAGTAAAACCTTCATGGTTTTTGAGATAATCGAACTTTTCATTCTAATTGCTAGCACCATACTTTGCTTATAGCACGCCTATAAATACTGACCGCTCAATGGGGTTGGACGGTCGAAATACTTTACAAATGGCACCAGCATAGATTTTACCTGTCAATCCTAAGTGTCTAATTTTTGTTTTTGGAATTTTATGGCCCTTTAAGAAAAATCTCATGAAAACAAAACTATTTAAAGACTGGTAAAACCTATGCTGGCGCCATCTATGATAAACCTTTGACAGTTACCAACCCCAAACCCCATATCCTTCGCACAATATACCGCGGTTCAAATGGCAAATCATGAACATTTCTAGATGGCGCCAATTTTCTTCGACTACGAACGGACGCCACTCGGCCTGAAGAAAGTGCACATGGCGCTGGATGTGTTCGAGACGTACCTCACCCGCGCCGGCACCACGCACGCCGCCGCGGACCACCTCACCATCGCCGACTTCCAGCTCATCAACTCCACTATGACCCTCGAAGCTATTGGATTTGACTTCTCCAAATATGAAAAGGTAAATAGAGTCCATCTAAATCTAAGCTAAGTTCCACGCTCTGTCACCACAAAACCTATACAGAGTTAGCTTGGTCCGACTCTAGAGACCGACTTGGCTAACTCTGTGCGACGTGAAAGTGCCATTATACGATTATTTCTCATAGGAAATTTACGTTTATGGTGCCACCTCCGATATAAGGAAAATAGGTAAGTAAACTTATAGAGACAAGAAAAAGAGCCAGTAACTTTCACGTAGCACCCCCAGATAGCCAAAGCGACCAAATCCACGCGGTGACTGTTTTCAATGAGGTTTTACATACGTACGTTTTGCAGCTACGTCCTAAATATAGAATTTTTGATAGACATAGACATATAGGCTTAAATTGTTTCTCAACCGTGAAAAATAAATAAAAATTAATACTTAACTAACGTTTTATTTATAAAATGTTTACAGGTCAGCCAGTGGTACGAGGATTTCAAAAAAGACTACCCAGAGCTATGGAAGATCTCGGAAGACGCGATGAAGGAGATCCGGCACTTTAACGCCAACCCTCCAGATTTGAGCCACATGAACCACCCAATCCATCCCGTTCGTAAAATTAAGAAATAAATTTTGTATAAAACAAGAAACTCGAGGGAAAATACATTTACATCGCATGATTCGATTACACGCCGAACGCCGACTGCTTTTTTGTTAAACCTAGAAGGCCGTCTGCTAAGTGTAGATTATAGGATAGAATCTTTCCTTCCTATCGACGAGTTCAATCAAGAAAAAGAATAGCTGCTTTCTTTGGGATTAGGCTTAGATCCTATCCCTGTCCCACTACTGTTCTCATTGCTTAGAATCTATTTATGTCAGCGATTGTGCCATTACTGCAAGCAAATGTGTTTTCTCTCAAGTTTTCAATAATTATATAAATAAATGTTGACGCCACGCTATCCTGAGCCGGAGACGCATCGCCTCATGTATCCCAGACAGGCGTTGGAGCAGCATTCCGAGTGGTTGATGCACTGTAAATAAATTAAGAATATAAGAACGATAAGAACTGTGCCATCGTATTATTCACCTACGTCAACCTAGTTGAGATTAGTGCACAGTAGTGGATTTGCCTTAAGGCCCAGTAGGCCCGAGGCTAGGGCGGCTGTCTATAGGTATGATGGGTGCTGAGAAAGGGGCGGCTATAGTAGTTACTACAGGGCCCGGGGCCTAGGGCGGCCAACACTGCAAATCCGACACTGTTGGTGCAGGATTTTCTATTACAAAGATCTTAATAGCAGATCTGAAGATAATAGCAGTCGTTATTCACTAAGAAAATTTCAGCATGTCGTTGCGGTATAATCTTTTTGAGAAAAAGGGATAATACAAACGGTAGAGACTGTTAAAAAACTGCATATACATGTCGTGGTTCAACTGTTTGAGGCATTAACATAAGTATAATATAATAGTTATTAGGCAGGTACTCACGAAAGATCCGATTTCAACACACTGCCGAGTGTTATTCTCTTCTATCTTATCAGCTACAGCATCTACTTCCAGCACCTCAGGAATCTCCGATCCGACGTCTATATTATTATCCTCTTTGGGCACAGAAACATCTTTAGTGGAGACATCTTCTGTTCTTATAGAGCTTGCATTATTTTCTACAAGGAAAAGCACGGAGAGGACAAAAGCAAGTTTGCAAATGCAATTCATGTTTGCGGTTGTTTAGCACACTGAGGTTGTCGTGCGTTGGGCAGCGCTTATATTTTATTTATGGCTGATATACGGCCAGGGTGAGGTGACGACACATTTGTGAGCTCATGCGTACAAACCCTGCATTTCTGTGATATAGCCGAGCAAGAATAGTCTCTATATCAATGAGTTAAACAGTTAGGCGTTTCACAGATCAATCAGTGGAGCTGTGCCCGCATAACGTGTTGTAGATAAGGTATTGCCCTAGTAAACAGATTTAACAGGGCGATTTATTTTAGTTTGTCATTACAAAGTTACGATGACGCAGGTAAGTGCCCCTATATGTAGATGGAATGCTATTTTTTTTCTGTTCTCTCTATATCTGTGGTAATAGGTAGGTACAGTCACCTGCAATAATATGTTACTCTTCGAAGGCCGCAAAAATATGTGACACGTTCTTATCCCAACTAACAATTTGAGGCAAAATTTAGGTTTATACGACCAAATTTTATGGTCATATAAACGTCGTATATACGTTTATACGACGCGATTTGGGCGCAGCTTATTCAACTTAAAGTCGTCAAAAAGTTGAATAATGGTCGTTTTAATACCTACCCAAGTAACAATTTGTGGTACTATAGTAGTCGATAGAACGTTTCCTAAATACCACCTAAGGTCCTATAAAAGACCTAAGAAGGTTGTATAAAGTCGAAATGGCGCATCTTATGTGCCATTCAGTGATATAGTAGACCTCCTGTAGCAGTGTCAGTCGTGACGTTTTAGGTCTATAAAAGTGATGTAATGCATGACTCTTGTGCTAATTTGTTGTCAGTAACGCCATTATAGTGTTAATTTATACTATAGTAGCATTTGAGATTCCATTATAGTGCTTGTTTTATACTATAGTAGTATTTGAAATTCTATTATAGTGCTTTTTTATACTATAATAGAATTCATAGTTATTTTACTACGCAATTTGCTTTCAAGTTTTCCATCAACTGTTGTGAGTGGTTTTGTTATGTGTTTACTTCACAAAAACGGTACTAAGTAAAATGGTGATAAATAAAGACTTTATATTAATATGCGTCATTTAGATGTCGAATAATTCGGTCCTTAGTGCAAAAAGTATATGGGACGGAAGTTTTACCGTTAGAATAGTATTAGGTTAATGAGGAATTTTAAATGCCCCCTCTATTTATTTATGTTTTTAATAAAATAATGTAATAAAATATTATGATATTCACCATAGTTACTACTATACAGCCAAGAAGTAAATCCGACGCTTTTATAGGCTAACTATAGAACTTACGACGAAATATTCACCGCCATCATGATTAAAATTAGGGTTCCAAAAGAATTTTGCTGTGACCCAGTTGCACATACAAACTCTTTAGAAAAACATAGGATTTTTTTAAATTTGGATGTAGTCATTACTGTTATTTTCTTTTTCAGTGTGATTGGTAAAAAAATGTGCTGATAATGGATGTCGATAAATATGTAAACCATCACGATTATATGCTTGGATTAAATCATTGATGATAAATCTGAACTACAATCACTAATATCACTGGGGTCTTTTTTATCAATTCATTAATATAAAAATATTTTGTACGGAACTACATTATGTGGCTTAGGCCTGAACTTATATAAGCAAGATATAAGTAGCCATTACAGATCAAATTTATCATTTACAAGTAGTCGTTTTCTACCTTTATGTATCTAACTCGGTTTATAAAAGACATAAAAACTCAGCTATAACGCTGTTGTCTTTTAAAAGAAAAAACAAAACCACTATACAACAGTTTTGTAATATAAAAGAGTCATTGTGACGTTTACAGCTATGAGATATAATAGGGATTTAAAACTACTAAAGCGCTTATTAAATCTATAAATCTATGTCCCAAAAACGCTACTATAGAGCAAAACAGTTCTATAATAGTGTTCATATGACTACTAAAGTATTATGTACTGTAGCAGAGATCTCTAAAGCCACTATATCCTAAAATCGTTGTATAGTTGGGTTTTTGTCACTGTTAAAACACAAAACTATAGCGGCTTGCAGGGAACCTTAATAGCGCAAACTACTAAACTATTATGTACTATAGCAGTGATCTCTAAAGCCACTATATTCTAAAATCATTATATAGTTGGGTTTTTGTCACTGTTAAAACACAAAACTATAGCGGCTTGCAGGGAACCTTAATAGCGCAAACTACTAATTTATTATGTACTATAGCAGTGATCTCTAAAGCCAATATATCCTAAAATCGTTGTATAGTTGGGTTTTTGTCACTGTTAAAACACAAAATTATAGCGGCTTGCAGGGAACCTTAATAGCGCAAATTAGTTGCATAAAAGTGATTCCAAATACTATTATTATACAGTAATATTGCTCTATAGTGGTTATATTTGAACCTGTTATAGTACACGCCTATAACGGCCCTATAAAATGATGAAGTAAACCTTTACATCAATTGCTTATAGAATATATTAGCTGTATAAGCCTATAGAGCAAAAAGGTGTTGCCAAACGCTTTTATACGACAGGTGGTCACCTCTGAAACCTTAAGAGCGCTCTTACAAGAAAAGTCGAAATAATGCAAAATTGATGATACTAGTCGACGAAATTCAGGACTTTGCGCTCATTATTAGAAACAATGAGTACTTGTTCCAGTAAAAGCGTCTACTTATCTTTATAAATATCGTTGTAAATATTAGAAAAAGGACTTATTAAATTAGTAATGATTTTTTTTCTGATGGTCGTTTCCGAAAAACCCCGTGAAGCACTGAATGGCGAGCTCTTATTTGGAAATGTTGAGAATTTTACTCTGCTAAACCTGGCTATTTTGTTTTACTAATACCCTGTACTTTAGGCATATCAAACTATATTTTTCCTACATACCTTTGAGAAAGAGAAAATCAAAGTAAAACGAACTCGATTTTCTCTCCGAAACAAGTGTCAATTCCTACGAAAATCTACTTAATATCGAAGTCATTTTCATACTCAAGCAATCTGCAACGTTTGCTTATACTGTTGGTATACATTAGTGTTTATGAAATTCTACTATAATTTTTTGGCAATTTTTTGAAAACTACTGTATATTACCGATGACGCGCGCTGCGCCAGCTCAGTGCCGCGGCAGAGCTTGTAGAGGCAGGACGTGTGTCGGTCGGCTCCGCACATTTTCAACGGCGACGACGAGGTTTTTTATCATTGTGTGCGGCGGGCGCCGTGTAAAACGCTATACTGTGTGCGTGTAAACCGCAACGAGAGACTTTGATCCTAGCACTGTTTTTATAGTATTATAATTTATAATGGTACAGTATAATAAACTACCGGACAGGATTAAAAATATTTGAAACGACCTGACATTCTATATGTATTTATTTGACTCAAGATAGTACTCAGGGTCTGATGATGGAGCCGGAAGGTGGTCACCGGTACCAATCAACCATGCAACTAAACCACTTCGTGTTTAGGCTCGTTTTATTCATCTCAACAAGATCTTTGACACAAGATAGTACTCAGGGTCTGATGATGGAGCCGGAAGGTGGTCACCGGTACCAATCAACCATGCAACTAAACCACTTCGTGTTTGGGTTCGTTTGATTCGGCTCAACAAGATCCTTGACTTAAGATAGTACTCAGGGTCTGATGATGGAGCCGGAAGGTGGTCACCAGTACCAATCAACAATGCAACTAAACCACTTCGTGTTTAGGCTCGTTTTATTCGTCTCAACAAGATCTTTGACTTAAGATAGTACTCACTGTACTCAGGGTCTGATGATGGAGCCGGAAGGTGGTCACCGGTACCAATCAACCATGCAACTAAACCACTTCGTGTTTGGGCTCGTTTGATTCGTCTCAACAAGATCTTTGGTACAAGATAATACTCAGGGTCTGATGATGGAGCCGGAAGGTGGTCACCGGTACCAATCAACCATGCAACTAAACCACTTCGTGTTTAGGCTCGTTTGATTCGTCTCAACAAGATCTTTGACACAAGATAGTACTCAGGGTCTGATGATGGAGCCGGCAGGTGGTCACCGGTACCAATCAACCATGCCACTAAACCACTTCGTGTTTAGGCTCGTTTTATTCGTTTCTATAAGATCTTTGACACAAGATAGTACTCAGGGTCTGATGTTGGAGCCGGAAGGTGGTCACCGGTACCAATCAACCATGCAACTAAACCACTTCGTGTTTAGGCTCGTTTGATTCGTCTCAACAAGACCTTGGACACAAGATAGTACTCAGGATCTGATGATGGAGCTGGAAGGTGGCCACGGGTACCAGTCTACCATGTAACTGAACCACTTCGTGTTTGGGCTCGTTTGATTTGTCGCAACAAGATGTTTGACACAAGGTAGTACTGAGGGTCTGATGATGGATCCGGAAGGTGGTGACCGGTACCAATCAACCATGCAACTAAACCACTTCGTGTTTGGCTTCGTTCGATTTGTCGCAACAAGATCTTTGACACAAGTTAGTACTCAGGGTCTGATGATGGAGCTGGACTGTGGCCACGGGTACCAGTCTACCATGTAACTGAACCACTTCGTGTTTGGGCTCGTTTGATTTGTCGCAACAAGATCTTTGACACAAGGTAGTACTGAGGGTCTGATGATGGATCCGGAAGGTGGTCACCGGTACCAATCAACCATGCAACTACACCACTTCGTGTTTGGCTTCGTTCGATTCGTCGCAACAAGATCTTTGACACAAGTTAGTACTCAGGGTCTGATGATGGAGCTGGACTGTGGCCACGGGTACCAGTCTACCATGTAACTGAACCACTTCGTGTTTGGGCTCGTTTGATTCGTCGCAATAAGATGTTTGACACAAGATACTACTCAGGGTCTGATGATGGAGCTGATGATGATAGACAGGTACCCGTCGCCACCTTCGCGCTCCATCATCAGACTCTTAGTACTACCTTGTGTCAAAGATCTTGTTGAGATGAATAAAACGTGCCTAAACACGAACTGGTTTAGTTGCATGGTTGATTGGTACCGGTGACCACCTTCCGGCTCCAACATCAGACCCTGAGTACTATCTTGTGTCAAAGATCTTGTTGAAACGAATAAAACGAGCCTAAACACGAAGTGGTTTAGTTGCATGGTTGATTGATACCGGTGACCACCTTCCAGCTCCATCATCAGACTCTGAGTATCACCTAGTGTCAAAGATCTTGTTGAGACGAATCAAACGATCCTAACACGATGTGGTTTAGTTGCATGGTTGATTGGTAATGGTACCTTCCAGCTCCATCATCAGACCCTGAGTACTGTCTTGTGTCAAAGATCTTGTTGAGACGAATCAAACGAGCCCAAACACGAAGTTGTTTAGTTACATGATAGACTGGTACCCGTGGCCACTTTCCAGCTCCATCATCAGACCCTGTGTATCTTCAGTGTCAAAGATCTTGTTGAGACGAATCAAACGAGCCTAATCATGTTACTACTATCCGTGACCACCTTAATCATCATCAGATCCTCAGTACCAGTTCGTTTTTAAACCCTCGTTGATACAAACTTTACAACCTATAGGTACCAAATGCAATGACGAAACATGTAAATAAGCGAGTAGGTAGGTACCTATAATTTCTTTCGAGTAATATACCTTCATAAGTACGAGTATGGGGCTATTCATAAATTACGTCGTTTCAAATGGGAGGAGTGGGGGGGGGGGGGGGGTCTGGACATCGGATGATGGTAACATGACGTAGGAGGAAACAGATTCATCCGAAGCTTGATTTTTGGATGATTTGAGGGGTGGGGGGGTCAAAAATCGTCAAAAATAGATGACGTAATTTATGAACAGCCCCTATGTACATTTGCACTGCATTTAGTATTTTCGTACTTACCAAATAACAGTTTTAGAACTTTAAAAGTTAAGTACAGTTAGTGTTGTTATGGTTGATTTCAATATGCTTCGCGAAGGATCAAGAATGTTTAATCCATCATTGTAGTGCGAGTGTGGTAGAAGGGATCGGCATACTGAGCTCGCACGGCCTGCCGCAGCGCGTAAAATACCTAAACTCGCTCAACGCCGAAATGTAATAGCGCTCTTAATACGACGTCTATACAAGCTTTTAGCGATAAAAACTAAAATTATAGGACTAAGTTACTTGGGTATTTAGTTGCATAGTCGTCGTATATGCGTCGCCGATTCGACACTTCGTCGTATAAATAGTAACTACTACGACGCTTAATCGACTTAAGGAAGAGTAGTGGTGAGAAATACGATATTTATACGACTTTAAGTTGAGTTATTGCCGCTTAAAGGTCGTATAAATAACTTATTTCTTCAACGCAAGTTCCGCTTCGGCTTGTGTCAAAAATGACATCAATATTAACAGCAAGTGGTGTGGAATTGTATCTTTGAAAGAAGGTATAAGTAACCATTTTATTTAAGTTGGTGGTTTATTATATAGGAGACAAAAGTGTATATTATATCTGTAAACTACTGCGCAGTTAAATTTACTGATGTTTGCTATATAAGTTTATAACTAATTGTTGATGCGCTTTTAAAATTCTTACTTATTTAATTATTTTAATTAACAAATTATTAAGCAGATGCCTTATAGGACAGTTATACAACTTGAGGTTGTATAATCTATACGTTTGATTTGGAATAGTCGCCATAGCTTTTCAAAAGTTGTATAAATGTTTATTTTACCACATCTATTCGACTGTTGATTGAATAGCTGTACTTAGTATAATAGCACTTTTGCTACTTAAATACGGATAGGGGTCGCCATTGTAACAGTTAGTCGACTGTTCTATAAAGAACACTTTTACGACGTGTATGCAACTATTAGTAGTTTAAAAGTCGCATAATGGTTATTCATACCACAAAATTGTCGTCAATACGACATTATTACGACCGTAATAATGAGGACCTCTATGCGACCAACTGTCGTGTAAGAAAGTTCTATAGGAGTCGTCGTGATACCTACTATACGACTGTCGTATAAAATGGTAGAATAAACTTTTATTAGACCTTGCTATACGACAATAAGTTTACCGACTATTAGTCGTATAAAATGGTAGAATAAACGTTTATTCGACCTTGCTATACGACTACAAGTTTCATCGACTATTTAGTTGTATAAAATGGTAGAATAAACATTTATTCGACCTTGCTACACGACAATAAGTTTATCCAACTATTTAGTTGCATAATGCACCATTAGTCAAAATGACGACCGTTATGCCACCCTTATAATACTTCAAGTCGTATAGCTACTTGATATACGACCAAATTGTTTGTTGGGATGGCTCTACATATATCGTGTCAGATATTTTTGCGGCCTTTGTTGTGTAACATATTATTTCAGGTGACTGTACGTAGCCTAATTATGTAGGGCGTCTAAGCGTCCAAGAGACCTTGTCTGTTACATGCTCTAGTCAAGTACCTACCCAGTAGGTAGTGCTAAGTACCACAAATACCCGTTTACAAGCACATTCAAATCGTTTCCGTTAAGTATACCTAATAGTTGACTGGTAGATAATATCTACGTAATAATAAGCAGTAGCGAGCGAAGTTCCTACATTGAATTTGAGAAACACCTGTCAGCTAGGGGTAGGGGAACATCAGAGCATTTCGAAGATTTACCGTTTTTGAATTTTGGTAAGCTTATGGCAAAGAGAATAGAGTGTATAGAGACGGAAAAGTAAATTATGTAGCCACTGTAAATTTACTGCCATCTTTCGACAGAACATAAAATTCTTAGAACGCCATTTGACTTTGATCCTTATCACTAATATATGTGAACTTATTAAATATTAATATTAACGCCATCTACTCGACTATAGGCCAAAGGTATGGTGCAATGTTTTCGAGCGATGGCGCCATAACCTGCTCGAGTAGATGGCGTTTAAAGGCTCCGTCACACAGGCGCGTTTTGGGGGCGGCGCGTGAGCGGGACGCGCCGCTTTTATGGCTCCTCTACACGAATGGCCAACGCCGGCCAATCCAACGGACGCATTTATGCATTAGAGGGAGCAAGTGATATTGCTATCTCAGTCTACCGCATGGCTGCGTCCCTTGGATTGGCCGGCGTTACTGTCTTGCCACTCTACTCGGTACGTGTAACCGAGCCCTAACTCTCTACTTCAAATTATCTTTGCTTGTAGCAAAGATAAATATTATGTACCTATATTTTTAAAGTTCTAACATGAGCAGGATCGGACAGAGGGGGTTTTGGGTTTATGAGGCTTATAAATACAGGGTGGCTAAAAAATAACTGCATTCTCGTTGTCAGGGAGATTTTGGGATTATACTGAGCAACTTTAACTATGGGACCGACCCCGAAATCGCGAAAAAATATTGGCTGCCCAACTAGCAAAATAGTCGTATAAGAATTGATTTACTCAGCCTGTAATCGTATAACAGCCGAGTTACGGTTGTTGAAGCACCAATATATCGTATAATAGCGGTTAACTCGACTATTTAGCAATTTTCGCTAATTAGTGTTATAATCATGTCGTATAAACGTTTATAGCACTATCTTTTAGCACTTTTATTCCACCTTTTAATAAATGCTGAGTTAGCGCTACTAAATCACTTTTATTCAGCATAATTGTTCTATTAAAATCATATAACAGCTATAGATTAGCTAATTGTCTGAATAAGGCGCTTTAATACAACTGTTACTTAACTCTCTTCTCTGTTGCTATAAAAGCCTATTAAAAGCAATCAAATAACCATTTGGCAACAATGCTGCTGTAACAGCGCGCTTATATCATAAATCGGGTAATGGGGTTCAAACCGCTGTTACAGGAGCTGAAGTGTATTTACAGGTTTTATTCAAAATGTATTCAGCTTAGAGTACTTTTAAAGAGTTTTGAACTACATTAACATCACAAGTCAGCTATGTTGACGTTTCAATATAGTCCGGTGGCCAACTGCATGAAACCCTACCTGACAAAAAAATTGAATAATCCTACTCTGTAGGGGTAGCTGACTTTTAGTAGCATCAACTGTTCTTGGTCGGCCGCGGCTTAATTTGGAAAATTTTGCGCTAATGGCAAAATAGTGGCACAAAAATTCATAAAAAAAACCCCATCGTATAATAGAATGAAACTTGCATGGTAGGATAGCTGCCTTTGAGGACAGCAAAACAAAACTGGTCAGCTACATCCTGTGTTGGCAGGTTCTTGTGTCCGACCGAATTTGTGGTACCACGTGACAGCTACAATTTACCTCATCGAAAAATAGAATCAAAACAACTGATTGTAATACCTACATTAAATTTGTTGACATATGTCTTGGTCGGCCTCACCTTAGCCTGACAGCGTTTTCAGTCCGTCGGCATTAAAAAAAAAGTCAATGGCAGCTATCCTACCATACAAGTGACATTCTAGTTTTCGATGAGGTAAATTGTAGCTCACTTGATACCACAAATTCGGTCGGACACAGGAACCTGCCAACACAGGATGTAGCTGACCACTTTTGTTTTTTTGATGAATATTTGTACCACTTTTTGCCATTTGCGCAAAATTTGCCAAGTTAAGCCACGGCCGACCGAGAGCAGCTGAAGCTGCTAAAAGTCAGCTACCCCTACAGAGTAGGATTTTTCAATTTTTTTATCAGGTAGGGTTTCATGCAGTCGGCCATCGGACTATAAATCCATAAACATGGCGACATCATGTGCTATAAGTGTAGCAGTAAACGCAGTTACTCGACTTATAGTCGAATTAATGAGATATAACAGAAACTAGATCGTGTAAGCAAATTTTTACTTATTTTTATTAATATTTTTTTATTGAAATTTAAGAAAATAGGCGGCCCATGAATATATATGAACCAGTGCCTTTGGTTTTATCAATAAAGTATTTTTCGCACTGGGTTTTACTGTATTACGTGTACTTACAGACAGTAAAAACTTATGTACACAATCACAAGGTAAAAATAAATGTCATGGATGACAGCAGTAAAAAATACTTAAGTACCTTTTTGTTTTATTAGACACGCGAAGACGTTTAGGCCTCAAACTTAATCAAATAATTGAAATATAATCGCTTACCTGAGATCGTTTTTAGCACATATTAGTTGAATAAAAGCATTTACTGCACTCTTACACATTTAAAATGCCGAGTAAAAGCAATCCGGCTACCTTTACGAAACATTTTTGCTGAGAAAAAGCAGTGCGGCTGCTTTTATAGAACACTTTTACTGAGTAATAGTAAATTGCTAATGTTTATAGAACAAATAGTCGAGTAAAAGCACTATCGTTGCAATTAAAACACTAGAAGTGCTTTTATCCACTTTTACTCAACTCTTACAGCATCGATTTGCTTCTTATACAGCGCTTACTCGATTTTTATAACACTTTTAGTCTGTATAAGTGCGCCTTTTCGCGTTGAGTAAACGCTTACAGGACTTTTACTCGACTGTTTTTACACCGTTTATAGCACCAAAAAGCGAAAATAAAAACGTGCTCTCAACTTTTATAGCACATAGATTTGCTAGTTGGGTGTTTCATACATCTTGGCTGGTCCATTTTCTATGGGAGGGTATTTTTTTTTTCGCGACTTCGGGGTCGGTCCCATATTTAAAGTTCAGTATAATTCCAAAACTTCCCTGGCAACTGGAATGAAGTTATTTTTTACCCACCGTGTATAGTAACCAAACACGCCTTAGCCACCATTTCTCTGTTTCTTCTTCTTCTTCATAGTCGGATACTCGATACTCTTGTCAGAGCAGTCGTGGTCATTGAGGTCGTTGTGTTGATTTCTCTGTTTAGGTGTTAAATATAAAGTACCGCCATGTTTTCCTGCCCTGAATGAACAATGCGATGCGCCCTCTCTACTCTATACGTCATTATTGGGGGGAAAATCTACTTTAAAATTTAACCTGATTTAAAATTTACATTGTGACGACTTGATGACATGACTTGAATAATAGTGTGTTGGGTTTGTATGAGCAACCTGTGAACACAAATCGATACGTTGTTATCTTCTATGTAAATTGCAACACCTCAACACTCGACGTTTGATCGTAGGTAAATATTACTTATTGCTAAATATTGTTTTTGATGTCGTTTCCAAGATATTCCGCGGTGTATTCCCACACAGATGGGAATGGATCCTTCCCATTTATGACCGGCGGGGACAGATGGGAATACACCTATTCCGCTGTTATTCAGCATGCTCAATCAGCTCAATAGGTTTTCATGATAGCAGGAAACAGCGTTGCCTGAGGGCAGCGCACGGCTGGTCGTCGTGAAAATCCTGGGAGAAATCTTGGTCCAGCATATTTTCAGCATCAATAACTCTTTGCTTTCAGCTCATATAAAACAGTCGATCCGCCGGCAATTATTTTAATTCTTAGGTAATGATAATGATTTAGGGGTCCACTGATTACCAGTCCGCCGGAGGATATCGGCCTGTCAGTTAAAAGCAAAACACAAAATTTGACAGCTCCGAACAACTGACAGGCTGATATCGTCCGGCGAACTGGTAATCTGTGGTCCCCTTTACGCTGAAAACTAATACTAATATACTCGTAACTACTATAAGCAACTACATCATGTAGTCTACATGAGCTGCGACTTGATTGCGTGGCGATGGGCGGCTGTGAGAAGTGAATGCCTGAGATTCTGTGAGATATGGGGATGCTAGGCCGTCAACTCAACTGTCCCTGTGTAGTTTTAGGCCAAGCGCGCACCACGACTTTTTGTCGCGCGATAATTTAGTCGCAGAAATGTAACGTATGTGTTTATATGGCAGTGCGCGCATATGCGACAAAAAAATCGCAGCGATTTTAAAATTGTGATTTGTCACATTTTTCCGCGACTGCTCGCGACGCGATTGTCGCAAAGTGAATTGCAGCATACGGAGTTGTATGGCCCTGCGCGCACTGCGATAATAAAATCGCACCCCGGACCTCAGTCGGCACTTCGCTCTCCAAGCCTCAACATGTCGGAACCTGCTTCTCCGATGGAGTCTCAAGATGAGACGCTAGATGTTGACCATTTAATTATGGAAATAGAAGGATCACCTTTGTGGTATAAATACTCAAAGTTATACGGCGATCGCATATTAAAGACACGTTTCATGACAAACGACTGGTACGAAATCCATGTTGAGAATATCGGCGTGAAGTTAGCAGCCTAAAGTTATCTGCCTATGATAACCCGACCAAATAAAGAAGTCGAGTTTTATAAATTATACAAAACAGTAAAATATACGGTTTCAAGGTCAGGGACAAACCTAAAAAGCAAATAATGACTTTTCTGATGTCCTGGCTAAATGTGTGAGATAAAATAGGAAAAATATTGCAACAATTACATAGGCAGCTAACTTCACAAAAGGCAGTCTTACAAATACGATCAAATTTCCACATGAAGCTGTCTAGATTACACTTTGTGTTTGGTACCAATAGAACCGCCTTGTTACCAGTTATAAACGAGGTAAGAATGATCAAGATTAAAAGAACATGACTAGCCCAAACTGACTGAAAATACATATCTGCCTAAGTAAAAATTACAATATTCCGTAATTTCCACATAAAGCTGTATAGATTACACTTTGTGTTTAGTACCAATAGAACCGCCTTGCTACTGGTTGTAAACAAGGTAAGAATGATCAAGATTAAAAGAACATGACTACCCCAAATTGACTGAAAATACATGTCTGCCTAAGTAAAAATGTAAATTTTCTGGAATTTTCACATGAAGCTGTCTAGATTACACTTTGTGTTTGATACCAATAGAATCGCCTTGTGACCAGTTATAAACGAGGTAAGTTTCATAAACTTTGAAAGAAAATGACTAGCCCAAACTGACTGAAAATACATATCTGCCTAAGTAAAAATGACAATTTCCTGCAATTTCCACATAAAGCTGTCTAGATTACACTTTGTCTTTAGTACCATTAGAACCGCCTTGTTACCAGTTGTAAACACGGTAAGAAAGATCAAGATTAAAAGACTATGACTACCCCAAACTGACTGAAAATAGATATCTGCCTAAGTAAAAATGTAAATTTTCTGGAATTTCCACATGAAGCTGTCTAGATTACACTTTCTGTTTGATACCAATAGAATCGCCTTGTTACCAGTTATAAATGAGGAAAGTTTCATTAACTTTGAAAGAAAATGACTAGCCCAAACTGACTGAAAATACATATCTGCCTAAGTAAAAATGTCAATTTTCTGCAATTTCCACATAAAGCTGTCTAGATTACATTTTGTGTTTGATACGAATAGAATCGCCTTGTTACCAGTTATAAACGAGGTAAGTTTCATAAACATTGAAAGAAAATGACTAGCCCAAACTGACTGAAAATACATATCTGCCTAGGTAAAAATGTAAATTTTCTGGAATTTCCACATGAAGCTGTCTAGATTACACTTTCTGTTTGATACCAATAGAATAACCTTGTGACCAGTTATAAACGAGGTAAGTTTCATAAACTTTGAAAGAAAATGACTAGCCCAAACTGACTGAAAATACATATCTGCCTAAGTAAAAATGTCAATTTTCTGCAATTTCCACATAAAGCTGTCTAGATTACACTTTGTGTTTAGTACCATTAGAACCGCCATGTTATCAGTTGTAAACAAGGTAAAAATGATCAAGTTTAAAAGAACATGACTACCCCAAACTGACTGAAAATACATATCTGCCTAAGTAAAAATGTAAGTTTTCTGGAATTTCCACATGAAGCTGTCTAGATTACACTTTGTGTTTAATACCAATAGAATCGCCTTGTTGCCAGTTATAAACGAGGTAAGTTTCATAAACTTTGAAAGAAAATGACTAGCCCAAACTGACTGAAAATACATATCTGCCTAAGTAAAAATTACAACATTCCGTAATTTCCACATAAAACTGTATAGATTACACTTTGTGTTTAGTACCATTAGAACCGCCTTGATACCAGTTGTAAACAAGGTAAAAATTATCAAGATTAAAAGAACATGACTACCCCAAACTGACTGAAAATACATATCTGCCTAAGTAAAAATGTCAATTTTCTGCAATTTCCACATAAAGCTGTCTAGATTACACTTTGTGTTTAGTACCATTAGAACCGCCATGTTATCAGTTGTAAACAAGGTAAAAATGATCAAGTTTAAAAGAACATGACTACCCCAAACTGACTGAAAATACATATCTGCCTAAGTAAAAATGTCAATTTTCTGCAATTTCCACATAAAGCTGTCTAGATTACATTTTGTGTTTGATACGAATAGAATCGCCTTGTTACCAGTTATAAACGAGGTAAGTTTCATAAACATTGAAAGAAAATGACTAGCCCAAACTGACTGAAAATACATATCTGCCTAGGTAAAAATGTAAATTTTCTGGAATTTCCACATGAAGCTGTCTAGATTACACTTTCTGTTTGATACCAATAGAATAAACTTGTGACCAGTTATAAACGAGGTAAGTTTCATAAACTTTGAAAGAAAATGACTAGCCCAAACTGACTGAAAATACATATCTGCCTAAGTAAAAATGTCAATTTTCTGCAATTTCCACATAAAGCTGTCTAGATTACACTTTGTGTTTAGTACCATTAGAACCGCCATGTTATCAGTTGTAAACAAGGTAAAAATGATCAAGTTTAAAAGAACATGACTACCCCAAACTGACTGAAAATACATATCTGCCTAAGTAAAAATGTAAGTTTTCTGGAATTTCCACATGAAGCTGTCTAGATTACACTTTGTGTTTAATACCAATAGAATCGCCTTGTTGCCAGTTATAAACGAGGTAAGTTTCATAAACTTTGAAAGAAAATGACTAGCCCAAACTGACTGAAAATACATATCTGCCTAAGTAAAAATTACAACATTCCGTAATTTCCACATAAAACTGTATAGATTACACTTTGTGTTTAGTACCATTAGAACCGCCTTGATACCAGTTGTAAACAAGGTAAAAATTATCAAGATGAAAAGAACATGACTACCCCAAACTGACTGAAAATACATATCTGCCTAAGTAAAAATGTAAATTTTCTGGAATTTCCACATGAAGCTGTCTAGATTACACTTTGTGTTTGCAACCAATAGAATCGGCTTATTACCAGTTATAAACGAGGTAAGTTTCATAAACTTTGAAAGAAAATGACTAGCCCAAACTGACTGAAAATACATATCTGCCTAAGTAAAAATTACAATTTTCCGTAATTTCCACATAAAGCTGTCTAGATTACACTTTGTGTTTAACACCATTAGAACCGCCTTGTTACCAGTTGTAAACTAGGTAAAAATTATCAAGATTAAAAGAAAATGACTACCCCAAACTGACTGAAAATACATATCTGCCTAAGTAAAAATGTAAGTTTTCTGGAATTTCCACATGAAGCTGTCTAGATTACACTTTGTGTTTGATACCAATAGAATTGCCTTGTGACCAGTTATAAACGAGGTAAGTTTCATAAACTTTGAAAGAAAATGACTAGCCCAAACTGACTGAAAATACATATCTGCCTAAGTAAAAATTAAAACATTCCGTAATTTCCACATAAAGCTGTATAGATTACACTTTGTGTTTAGTACCATTAGAACCGCCTTGTTACCAGTTGTAAACAAGGTAAAAATGATCAAGATTAAAAGAACATGACTACCCCAAACTGACTGAAAATACATATCTGCCTAAGTAAAAATGTAAATTTTGAGGAATTTTCACATGAAGCTGTCTAGATTACACTTTGTGTTTAGTACCATTAGAACCGCCATGTTATCAGTTGTAAACAAGGTAAAAATGATCAAGTTTAAAAGAACATGACTACCCCAAACTGACTGAAAATACATATCTGCCTAAGTAAAAATGTAAGTTTTCTGGAATTTCCACATGAAGCTGTCTAGATTACACTTTGTGTTTAATACCAATAGAATCGCCTTGTTGCCAGTTATAAACGAGGTAAGTTTCATAAACTTTGAAAGAAAATGACTAGCCCAAACTGACTGAAAATACATATCTGCCTAAGTAAAAATGTCAATTTTCTGCAATTTCCACATAAAGCTGTCTAGATTACACTTTGTGTTTAGTACCATTAGAACCGCCATGTTATCAGTTGTAAACAAGGTAAAAATGATCAAGTTTAAAAGAACATGACTACCCCAAACTGACTGAAAATACATATCTGCCTAAGTAAAAATTACAATTTTCCGTAATTTCCACATAAAGCTGTCTAGATTACACTTTGTGTTTAGTTCCATATATTAGAACCGCCTTGTTACCAGTTGTAAACACGGTAAGAATGATCAAGATTAAAAGAACATGACTACCCCAAACTGACTGAAAAATCATATCTGCCTAAGTAAACATGTAAATTTTCTGGAATTTTCACATGAAGCTGTCTAGATTACACTTTGTGTTTGATACCAATAGAATCGGCTTATTACCAGTTATAAACGAGGTAAGTTTCATAAACTTTGAAAGAAAATGACTAGCCCAAACTGACTGAAAATACATATCTGCCTAAGTAAAAATTACAATTTTCCGTAATTTCCACATAAAGCTGTATAGATTACACTTTGTGTTTAGTACCATTAGAACCGCCTTATTACCAGTTGTAAACAAGGTAAAAATGATCAAGATTAAAAGAACATGACTACCCCAAACTGACTGAAAATACATATCTGCCTAAGTAAAAATGTAAGTTTTCTGGAATTTCCACATGAAGAGGTCTAGATTACACTTTGTGTTTGATACCAATAGAATCGCCTTGTTGCCAGTTATAAACGAGGTAAGTTTCATAAACTTTGAAAGAAAATGACTAGCCCAAACTGACTGAAAATACATATCTGCCTAAGTAAAAATTAAAACATTCCGTAATTTCCACATAAAGCTGTATAGATTACACTTTGTGTTTAGTACCATTAGAACCGCCTTGTTACCAGTTGTAAACAAGGTAAAAATTTTCAAGATTAAAAGAACATGACTACCCCAAACTGACTGAAAATACATATCTGCCTAAGTAAAAATGTAAATTTTGAGGAATTTTCACATGAAGCTGTCTAGATTACACTTTGAGTTTGAAACCAATAGAATCGCCTTGTTACCAGTTATAAACGAGGTAAGTTTCATAAACTTTGAAAGAAAATGACTAGCCCAAACTGACTGAAAATACATATCTGCCTAAGTAAAAATTACAATTTTCCGTAATGTCCACATAAAGCAGTCTAGATTACACTTTGTGTTTAGTACCATTAGAACCGCCTTGTTACCAGTTGTAAACAAGGTAAAAATGATCAAGATTAAAAGAACATGACTACCCCAAACTGACTGAAAATACATATCTGCCTAAGTAAAAATGTCAATTTTCTGCAATTTCCACATAAAGCTGTCTAGATTACACTTTGTGTTTAGTACCATTAGAACCGCCTTGTTACCAGTTGTAAACAAGGTAAAAATGATCAAGATTAAAAGAAAATGACTACCCCAAACTGACTGAAAATACATATCTGCCTAAGTAAAAATGTAAGTTTTCTGGAATTTCCACATGAAGCTGTCTAGATTACACTTTGTGTTTGATACCAATAGAATCGCCTTGTTGCCAGTTATAAACGAGGTAAGTTTCATAAACTTTGAAAGAAAATGACTAGCCCAAACTGACTGAAAATACATATCTGCCTAAGTAAAAATTAAAACATTCCGTAATTTCCACATAAAGCTGTATAGATTACACTTTGTGTTTAGTACCATTAGAACCGCCTTGTTACCAGTTGTAAACAAGGTAAGAATGATCAAGATTAAAAGAACATGACTACCCCAAACTGACTGCAAAATCATATCTGCCTAAGTAAACATGTAAATTTTCTGGAATTTTCACATGAAGCTGTCTAGATTACACTTTGTGTTTGATACCAATAGAATCGCCTTGTTACCAGTTATAAACGAGGTAAGTTTCATAAACTTTGAAAGAAAATGACTAGCCCAAACTGACTGAAAATACATATCTGCCTAAGTAAAAATTACAATTTTCCGTAATGTCCACATAAAGCTGTCTAGATTACACTTTGTGTTTAGTACCATTAGAACCGCCTTATTACCAGTTATAAACGAGGTAAGTTTCATAAACTTTGAAAGAAAATGACTAGCCCAAACTGACTGAAAATACATATCTGCCTAAGTAAAAATTACAATTTTCGTAATTTCCACATAAAGCTGTCTAGATTACACTTTGTGTTTAGTACCATTAGAACCGCCTTATTACCAGTTGTAAACAAGGTAAAAATGATCAAGATTAAAAGAAAATGACTACCCCAAACTGACTGAAAATACATATCTGCCTAAGTAAAAATTAAAACATTCCGTAATTTCCACATAAAGCTGTATAGATTACACTTTGTGTTTAGTACCATTAGAACCGCCTTGTTACCAGTTGTAAACAAGGTAAAAATTATCAAGATTAAAGGAACATGACTACCCCAAACTGACTGAAAATTCATATCTGCCTAAGTAAAAATGTAAATTTTGAGGAATTTTCACATGAAGCTGTCTAGATTACACTTTGTGTTTGATACCAATAGAATCGCCTTGTGACCAGTTATAAACGAGGTAAGTTTCGTAAACTTTGAAAGAAAATGACTAGCCCTTACTGACTGAAAATACATATCTGCCTAAGTAAAAATGTCAATTTCCTGCAATTTCCAAATAAAGCTGTCTAGATTACACTTTGTGTTTAATACCATTAGAACCGCCTTGATACCAGTTGTAAACACGGTAAGAAAAATCAAGATTAAAAGAACATGACTACTCCAAACTGACTGAAAATACATATCTGCCTAGGTAAAAATGTAAATTTTCTGGAATTTCCACATGAAGCTGTCTAGATTACACTTTGTGTTTGATACCAATAGAATCGCCTTGTTGCCAGTTATAAACAAGGTAAGTTTCATAAACTTTGAAATAAAATGACTAGCCCAAACTAACTGAAAATACATATCTGCCTAAGTAAAAAATACAACATTCCGTAATTTCCACATAAAACTGTATAGATTACACTTTGTGTTTAGTACCATTAGAACCGCCTTGATACCAGTTGTAAACAAGGTAAAAATTATCAAGATTAAAAGAACATGACTACCCCAAACTGACTGAAAATACATATCTGCCTAAGTAAAAATGTAAATTTTCTGGAATTTCCACATGAAGCTGTCTAGATTACACTTTGTGTTTGATACCAATAGAATCGCCTTGTTGCCAGTTATAAACGAGGTAAGTTTCATAAACTTTGAAAGAAAATGACTAGCCCAAACTGACTGAAAATACATATCTGCCTAAGTAAAAATGTAAATTTTCTGGAATTTCCACATGAAGCTGTCTAGATTACACTTTCTGTTTGATACCAATAGAATCGCCTTGTGACCAGTTATAAACGAGGTAAGTTTCATAAACTTTGAAAGAAAATGACTAGCCCTTACTGACTGAAAATACATATCTGCCTAAGTAAAAATGTCAATTTCCTGCAATTTCCAAATAAAGCTGTCTAGATTACACTTTGTGTTTAATACCATTAGAACCGCCTTGATACCAGTTGTAAACACGGTAACAAAAATCAAGATTAAAAGAACATGACTACTCCAAACTGACTGAAAATACATATCTGCCTAGGTAAAAATGTAAATTTTCTGGAATTTCCACATGAAGCTGTCTAGATTACACTTTGTGTTTGATACCAATAGAATCGCCTTGTTGCCAGTTATAAACGAGGTAAGTTTCATAAACTTTGAAACAAAATGACTAGCCCAAACTGACTGAAAATACATATCTGCCTAAGTAAAAAATACAACAGTCCGTAATTTCCACATAAAACTGTATAGATTACACTTTGTGTTTAGTACCATTAGAACCGCCTTGATACCAGTTGTAAACAAGGTAAAAATTATCAAGATTAAAAGAACATGACTACCCCAAACTGACTGAAAATACATATCTGCCTAAGTAAAAATGTAAATTTTCTGGAATTTCCACATGAAGCTGTCTAGATTACACTTTGTGTTTGATACCAATAGAATCGCCTTGTTGCCAGTTATAAACGAGGTAAGTTTCATAAACTTTGAAAGAAAATGACTAGCCCAAACTGACTGAAAATACATATCTGCCTAAGTAAAAATGTAAATTTTCTGGAATTTCCACATGAAGCTGTCTAGATTACACTTTCTGTTTGATACCAATAGAATCGCCTTGTGACCAGTTATAAACGAGGTAAGTTTCATAAACTTTGAAAGAAAATTACTAGTCCAAACTAGGGCTCGCGGTCGTGTCCGGGTTTCGTGTACACGTGTTCGGTACCCGTTTCCGAACTACACGTACACGGTTTTCTGACCCGTTCTACACGTGTAGTCGGACACACGTGTAATTAAGATCCGGGTATCCGGGTACCCGTGTACCCGTGACACGGCGAAACGGTCCTTGAATACACGCGGGCCTAAGCCGTCCCTGGCGTGTAGCGGAGATTGAAGTAATGTATAAAGTTTTGAATAAAACAAAGATTCAGGTTCAGGAGCTCCGCTTGTTTAGCAGTTTTATTTTATCGGATCCACCTCAGCAGCTCGAACAAGGGTACTTTGCGTCTTAAAAACAGTGAGCAAAATGCGATTTTGCTGAAGGAAAATATAACATATTCCGTTAGTGGTAGTTTCAGTAACCATAACTATCTACTTTTGTATTAGATAATCATTTAGGTTTACTTTAATTATCAAAAAACTACATCAATAAATAAAATGAAATACCTATCAATGAAGTCAACGGTTACTTAGATAATATATTGTTAATTTTAATATTATGATCATTGAAACTAAGTGTACTTAATAACTTACCTACCTATTATTGACATTACCAATCAATCCAGTAAAACTGCAAAGTAGGTAATCGACTCTTCCTAACCTCCCACATATTCAATCATATGTCTTCATAGCACGAATCTCCGCTACAGGAGAGTAAAGGGTCGAACCGGCGGGTAAATAAGATCCGTTATTTCGTGTATCCGTGTACCCGTGTACACAGGTACCCGTATAAACGTTTCCGAATCCGGGCGGGTTCGTGTAGTTCGGGTTCTTAAGACCGGCGGGCTTAAGAACACGGCTACCCGTGTCAGCGTGTAACACGTGTATCGGGAGCTCTAGTCCAAACTTGCAGAAAATTGTCATTTTTACTTAGGCAGATATGTATTTTCAGTCAGTTTGGGCTATTTTTTTTCTTTCAAAGTTTATGAAACTTACCTCGTTTATAACTGGTAACAAGGCGATTCTATTGGTATCAAACACAAAGTGTAATCTGGAGAGCTTCATGTGGAAATTCCAGAAAATTTACATTTTTACTTAGGCAGATATGTATTTTCAGTCAGTTTGGGCTAGTCATTTTCTTTCAAAGTTTATGAAACTTACCTCGTTTATAACTAGTAACAAGGCGATTCTATTGGTATCAAACACAAAGTGTAATCTAGACAGCTTCATGTGAAAATTCCTCAAAATTTACATTTTTACTTAGGCAGATATGTATTTTCAGTCAGTTTGGGGTAGTCATGTTCTTTTAATCTTGATAATTTTTACCTTGTTTACAACTGGTAACAAGGCGGTTCTAATGGTACTAAACACAAAGTGTAATCTATACAGCTTTATGTGGAAATTACGGAATGTTGTAATTTTTACTTAGGCAGATATGTATTTTCAGTCAGTTTGGGCTAGTCATTTTCTTTCAAAGTTTATGAAACTTACCTCGTTTATAACTGGCAACAAGGCAATTCTATTGGTATCAAACACAAAGTGTAGTCTAGACAGCTACATGTGGAAATTCCAGAAAACTTACATTTTTACTTAGGCAGATATGTATTTTCAGTCAGTTTGGGGTAGTCATGTTCTTTTAATCTTGATCATTTTTACCTTGTTTACAACTGGTAATAAGGCGGTTCTAATGGTACTAAACACAAAGTGTAATCTATACAGCTTTATGTGAAAATTACGGAATGTTGTAATTTTTACTTAGGCAGATATGTATTTTCAGTTAGTTTGGGCTAGTCATTTTCTTTCAAAGTTTATGAAACTTACCTCGTTTATAACTGGCAACAAGGCGATTCTATTGGTATCAAACACAAAGTGTAATCTAGACAGCTTCATGTGGAAATTCCAGAAAACTTACATTTTTACTTAGGCAGATATGTATTTTCAGTCAGTTTGGGGTAGTCATGTTCTTTTAAACTTGATCATTTTTACCTTGTTTACAACTGGTAACAAGGCGGTTCTAATGGTACTAAACACAAAGTGTAATCTATACAGCTTTATGTGGAAATTACGGAATGTTGTAATTTTTACTTAGGCAGATATGTATTTTCAGTCAGTTTGGGCTAGTCATTTTCTTTCAAAGTTTATGAAACTTACCTCGTTTATAACTGGTAATAAGGCGATTCTATTGGTATCAAACAGAAAGTGTAATCTAGACAGCTTCATGTGGAAATTCCAGAAAATTTAAATTTTTACTTAGGCAGATATGTATTTTCAGTCAGTTTGGTGTAGTCATGTTCTTTTAATCTTGATCATTTTTACCTTGTTTACAACTGGTAACAAGGCGGTTCTAATGGTACTTAACACAAAGTGTAATCTAGACAGCTTTATGTGGAAATTACGGAAAATTGAAATTTTTACTTAGGCAGATATGTATTTTCAGTCAGTTTGGGCTAGTCATTTTCTTTCAATGTTTATGAAACTTACCTCGTTTATAACTGGTAACAAGGCGATTCTATTGGTATCAAACACAAAGTGTAATCTAGACAGCTTCATGTGAAAATTCCTCAAAATTTACATTTTTACTTAGGCAGATATGTATTTTCAGTCATTTTGGGGTAGTCATGTTCTTTTAATCTTGATAATTTTTACCTTGTTTACAACTGGTAACAAGGCGGTTCTAATGGTACTAAACACAAAGTGTAACCTATACAGCTTTATGTGGAAATTACGGAATGTTGTAATTTTTACTTAGGCAGATATGTATTTTCAGTCAGTTTGGGCTAGTCATTTTCTTTCAAAGTTTATGAAACTTACCTCGTTTATAACTGGCAACAAGGCAATTCTATTGGTATCAAACACAAAGTGTAATCTAGACAGCTACATGTGGAAATTCCAGAAAACTTACATTTTTACTTAGGCAGATATGTATTTTCAGTCAGTTTGGGGTAGTCATGTTCTTTTAATCTTGATCATTTTTACCTTGTTTACAACTGGAAATAAGGCGGTTCTAATGGTACTAAACACAAAGTGTAATCTATACAGCTTTATGTGGAAATTACGGAATGTTGTAATTTTTACTTAGGCAGATATGTATTTTCAGTCAGTTTGGGCTAGTCATTTTCTTTCAATGTTTATGAAACTTACCTCGTTTATAACTGGTAACAAGGCGATTCTATTGGTATCAAACACAAAGTGTAATCTAGACAGCTTCATGTGGAAATTCCAGAAAACTTACATTTTTACTTAGGCAGATATGTATTTTCAGTCAGTTTGGGGTAGTCATGTTCTTTTAATCTTGATCATTTTTACCTTGTTTACAACTGGTAATAAGGCGGTTCTAATGGTACTAAACACAAAGTGTAATCTAGACAGCTTTATGTGGAAATTACGAAAATTGTAATTTTTACTTAGGCAGATATGTATTTTCAGTCAGTTTGGGCTAGTCATTTTCTTTCAAAGTTTATGAAACTTACCTCGTTTATAACTGGTAACAAGGCGATTCTATTGGTATCAAACACAAAGTGTAATCTAGACAGCTTCATGTGAAAATTCCTCAAAATTTACATTTTTACTTAGGCAGATATGTATTTTCAGTCATTTTGGGGTAGTCATGTTCTTTTAATCTTGATAATTTTTACCTTGTTTACAACTGGTAACAAGGCGGTTCTAATGGTACTAAACACAAAGTGTAATCTATACAGCTTTATGTGGAAATTACGGAATGTTGTAATTTTTACTTAGGCAGATATGTATTTTCAGTCAGTTTGGGCTAGTCATTTTCTTTCAAAGTTTATGAAACTTACCTCGTTTATAACTGGCAACAAGGCGATTCTATTGGTATCAAACACAAAGTGTAATCTAGACAGCTTCATGTGGAAATTCCAGAAAACTTACATTTTTACTAAGGCAGATATGTATTTTCAGTCAGTTTGGGGTAGTCATGTTCTTTTAAACTTGATCATTTTTACCTTGTTTACAACTGGTAACAAGGCGGTTCTAATGGTACTAAACACAAAGTGTAATCTAGACAGCTTTATGTGGAAATTGCAGAAAATTGACATTTTTACTTAGGCAGATATGTATTTTCAGTCAGTTTGGGCTAGTCATTTTCTTTCAATGTTTATGAAACTTACCTCGTTTATAACTGGTAATAAGGCGATTCTATTGGTATCAAACAGAAAGTGTAATCTAGACAGCTTCATGTGGAAATTCCAGAAAATTTAAATTTTTACTTAGGCAGATATGTATTTTCAGTCAGTTTGGTGTAGTCATGTTCTTTTAATCTTGATCATTTTTACCTTGTTTACAACTGGTAACAAGGCGGTTCTAATGGTACTTAACACAAAGTGTAATCTAGACAGCTTTATGTGGAAATTACGGAAAATTGAAATTTTTACTTAGGCAGATATGTATTTTCAGTCAGTTTGGGCTAGTCATTTTCTTTCAATGTTTATGAAACTTACCTAGTTTATAACTGGTAACAAGGCGATTCTATTGGTATCAAACACAAAGTGTAATCTAGACAGCTTCATGTGAAAATTCCTCAAAATTTACATTTTTACTTAGGCAGATATGTATTTTCAGTCATTTTGGGGTAGTCATGTTCTTTTAATCTTGATAATTTTTACCTTGTTTACAACTGGTAACAAGGCGGTTCTAATGGTACTTAACACAAAGTGTAATCTAGACAGCTTTATGTGGAAATTACGGAAAATTGAAATTTTTACTTAGGCAGATATGTATTTTCAGTCAGTTTGGGCTAGTCATTTTCTTTCAAAGTTTATGAAACTTACCTCGTTTATAACTGGCAACAAGGCAATTCTATTGGTATCAAACACAAAGTGTAATCTAGACAGCTACATGTGGAAATTCCAGAAAACTTACATTTTTACTTAGGCAGATATGTATTTTCAGTCAGTTTGGGGTAGTCATGTTCTTTTAATCTTGATCAGTTTTACCTTGTTTACAACTGGTAATAAGGCGGTTCTAATGGTACTAAACACAAAGTGTAATCTATACAGCTTTATGTGGAAATTACGGAATGTTGTAATTTTTACTTAGGCAGATATGTATTTTCAGTTAGTTTGGGCTAGTCATTTTCTTTCAAAGTTTATGAAACTTACCTCGTTTATAACTGGCAACAAGGCGATTCTATTGGTATCAAACACAAAGTGTAATCTAGACAGCTTCATGTGGAAATTCCAGAAAACTTACATTTTTACTTAGGCAGATATGTATTTTCAGTCAGTTTGGGGTAGTCATGTTCTTTTAATCTTGATCATTTTTACCTTGTTTACAACTGGTAATAAGGCGGTTCTAATGGTACTAAACACAAAGTGTAATCTAGACAGCTTTATGTGGAAATTACGAAAATTGTAATTTTTACTTAGGCAGATATGTATTTTCAGTCAGTTTGGGCTAGTCATTTTCTTTCAAAGTTTATGAAACTTACCTCGTTTATAACTGGTAACAAGGCGATTCTATTGGTATCAAACACAAAGTGTAATCTAGACAGCTTCATGTGAAAATTCCTCAAAATTTACATTTTTACTTAGGCAGATATGTATTTTCAGTCATTTTGGGGTAGTCATGTTCTTTTAATCTTGATAATTTTTACCTTGTTTACAACTGGTAACAAGGCGGTTCTAATGGTACTAAACACAAAGTGTAATCTATACAGCTTTATGTGGAAATTACGGAATGTTGTAATTTTTACTTAGGCAGATATGTATTTTCAGTCAGTTTGGGCTAGTCATTTTCTTTCAAAGTTTATGAAACTTACCTCGTTTATAACTGGCAACAAGGCGATTCTATTGGTATCAAACACAAAGTGTAATCTAGACAGCTTCATGTGGAAATTCCAGAAAACTTACATTTTTACTAAGGCAGATATGTATTTTCAGTCAGTTTGGGGTAGTCATGTTCTTTTAAACTTGATCATTTTTACCTTGTTTACAACTGGTAACAAGGCGGTTCTAATGGTACTAAACACAAAGTGTAATCTAGACAGCTTTATGTGGAAATTGCAGAAAATTGACATTTTTACTTAGGCAGATATGTATTTTCAGTCAGTTTGGGCTAGTCATTTTCTTTCAATGTTTATGAAACTTACCTCGTTTATAACTGGTAATAAGGCGATTCTATTGGTATCAAACAGAAAGTGTAATCTAGACAGCTTCATGTGGAAATTCCAGAAAATTTAAATTTTTACTTAGGCAGATATGTATTTTCAGTCAGTTTGGTGTAGTCATGTTCTTTTAATCTTGATCATTTTTACCTTGTTTACAACTGGTAACAAGGCGGTTCTAATGGTACTTAACACAAAGTGTAATCTAGACAGCTTTATGTGGAAATTACGGAAAATTGAAATTTTTACTTAGGCAGATGTGTATTTTCAGTCAGTTTGGGCTAGTCATTTTCTTTCAATGTTTATGAAACTTACCTCGTTTATAACTGGTAACAAGGCGATTCTATTGGTATCAAACACAAAGTGTAATCTAGACAGCTTCATGTGAAAATTCCTCAAAATTTACATTTTTACTTAGGCAGATATGTATTTTCAGTCATTTTGGGGTAGTCATGTTCTTTTAATCTTGATAATTTTTACCTTGTTTACAACTGGTAACAAGGCGGTTCTAATGGTACTAAACACAAAGTGTAATCTATACAGCTTTATGTGGAAATTACGGAATGTTGTAATTTTTACTTAGGCAGATATGTGTTTTCAGTCAGTTTGGGCTAGTCATTTTCTTTCAAAGTTTATGAAACTTACCTCGTTTATAACTGGCAACAAGGCAATTCTATTGGTATCAAACACAAAGTGTAATGTGCTACATGTGGAAATTCCAGAAAACTTACATTTTTACTTAGGCAGATATGTATTTTCAGTCAGTTTGGGGTAGTCATGTTCTTTTAATCTTGATCATTTTTACCTTGTTTACAACTGGAAATAAGGCGGTTCTAATGGTACTAAACACAAAGTGTAATCTATACAGCTTTATGTGGAAATTACGGAATGTTGTAATTTTTACTTAGGCAGATATGTATTTTCAGTCAGTTTGGGCTAGTCATTTTCTTTCAATGTTTATGAAACTTACCTCGTTTATAACTGGTAACAAGGCGATTCTATTGGTATCAAACACAAAGTGTAATCTAGACAGCTTCATGTGAAAATTCCTCAAAATTTACATTTTTACTTAGGCAGATATGTATTTTCAGTCATTTTGGGGTAGTCATGTTATTTGAATCTTGATAATTTTTACCTTGTTTACAACTGGTAACAAGGCGGTTCTAATGGTACTAAACACAAAGTGTAATCTATACAGCTTTATGTGGAAATTACGGAATGTTGTAATTTTTACTTAGGCAGATATGTATTTTCAGTCAGTTTGGGCTAGTCATTTTCTTTCAAAGTTTATGAAACTTACCTCGTTTATAACTGGCAACAAGGCGATTCTATTGGTATCAAACACAAAGTGTAATCTAGACAGCTTCATGTGGAAATTCCAGAAAACTTACATTTTTACTAAGGCAGATATGTATTTTCAGTCAGTTTGGGGTAGTCATGTTCTTTTAAACTTGATCATTTTTACCTTGTTTACAACTGGTAACAAGGCGGTTCTAATGGTACTAAACACAAAGTGTAATCTATACAGCTTTATGTGGAAATTACGGAATGTTGTAATTTTTACTTAGGCAGATATGTATTTTCAGTCAGTTTGGGCTAGTCATTTTCTTTCAAAGTTTATGAAACTTACCTCGTTTATAACTGGTAATAAGGCGATTCTATTGGTATCAAACAGAAAGTGTAATCTAGACAGCTTCATGTGGAAATTCCAGAAAATTTAAATTTTTACTTAGGCAGATATGTATTTTCAGTCAGTTTGGTGTAGTCATGTTCTTTTAATCTTGATCATTTTTACCTTGTTTACAACTGGTAATAAGGCGGTTCTAATGGTACTAAACACAAAGTGTAATCTAGACAGCTTTATGTGGAAATTACGAAAATTGTAATTTTTACTTAGGCAGATATGTATTTTCAGTCAGTTTGGGCTAGTCATTTTCTTTCAAAGTTTATGAAACTTACCTCGTTTATAACTGGTAACAAGGCGATTCTATTGGTATCAAACACAAAGTGCAATCTAGACAGCTTCATGTGAAAATTCCTCAAAATTTACATTTTTACTTAGGCAGATATGTATTTTCAGTCATTTTGGGGTAGTCATGTTCTTTTAATCTTGATAATTTTTACCTTGTTTACAACTGGTAACAAGGCGGTTCTAATGGTACTAAACACAAAGTGTAATCTATACAGCTTTATGTGGAAATTACGGAATGTTGTAATTTTTACTTAGGCAGATATGTATTTTCAGTCAGTTTGGGCTAGTCATTTTCTTTCAATGTTTATGAAACTTACCTCGTTTATAACTGGTAATAAGGCGATTCTATTGGTATCAAACACAAAGTGTAATCTAGACAGCTTCATGTGAAAATTCCTCAAAATTTACATTTTTACTTAGGCAGATATGTATTTTCAGTCAGTTTGGGGTAGTCATGTTCTTTTAATCTTGATAATTTTTACCTTGTTTACAACTGGTAACAAGGCAGTTCTAATGGTACTAAACACAAAGTGTAATCTATACAGCTTTATGTGGAAATTACGGAATGTTGTAATTTTTACTTAGGCAGATATGTATTTTCAGTCAGTTTGGGCTAGTCATTTTCTTTCAAAGTTTATGAAACTTACCTCGTTTATAACTGGCAACAAGGCAATTCTATTGGTATCAAACACAAAGTGTAATCTAGACAGCTACATGTGGAAATTCCAGAAAACTTACATTTTTACTTAGGCAGATATGTATTTTCAGTCAGTTTGGGGTAGTCATGTTCTTTTAATCTTGATCATTTTTACCTTGTTTACAACTGGTAATAAGGCGGTTCTAATGGTACTAAACACAAAGTGTAATCTATACAGCTTTATGTGGAAATTACGGAATGTTGTAATTTTTACTTAGGCAGATATGTATTTTCAGTTAGTTTGGGCTAGTCATTTTCTTTCAAAGTTTATGAAACTTACCTCGTTTATAACTGGCAACAAGGCGATTCTATTGGTATCAAACACAAAGTGTAATCTAGACAGCTTCATGTGGAAATTCCAGAAAACTTACATTTTTACTTAGGCAGATATGTATTTTCAGTCAGTTTGGGGTAGTCATGTTCTTTTAATCTTGATCATTTTTACCTTGTTTACAACTGGTAATAAGGCGGTTCTAATGGTACTAAACACAAAGTGTAATCTAGACAGCTTTATGTGGAAATTACGAAAATTGTAATTTTTACTTAGGCAGATATGTATTTTCAGTCAGTTTGGGCTAGTCATTTTCTTTCAAAGTTTATGAAACTTACCTCGTTTATAACTGGTAACAAGGCGATTCTATTGGTATCAAACACAAAGTGTAATCTAGACAGCTTCATGTGAAAATTCCTCAAAATTTACATTTTTACTTAGGCAGATATGTATTTTCAGTCATTTTGGGGTAGTCATGTTCTTTTAATCTTGATAATTTTTACCTTGTTTACAACTGGTAACAAGGCGGTTCTAATGGTACTAAACACAAAGTGTAATCTATACAGCTTTATGTGGAAATTACGGAATGTTGTAATTTTTACTTAGGCAGATATGTATTTTCAGTCAGTTTGGGCTAGTCATTTTCTTTCAAAGTTTATGAAACTTACCTCGTTTATAACTGGCAACAAGGCGATTCTATTGGTATCAAACACAAAGTGTAATCTAGACAGCTTCATGTGGAAATTCCAGAAAACTTACATTTTTACTAAGGCAGATATGTATTTTCAGTCAGTTTGGGGTAGTCATGTTCTTTTAAACTTGATCATTTTTACCTTGTTTACAACTGGTAACAAGGCGGTTCTAATGGTACTAAACACAAAGTGTAATCTAGACAGCTTTATGTGGAAATTGCAGAAAATTGACATTTTTACTTAGGCAGATATGTATTTTCAGTCAGTTTAGGCTAGTCATTTTCTTTCAATGTTTATGAAACTTACCTCGTTTATAACTGGTAATAAGGCGATTCTATTGGTATCAAACAGAAAGTGTAATCTAGACAGCTTCATGTGGAAATTCCAGAAAATTTAAATTTTTACTTAGGCAGATATGTATTTTCAGTCAGTTTGGTGTAGTCATGTTCTTTTAATCTTGATCATTTTTACCTTGTTTACAACTGGTAACAAGGCGGTTCTAATGGTACTTAACACAAAGTGTAATCTAGACAGCTTTATGTGGAAATTACGGAAAATTGAAATTTTTACTTAGGCAGATATGTATTTTCAGTCAGTTTGGGCTAGTCATTTTCTTTTAATGTTTATGAAACTTACCTCGTTTATAACTGGTAACAAGGCGATTCTATTGGTATCAAACACAAAGTGTAATCTAGACAGCTTCATGTGAAAAATCCTCAAAATTTACATTTTTACTTAGGCAGATATGTATTTTCAGTCAGTTTGGGGTAGTCATGTTCTTTTAATCTTGATCATTTTTACCTTGTTTACAACTGGTAACAAGGCGGTTCTAATGGTACTAAACACAAAGTGTAATCTAGACAGCTTTATGTGGAAATTACGGAAAATTTTAATTTTTACTTAGGCAGATATGTATTTTCAGTCAGTTTGGGCTAGTCATTTTCTTTCAATGTTTATGAAACTTACCTCGTTTATAACTGGTAACAAGGCGATTCTATTGGTATCAAACACAAAGTGTAATTTAGACAGCTTCATGTGAAAATTCCTCAAAATTTACATTTTTACTTAGGCAGATATGTATTTTCAGTCAGTTTGGGGTAGTCATGTTCTTTTAATCTTGATCATTTTTACCTTGTTTACAACTGGTAACAAGGCGGTTCTAATGGTACTAAACACAAAGTGTAATCTAGACAGCTTTATGTGGAAATTACGGAAAATTGTAATTTTTACTTAGGCAGATATGTATTTTCAGTCAGTTTGGGCTAGTCATTTTCTTTCAAAGTTTATGAAACTTACCTCGTTTATAACTGGTCACAAGGCGATTCTATTGGTATCAAACAGAAAGTGTAATCTAGACAGCTTTATGTGGAAATTGCAGAAAATTGACATTTTTACTTAGGCAGATATGTATTTTCAGTCAGTTTGGGCTAGTCATTTTCTTTCAAAGTTTATGAAACTTACCTCGTTTATAACTGGTAACAAGGCGGTTCTATTGGTACCAAACACAAAGTGTAATCTAGACAGCTTCATGTGGAAATTTGATCGTATTTGTAAGGCTGCCTTTTGTGAAGTTAGCTGCCTATGTAATTGTTGCAATATTTTTCCTATTTTGTCTCATACATTTAGCCAGGACATCAGAAAAGTCATTATTTGCTTTTTAGGTTTGTCCCTGACCTTGAAACCGTATATTTTACTGTTTTGTATAATTTATAAAACTCGACTTCTTTATTAGGTCGGGTTATCATAGGCAGATAACTTTAGGCTGCTAACTTCACACTCGTGTTGAGAATGAACAAATCGTCGACTTTTTCATTGCAGTGCGCGCAGTGAATTTTCTGCGATATATTACAGCGCGATTCTAAAATCGTGTCGCAAAAATTAATATCGTGGTGCGCGCTTGGCCTTAAGCAGGAACAGGAAAGGACCGAATACCGGTAGGTATATCTGCTTGCACTTCGCTCTATCCTGGACATCGGTTTTCGCTAACCCACAGCAGGCTTACCTAAATACTATTCTATAATATCAAATAAATATTGTGAATGCTATGGGTATGAGATATTTTGATTTTTAGTTATAAGTTTACCGGTAACGGTCCCTGGTTTAAAAAGCTATTACCTAATTTATATATATTTCATGACACATTGGTTGCAACTTGCGACTGTATTGTTATGTAATGTTTGAAATAAAATGAGAACAAAAATAAACAAACAGGTACTTACTTAACAAATAAAAAAAACGCTAAAAGCAAATTACGAATTAAACAGGTGTCTCTTTTATATGCGCTAGCATAGCAACTGATATTGATATGTTTGAAGTCGGGAACTCGGGAAGTCGGTGTTCCTCCTTTTTTAGAAGTCGGTTAAAAAGCAAATTTTAATACCAAAGTTTATTTCATTATTTTATTTTTATTCACATATTTTCAAAATCTAAAAGGCAGATTAGGGAAGTTCATGGAAGGTTTCTGCGTGGTAGCCTTCGGTTTCTGAGCCGTTTGCCGCTGACTTTGTCCCTTGTTCCCTCCCACTAACCCCCCTAGGCCTCCCAACGCATTGCCCCCAGTGTTGGTCAAACCTCCCAACGGGTTGCCCCCATTGTTGACTAAACCTCCCAACGGGTTAGGCACGTTGGTAGGCACCTGGATGGGGAGTTTGATGTCTGGAGTCACGATCGAGTGCAGGTTAACCAGGTTGCCGATGAGGTTCTTGCAGAGCGCGCCTGTGAGACGATCAGCCATGTTGCCCCAGAGGCCAATTTGGCAGTATCTAAAGGAAGGAAGGAGTTTAGATAAAATCAAAACGAAAAAATATTTTTCCAAAAAATGGTATTTAACGGCTGCAACTTGGTTGACGTCAGAAATGAATAAGTACCTATGTTAACAATTTTGATCACTAGGTACTTATTATTTCCTTTAATACTTATGTTACTAGGTATTTTACCAACCTGAAGTCCTTATCCACGGTGACATCCTCGTTGATTTTCAAGTACTGCTCGTTGCCCTTCGAGAAGGGCAGGAAGCCGGCCAGCCCGGGTCTCCTAGAGTCGTTTTTGGCCTCGACTGGGGTCAGCTGGTGCGCGAACTTAGAGATGATGTTGACGAAGTTCTCCCGAGCGCGCGCGTCCGAGGCTGGAAATGGAATGGAAATTGAACCAACAACGAAAGATTTTAATCATCGACTTGATGAATCTTAAAGACACGATAGAATTTAAGTAGGTACTGTAGGTAAATAAGGTAAGTATTTTATTTGTTACATTTTAATTAAAATAAAAGTTGGTAGATATAGACCAACAAAAGTCTGCAGCGATTTTGATAGCCCAGTGCAAGTGTTATTTTAAACGTCAAACTTCTATGAAATTATCAGAATCGCTGCAGACTTTTCTTGATCTAACTTCTACTCTTAAATATGTGCCGGACGTTAGAAAAATAAATTGAATATCTGTCTGTGTACCTGACACTTCTCCGGCGATAGATTTGCCGTTCTCGTCCAGAGGCTCGAATATGTAAGCTAGCTCGTCTCCATGGGAAGGTCCTGACTTCATTTTCGATGTTGTCTCCCTTTTGTTTCTAGTGTTAGGGTTATCCTCTGTAATTAATTAGATGGTTCCGTTTATTTAATGTCAAGCTAGAATATCTTGAAACATCACTATTAAGACGACATTAGTATCCGCCCACACAGTAATTAATCCTGTGCTAGCAAGCGATTTAAAAAAGATGGATCATCTCTGTTGCATTTCCATTGCTTCATGCCCTAGATCCGCTCGTTGCTGTTCAAACACTGCGTGCCAGATAGTGCGTGCTCGAAGCTGCAGAGGCAGGCAGGCAGAGGCCTGCCAGCCTACCAGCTTCAGCGGGAAAGCCCGCTCTGACTGCAGCAGTAGGTGTTAGCGGCTAGATAGTTACCCGCGAGCACCACGCCGGGCAGGAAGTGCGAGCCCATGATGAGGTTGCCTACATGCTCGAAGCTGTAGTGTAGAGCTCGCCTTGGCTCCATTGCTCCCGCTCTGGGAACAGTACTAGACAGTGTTACCCGCGAGCACCACGCCGGGCAAGAAGTGCGAGCCCTTGCTGAGGTTGCCCACGTGCTCGAAGCTGCAGAGTTAGGTGCTCGCCTTGGCTCAAATGATACCACTCTGGGAACAGTACTAGACAGTGTTACCCGCGAGCGCCACGCCGGGCAAGAAGTGCGAGCACTTGCTGAGGTTGCCCACGTGCTCGAAGCTGCAGAGTTAGGTGCCCGCCTTGGCTCAAATGATACCACTCTGGGAACAGTACTAGACAGTGTTACCCGCGAGCGCCACGCCGGGCAAGAAGTGCGAGCCCTTGCTGAGGTTGCCCACGTGCTCGAAGCTGTAGAGGTAGGCTTTCCCGCCGCCTTCGCTCCATTGCTTTACGCTCTGGTATGCGGGGAAGTTGAACAGCGCGTCGCCTGTATAAACAAACCAAACCATATACATATAGGTACAATCTAACAACAAGGAATATTCTCGGATCTTGTCTTGTTGTACTCTTTAGAGGTATATTGACAGTAGTGTAAAACATAATAGCATCTTGACTTGACCAGTGATAGATATAGCTGGTCAAGCAGATCTTGTCAGTAAAAAAAGGCGCAAAATTAAAATTTTCTATGGGACGATATCCCTTCGCGCCTACATTTTTCAAATTTGCCGCCTTTTTCTACTGACTAGATCTGCTTGACCAGCTATACGTATACGTTATATGCGCTTCAAAATTATCGTACCTACAGTTTGCAGAGTTTGCTCTGTCGTGCCTGCTTATATAAAATGCTAAATATCAAAATAGTAGTGATAAGTTGATATGATAACGATGTAGAAACTTAGCAGACAGTAACACGGTATAGACGGTCAAATACTTCGAGCAACACCGGCTTCCGACACATCGGAAGGGAGGGGCCCAAGCGGTATCTCACCGTACAAATCTTTCTGCCATTTTTCGCGGGGGGAAAGGTGCACACAGTCGCACTTCTCACACACTTACATACAAAATCCAATCTGTAATGACGACACAAATACATAGAAAATGACACACGTCAAAGACAAATCTTGCAAACCTCGATCTCTTTTTGTGTACGGACGAGTGACAAGTGTCACAACACGCACACTAACACATTTTCGTTGAAGTATGTTATTGTATTCTGAGAGATGAGAAGTCGGATTTGTCGCTCGACCGATCCGCAATTTGTACTGAGCGAGCAAAATCGATAAATCCAACAATTACATGAGACTAAAATATAATAATTGTGTTTGAATGTAATTAAACGTATGATATGTAAAAAAAAATATTACATGTGAAATGTAACACTTTCTTTTGTAAATTTGATGTCCCCCGACCTCTTTTTATAACAAAAAACCGAGCAAACAGGCATTTTTGTGCAGCAGTGTTCACGCGCGCGTCTGGACTCGGTCTAGTGAAAAATCCAAGTGCAACTAGTTTTATTACCCGCGCTAGATTAGATTGACGCGCTAATCTTGTACCTCGGCAGAGGGGAAATAGTGCGAATGCCGCCTCCCTTCCGTGTTGCTCGAAGGTCAAATAGGAATAGGACCGACTAATCATACTTAAAACGGCTTTTGTAGAAAATGGCCAATCACAAATTTACAGGCACTGGCAGGTACCTATTAGCGAAAAAAAGAGAATAATCAATAATTTTGCGCTTGAATACAATGCAGGTAAGTTAAGTAGGTATTTTCGCGCAATAGCTAGATACTCTTCGAGTCTGCGCAATTTATCTAACGTACCTACCTGTTTTGTTCCTATAGAAATAGGGTACCTACCTACAGTTACAAATATAGATTTTATGTCCCGGGAAACATTGGTAATTTCCGAATAATAATTAGGTAGGTATACTTATCTATCAAACATCTCTTGCATTTCGATCCCAATTTATTCGTCCTCGAGGATATAATTTGAAATGGTTTAAATTCCAAAGGGCCCCTTGGTTGAAAAGATGAAAAGGGAACAAAAAATTACTACCTGGGGCTGGCAGGGATAACGAAATAATCCACCCTAGTTTAGGGCTTTCACAAAGCCCTTTTGAGCTCGCCCCTCGCCTCGTATGCCAAATACAAGTTAGGGTTGATTTTAGGTAGAATTATTAGTATTACTTTCGTGTAACTGTTGTCCGTTATTATTATCGAGTTGTGTTTCAAGAAACGTAAAACTACTTACTCATTCAATTGGTAAAAGACTACAAGTTCTTGAGTGCGAATTGTGCAATAAAATGTTGCTTTTAGGTTTGGATAAAATAGCATTCCTCCTCCAGTAAGTATGATACTGAATAAAACCTACCTAACTATTATTTAACATCAACCTACCTAATCCTAACCTAATCACGGGATGTTAGCCATTCGGTCAGCTATAGGTACTTAGATAATTTAAATTCAAGACAAATATTTAAAAAATCTATAGCTGACCGAATGGCTAACTTCCCGTGATTAGGTTAGGATTAGGTAGCCAGCTGATGCTGGCCATGATTACTCTGTCTGTACACATTACCTGTAGCCTCAGCAATCTGTATCAACCCATCGACAACGTTGAAAGTGCTGTCGAACAGCGTATGGTAGTAGTCAAGCTGCGGCAGTCCCGCGGGCAACTGGCTAGTCAGATCAGGGATCAGTCCTCGCACATCGGACACGACTCCACGGAGACCACCGATCAACTCGTTCTTTATGAAGTTGAGGTCGTTTAGCTTGTTGGTTAGGAAGCCTGCGTATTTTCCTGGAATAATTGTGACAGTTGAGTAGTTGACCGTTTGTTGTTATGGAATTTATGCAGGCGTTTAATAAGTTGCTAATGTTGCTATACTTGCTATCCACCCATACCGTTGCTAAAATGGTATTAGTATAAACATTCTTATGGAAATGGATGGAATGGAAATGGAAATCATACAACAAATCCATTTAGAACTGAATGTTCATTGCTAATAGAAAATAAAATAAAAAACCGGGCAAGTGCGAGTCGGACTCGCGCACGAAGGGTTCCGTACCATAATGCAAAAAAAAAAAAAAACGAAAAAAAAAGCAAAAAAAAAAACGGTCACCCATCCAAGTACTGACCACTCCCGACGTTGCTTAACTTTGGTCAAAAATCACGTTTGTTGTATGGGAGCCCCATTTAAATCTTTATTTTATTCTGTTTTTAGTATTTGTTGTTATAGCGGCAACAGAAATACATCATCTGTGAAAATTTCAACTGTCTAGCTATCACGGTTCGTGAGATACAGCCTGGTGACAGACGGACGGACGGACGGACGGACAGCGAAGTCTTAGTAATAGGGTCCCGTTTTACCCTTTGGGTACGGAACCCTAAAAACGTACTTGGTAAGTAAAACGCTCTAGGGTCGAAACGTAAGTATCACTTTCAACTCACTTCATAGATAGGTAAACGTATGACCCACATTCAGAGCATGAGAAATGAAAATGGTTGTATTTACCTTGAACCGCACGTGCGGTCTCAGCAGAGACTACGCCAGTGAGCATGGGCACCCGATCAGTCTTCTTATTTAGTGCATCGGCAGGTTGCTCCTCGACGATTGGCGGTAGACCCCTTAGGTCTTCCTTGCCTTCTACGCGCGCACCCGCTCCTGAAAAATTATGCCCTCATTAATCATGCCAGATACAGATACCTTCACCTGACACAAAGAGATTGAGAGATGTAAAGAGTTCAATGAGAAACAACATTTGGGGTTTCTTGGGCTGGTGTCTTGGTGAGAGCGGACACCTGGGCCTACCGCGAAAAATGAAAATCGAAATGTCTGCCTTTCATCGCTCTTGCACATTCAAGCGATAGAGAGGCAGATAAAGAAAATTCGATTTTTGTTTTTCGCGGTAGAACCCTCTAGCGATTAGTAGGTAGATAAGGCTATAAGCCATGGCTAAGCAATGAATATCTGTAGTTGGATTTACCTACCTGAACGGCCAGAGATATCCTGTAAGAATTTTTCCGTGTCGACCATGCTCATACTTATTTCAGAGTCCGCCTGAAATCACCAATTAGAGTTGAGTATAATGTTTAATACCTCAGTGTAAGTATCCAATGTCTGTTAATTTCACCAGATCACAAAATTTACGTTCTCACCAAAACAATCTTCTCCGCCGGCATACTCCTTAAACATATAACCAGTCTCTCAGGCGGAGACTCGGGACAGTTGGTCCCCTTCGCTAAAGCTTTAGCATGGCTAGCCGGGTCGTTCCTCACGGCGCCGGGGGACAGCGGAGTCCCAGACAAGGCGATGACGCCGGTGGCCGCTCGGCCTTCGGAGGACATGGCCATGAGGGACGCGGCGCTGCCGCCGGAGCCTTGACCCATTACGACTACGCGCTTTTTGTCGCCGCCGAAGAATTCTATGTAGTCGTTGATCTAAAAGGAATGTGTAATAGAAGGTATAAATTAAAAAAAAACTGGTTAAGATATTTTTTGGAACATCAAAAATCCTTAAATTATAGTTTATTATCATAATTCTACAACCAAAGAAAAGGGTCCAAAGTCTAAATATTACACTTCTTACAATTCAAATTTATGTCAAAGATGTACACAACTTAAACTTTTACACTTGTCGTTCTTGTTTTTACCCATGCCATAGCTGATCGCAGGTCGAACAGCCCGGCGTTGCCCGAGGCATCTCTCTCACCCGTACTAAGATATCCAAGGGATCCCAGCCGGTACTGCGCTGACACGATGATAGTGTCCTTTTGAGCTAAATGCTGGCCCTGGAGAAGTAAGTAAACTATTATCTATAATATCTAGCTGTTCAGCAAAAGAGGAAAATAATATTTAGATATTAGGTAGAATAAGTATATGGTGCTGCAATAAATGAAATGAAATATTCTTACACCATAAGCAGAAGTTGACCCTGTTCGGTAATTGCCTCCGTGAATGTAGAAGATAACCGGACTACCTGTGAATTAATTACAAAATGGAATAAATCACCGGAGGAAGACAAACTGTATGGAATCCTCATACTGTTTGTCTTGCTCCGAGCAAAATAAACCATGTTCTTCTTACCCCACTTAACCTTATAATCTTTAAAGGGGGCCACTGATTACCAGTCCGCCGGACGATATCGGCCTGTCAGTTGTTCGGAGCTGTCAAATTTGGCTTTTGACTGACAGGCCGATATCGTCCGGCGGACTGGTAATCTGTGGGCCCCTAGCTTATCTATCCATAGGAACACAGGAAGCTAGCTATCTATCCCCTATATGGTTTTTCGGGCTTATGGCTGGTATCTTCAGATAGAATACGTTAAGGCATAAGTCGATGACACGGCCAGATTTGCGAGGTCCGGGAATAACGGAATGGATATAAGGTGGGAAGTAGCGGGAGTTGTTTATACATGTTAACTAACTAGCCTTCCTCCTCTACCGGCATCGGCATCTTCGAGGAGAACACATTTAAATACAAGCAGTCCTCTTGGCCAATGACTCGGCCGGGGTTGCTAGTGTCGGGCTAGATACAAGGTGGGCAGCAACGGGAGTTGTATAGACATGTTAACAAACTAACCTTCCTCCTCTCCTGGCATCTTCGGGCAGAACACATTGAGACACAAGCAATCCTCTTGGCCGATGACTCGGCCAGGGTTGAGAGTGTCGGGCTGGATACAAGGCGGGCAGTAGCGGGTGGCGTTCACATCTCCTGTCAGCATGCGACGCACCGGACGCTGGAACCGCCGCGGACCCACCGGCGGCTCGGCATATCTGAATAATTTATTTTTCACTTCTCATGCTCAAAAAGTGCACCTTTATGTCGTGCGTAGACGACATAAAATCGCATTTTATGCTCTAGAGTATAAAGTAAAATCATCTATTACGACCCTTATTGACTTAGCAATAAAGTCTAAATTCTGCCATACAAACTGCCAGCCCTGCCGGCGCGCCCCCGACCGGCGCTCTCCCGATCGGCGTGCCCCGCGCCTCCGACCGGCCCAAGAACAGTTTTCTTTAGTCTTGAATAAATACGTTAAAATAACCTAAAATATTTGATTTTTTGTATATTTTCCTCGCAATCGAAGTGAAAAGCAGAGTGTACAACAAGGGCATAAATGTCCATTTTTACCAATGACATTTTATTTATTTACTTACATCTATGATTTTTACCCTCGTCTACTATTTTGGTCTTCGCTTCGCTCAGACCAAAAAATTGCCTCGGGTGAAAATGGGTCACTTTATGCCCTTGTTGTACAATCTACTATTTGAGCAATTGATATTGCATTGATTAAACCGTTCGAGCCCAAGATTAGACACAAGTTGCATAGAATTTAATACGCTGAATAGATACCGAAAACCTTATTAAGTTAGCAAAATGTTTCGTGAAAGCCTTTTCAAAGCCTGTGTAGGTAATTAAATTAAAAACAGAAGTCTATAAACTTATGTATTTTGTTGTTTTATCAACTTAAGCTGTCATATCAGCGCGATTCTGACAGGAACTGCTTATCACAGCTTCCGCTCGTCTCGTCTGACATTGGATGATGCACAATCACGAACATTTATTTTGGACTAAAAATAATTAACAACACTTTTATCTCATATTATTTATATCAAGATTATCTCATTTATCTGTCTCAATTGCTCAGCTAGCGATGGCTCCATCAGTATACTCTACGCGTCAAATGTAAGTGCAATATTTGTATTGAGGTCTCTAGCGACTTTCATATTGATTGTCACTGTGACAAGGTAAGAAATGGGTCATAAATCACAACTTATTCACTGAAGAATCTAGGTATTAAAAATTAACACTGCTGCTCTGCTGACTAGTGATTAAGATATTTTGGTACTAGCATCGGTCTAGGAAGCATACTGGGATAAATGGACTATGCCAATACCAACAAAATATGTAGTTATGATCACGGTTACATAACAAGTAGTTATGATCACGGTTATGAACATTATGATGAACCTGTAGCATTTTAGGCCAATGCTGCTATGCCACCTTCGTGTAACACGTATTATGGAATCAATAAAACTTACTTGATGCCCATGAAACTGTAATATCCAAGCTTATCATTCTTGATCCCTTCGAGTCTCGCGCTTCGTCCATTCTTCTGCACGAATACCACCGCAGCATCGGGCTCTGGTGGCGCCGCTGGGGCACCTCCTACTACGGCTTCCACAACCACGGGGCTGCTCAGCAGGGTTCCTAGCGCACACCACAATATAAAGTACATGGTAGACGGGCGTCAACGCCAGGAAAGATCACAGTTACCAAACCAGGATTTACAGAAACGGGTGTTAATGTTTAATTTGGTTGGTGTAAGAGCGAAGCTTACACTACGACAGATACATGGCTGACTGAGTTGGGTGTCGGAAACGGGTGTGATTACAGGAACCGAGTTATCTGCGATGTGTCCGTGTTTTATGCTGTAACATAAGGGTTGTTATATATTGCTTAATTTGTGTGATTAATAATTTGGTTGCTGTGCAAGATTCTATTAGGGCTGGCAAAAATGAGTCATAGGGATGTCACCAACCTAATGAAGAGCTTAAGAAGACCGTGAGGTCAACACGATATTCTTTTATAGTAAAGTAATTTGGTAACCCTGCGTCTATATAGGTTAGGCACACTGATAGGTACTCGACGAGTGGCATGGCAAGTAGCGAGGGAAGTAGGCAGAGACGCTACTCGTCATGCTCCTCGTCATGCCCACCGCTCCCTATTTTGTCGGTTTTTTGAAGCGAGTCATTTCTGCACTTACTTATTACCTCATACTTACCTACCTACATAACCCAATTTAATTAGGAATGAAATTCATTCATATTTAATTAGTTCATAATGTGGCTATGCACTTTTGCAGCTGGTTGCTGATTGTATATTAAGTGGGAGTACTAATCTCCTGTATCCAGCTCAAGCTGTCGAGCACAGCCTAGTCTTGGTACTCTTGGTTAGAGTACTGGCTGGTAATGATGATACACATTTCAGGGCTCCTCTTCAGGTTGGGCCAACGCCAACGCCAACGAGGGACGCAGCCATGCGGTAGAATGAGATAGCAATATCACTTGCTCCCTCTAACGCATAAATGCGTCCCTCGTTGACGTTGGCGTTGGCCCAACGTGAAGAGGAGCCTTCAAATAAATGTTGAGTTATGCCAAGCGCTCACTGGGACCTAGCCGTATACCAGTGAGGCGGCAACAGAGGGGTTTTAGTAGGTAAACCAGGGGTCCCATTAGCCGGTATGGGAGTCCCACAACTCCCACATAACCACCCCGGCCCGTCCCCTGGTGGTATACGTATGCATTCCCCCTCTATAAAAAAAAGCGCGCACTACGATTTTTTGTCGTGCGATAATTTTGCCGCAGAAATGCAACGTAAGGCCAAGCGCGCACTACGATTTTTTGTCGTGCGATAATTTTGTCGCAGAAATGCAACGTAAGTATGTGTTTATATGTCGGTGCGCGCACATGCAACACAAAAACATCTATTACCTACGATTCTAAAATCGTGTCGCAAAAATTTAAATCGCCAGTGCGCGCAGGCTCTAATATGTGTTTATAGTTTTATAGTAAACGCGCCTTAAAATCGTAGTGCGCGGTTGGCCTTAGGTCTAAATTTATCCTGACCTTCTAGTAGTTATAGTTTAGGACATAGGTCATAGATTTATAATTTAGGAGATAAAACGCAGCAAGTACCTAGGTATAAGACGATTAGAATTTTCTTTGTTATCTCATTTCATTATCTTCAAATCAATGCCATGATCATACCTATCACCCGGCTGAACAACAAAGCAAAGACCGGTTTTTCGTGCTTGGATTTTTTGTAGCGAATAAACCACCCAGTATATCTTGAGCCCGATCAACTAATATACACTGGGTGTACACTGGTCTTCCTCAAAACCGGCTCCCGTTCGGACGTCCCGCAAGTTTTGATAGTCGGTTTAGACTCTCGCGCGAGCCACGAGACGAGCCGCGAGCCGCGCCACGAGACGCGAGTGTGATAGCCGGTTTAGACTCTCGCGCGAGCCACGAGACGAGCCGCGAGCCGCGCCACGAGACGCGAGTGTAAGCGGTGGGCTCGCGGTTCGTCTCGTGGCTCGGCTCGCGTGGAGGAGCGGTTTTTTGGGCACGAGCCAAAGGGGCTCGCGCGGGACGCGCGCTTGCGTTCACACTCGCGTTCGGCTTGTCATTCGATTATAAACCTTATGCCGTGCCGTTAGTGTTTAAAATATATTAGCTCGACGAGCTTACGAACCATGAGACGAGCCTCGAGCCGAGCCACGAGGCGAGAGTGTAATCATTAGCTCGACGGGCTCATGCGCTCAAGGCCACTCGAGGCGAGCCACGAGACGAGAGTCTAAACCGGCTATGAACGGTAGGCTTGTGACTCGTCTCGCGGCTCGGCTCGCGCTCGCCTGGCTCACGTGGAGGAGCGGTTTTTTGGGCACGAGTCAAAGGGGCTCGCGCGGGACGCGCGCTTGCGTTCACACTCGCGTTCGACTTGTCATTCGATTATAAACCTTATGCCGTGCCGTTAGTGTTTAAAATATATTAGCTCGACGAGCTTACGAGCCATGAGACGAGCCTCTAGCCGAGCCACGCGGCGAGAGTGTAATCAGCTCGACGGGCTCATGCGCTCAAGGCCACTCGAGGCGAGCCACGAGACGCGCCGCGAGACGAGCCGCGAGCCGAGAGTCTAAACCGGCTATGAAATTTCAACTTTCGCTGTACAGTCACCTGAAATAATATGTTACACAACAAAGGCCGCAAAAATACTGACACGATCTTATGGCTCCTCTACACGATGGGCCAACGCCGGCCACTCCAAGGGACGCAGCCATGCGGTAGAATGAGATAGCAATATCACTTGCTCCCTCTAACGCATAAATGCGTCCCTTGGAGTGGCTGGCGTTGGCCCATCGTGTAGAGGAGCCATTAGTTGTAGAGCCATGAGCGTGTTTTTATACATATTTTTGCGGCCTTCGAAGAGTAACATACTATACGGCATCTGCCGATATCTTTTACGTACCTAGCCTAGGTACTATTTGGCAGAGTCCACAACTCCACACACGAAGCTGTTACCTATCTATTATATATGTGGTATTATCTATGAAAAGGGACCTTATTGTCGATGGCGCTTACGACACTAACATCGATGAGCACTAAACGTAGTAGTTTAAAATTGGTGATTCTGGCCCATTTTAGTTATTTTGATTTCCAATTTAGCAATTAAGTTTCTTTGATTACCACCACCATATTTACAGACTTTTACAAGGATTTCATGCATTATTTTCTAGTATATATAACTTCAGTCCTTGAACTACGTTATTGCTTGTCAGAAACACGACGGCTCATTATTTTCTCGATAGAATCTTAAGTTGAAAAAATGCCTAACACTGTCTTTATTTCCTTATGTTAGAAGTACTAGGACGAAAATGTATATGAAACTTACTTCAGTCGATAGCTTTTAAGTAAATCTTCATTATTGCTTGTCCTTTTATCGATACGTTAATTTTTTCATTCATCATTTGATGAATTCAACATTTTGCCTACTAAATTACACCCTACGCGGCAATACCTTGCGCCTATTCCTCACGCCAGTACGCCCGTGACCACTGTCAGCGTCGGACCTGTGCTAGTTTAGCGGACGTTTCATAAAATGGGTAATCACAGTATAAATATGCAAATATGTTATACACACAATGTTTTTCAACATACTTACGAAGAAAAGCAAAATAATTCTTAAATACGGTGACATTTCAGACATTCGTCCGTCATATTGTCATTTTATAACAAGTTGGGCAGCAAAGGCACACACCCATCTAACCAATCCGGAATTCAGTCACGATTGATAAATTGTGTAAACATATTTTAAAAGGCTATAAAATTAATCAAATTGAATAATTTAGACTGGTCACATTTTTGTAAAAATCGATTTCTTCTGGCAAAACATATTACTTTTTGGCAACCGGGTTTTTTAACCTAATTAGACCCCGCTGAATCCGAATTTGCCGGTTGCTTGATCGAATTCTTGACTGGAAGTGAGATATGTGATATTAAAGGTCCCTTTTTTTAGTTTTTCGTAAATAACTCGTAAACGGTGGCCAATATAAAAAAAATGAACTAATAATCTACACAAAATTTTCAATAAAAAAGATTCAGTACATTTTTAGCAGGGATCAATATTTAAAAAGATAATAAAGAGGGAAAGTTAATTATAATAAATTCTAAGGTTCCTTGTTTTTATTTTTTCGTGAATAATTTGAAAAGTATGACTCATAGCAAAAACAAATCTTACACATAAATCATCATCATCATCATCATCTCAGCCATAAGACGTCCACTGCTGAACATAGGCCTCCCCCTTGGACCTCCATACGTGCCGGTTGGAAGCGACCCGCATCCAGCGTCTTCCGGCGACCTTAAGAAGATCGTCTGTCCATCTTGTGGGTGGACGTCCTACGCTGCGCTTGCTAGTCCGTGGTCTCTACTCGAGCACATTTCGACCCCATCGGCCATCTTCTCTGCGTGCAATGTGGCCTGCCCATTGCCACTTCAGCTTGCTAATCCGGTGGGCTATGTCGGTGACTTTAGTTCGTCTACGGATCTCCTCATTTCTGATTCGATCACGTAGAGAAACTCCGAGCATAGCCCTCTCCATAGCTCGTTGAGTGACTTTGAGTTTTGAGATGAGGCCGATAGTGAAAGACCACGTTTCGGAGCCGTAAGTCATCACTGGTAACACACATTGAGTAAAGACTTTCGTCTTGAGGCACTGAGGTATGTCGGACGAAAAGACATTACGTAGTTTCCCGCACGCTGCCCAACCGAGTTGGATTCGGCGGTTGACCTCTTTCTCGAAGTTGGACGTACCTAATTGTACTACTTGTCCTAGGTAGATGTACGAGTCAACAACTTCGAGTACCGAGTTCCCAACAGAGACTGGGATGGGCACAACATTGGCATTTGACATAAGTTTCGTCTTGTCCATGTTCATTTTCAATCCCACCCGTTGTGAAACTCGGTTGAGGTCATCGAGCATCATGCTGAGTTCCTCCATCGACTTTGCCATGACTACGATATCGTCGGCAAACCGAAGGTGAGTGATGTATTCGCCGTTGATGTTGATGCCAAGTCCTTCCCATTCCAGGAGCTTGAAGGCGTCTTCCATTACGGCAGTAAACAGTTTCGGAGAGATAACGTCTCCCTGCCTTACGCCTCTTTGCAATGGAATCGCCCTCGTGCTCTGCTCCTGTACTCGGACCGACATGGTGGCGTTATTATACAAACACTTCAACACTTCGATGTACCGATAGTCAATATGGCATCGCTGAAGAGACTCAAGCACCGCCCATGTTTCCACCGAATCGAAGGCTTTCTCATAGTCCACAAACGCTAAGCATAATGGCAAGTTATACTCTTCGGTCTTCTGTATAACTTGCCGCAGCGTATGGATGTGGTCTATGGTACTATAGCCTTTTCGGAAACCGGCTTGTTCGGGAGGCTGGAAGTCATCAAGTCTGTGTTCGAGACGGTTCGTGATGACCCTTGAAAACAGCTTATAGACATGGCTCAGAAGCGTGATGGGTCTGTAGTTCTTCAATAGGTTGTTATCACCTTTTTTGAAGAACAGCACCACCTCGCCTCTATTCCATGTTTCAGGCGTTATGCCCTCGGACAAGGCGGAATTAAAGAGCTTCTGGAGGACTTTAAGTACCGGTGTTCCACCCGCTCTCAGAAGCTCTGAAGTGATTTCGTCTTTGCCCGGCGCCTAGTTGTTCTTAAGCTGCTTCAGGGCCATCCTAATCTCGTACAGACTGATGTCCGGGATATCTTCGGTATAATGTCGGGACAGCTTGGCTCTTGGATCTCCTACCAAGCTGTCAACGGGCTTTGCGATCGAAGTGTATAACTGTCCATAGAACCTCTCGATCTCACCTAAAACCTCCGCTTTGCTCGACGCTATGCTGCCATCTTCCCGTTTCAGCTTTGTCAGCTGGCTTTGCCCAATAGACCCTTGCTTTGCTTGCGTTGCTTTGTCCTTTGCGAACACTTTGGAGCCTTGGTTTCGCTCAATAGTCTCTTTAATACGGTTAGTATTAAAGAGACGCAGATCATGTCGCAAGGACTTAGATATACGTCTATTGAGCTGCCTATATGACTCCGCGTCATCGGGAGACTGCAACTGTAGCGAGCGTCGTTCAGCCATGAGGTTTAAGGTTTGCTCGGTCAATTTCTGAGGTCTATCTTTACGGCGGGGTCTAAAAAACTTAGACCCTACTGTGTGGACAGTTTCCACTAGCCCGTCGTTGATTTCGTCCACTGAAGCCAAGTTCTCTAGGCAAGCAAAGCGGTTAGAGAGCTCGAGTTGAAAGCTTTCGGGGTTTTGAACATGGGCTCGAGTAGGTCGGAGCGTAGACTTCATCAGGCTGGACCTTTCAAGTTTAATATTGATATTCAGTGTGCCTCTTACGATTCGGTGATCACTACCGGTCTTTACCCTGTTGATCACACATAAATAATAAACATAAAATTTCCTACAAGAAACATGTAGAACACTTTTCGCTAGGATCAATATTTAAAAAGACAAAGCAGCCGGTAAGTTAATTACAATAAATTTTAAAGTCCCTTTTTAGTTTTTTGTAAATAACTCTTAAACGGTGTCCCATAGCAAAATAGGTTTTATGAATAAATAATCTACATAAAATTTCCTGCAAAAAACATCTGAACACTTTTCTCTAGGATCAATATTTAAAACGATATTAAAGGAAGAAAGTTCATTACAATCAATTCACATGTCACTTTTTTTAGTTTTTAGGGTCCCGTACCTCAAAAGGAAAAAACGGAACCCTTATAGGATCACTCGTGCGACTGTCTGTCTGTCTGTCCGTCTGTCACAGCCCATTTTCTTCAAAAGTACTGGACCAATTAAGTTGAAATTTGGTACACACATGTAAATTCGTGACCCAAAGACGGACATCTTACGTAAACAAATGAATTTTAAACATGGAGGCCACTTTTTAGCCAAGGGGGGTTAGTTAACATTAAGAACCTATTTTGCTATGGGCCACCGTTTACGAGTCATTTACGAAAAACTTAAAATAGGGACCTGGAAATTGATTATAATTAACTTACCCCCTTTAATACCTCATTAAATATTGATCGTAGCGAAAAAGTGTACAAAACCTTTTTTGTGGACAATTTTATGTTCAATATTTATGTATAATATTTTTTGCAACTGCCCCCGTTGCAACCGTTTACGAGTTATTTACGAAAAAAAAGCGACCTGTGAACTGATTGTGATTAACTTTCTTCCTTTAATATCGTTTTAAATATTGATCCTAGAGAAAAGTGTTCAGATGTTTTTTGCAGAAAATTTTATGGAGATTATTTATTCATAAAAACCTATTGTGCTATGGGACACCGTTTACGAGTTATTTACAAAAAACTAAAAAGGGACTTTAAAATTGATTATAATTGACTTACCGGATGCTTTGTCTTTTTAAATATTGATCCTAGCGAAAAGTGTTCTACATGTTTCTTGTAGGAAATTTTATGTTTATTATTTGTATAAAATTTGTTTTTGCTATGAGTCATACTTTTCAAATTATTAACGAAAAAATAAAAACAAGGAACCTTAGAATTTATTATAATTAACTTTCCCTCTTTATTATCTTTTTAAATATTGATCCCTGCTAAAAATGTACTAAATCTTTTTTTATTGTAAATGTTGTGTCGATTATTAACGTTTAACAATTTTTTTTATATTGGCCACCGTTTACAAGTTATTTACGAAAAACTAAAAAAAGAGACCTTCAAAAAGTGATTATAATTAACTTTCCCGCCTTAATATCTCTTTGAATATTGATCCTAGCGAAAAATTGTACGGAATCTTTCTTGTAGGCAATTTTATGCAGATTACTTATGTTTAAGAAAATTTTTGCTATGCGCCACCGTTTAAGAGTTATTTACGAAAAACTAAAAAAAAGGGACCTTTAATATCAACTATCTCACTTCCAGTCAAGAATTCGATCAATCAACCGGCAATTTCGGATTCAGCGGGGTCTAATTAGGTTAAAAAACCCGGTTGCCAAAAAATAATATGTTTTGCCAGTCGAAATCGATTTTTACAAAAACATGATCAGTCAAGTATATATATATATATATGTATACAATATGAGTGTACATATTGTATACATATAATTAATAATTATTTAGGTACACTCACCGACCTCACCGTCTTACCTACCATTTTTAGGGTTCCCTACCCAAAGGGTAAAACGGAACCCTATTAGTAAGACTCCGCTGTCCGTCCGTTCGTCCGTCCGTCTGTCAGCAGGCTGTATCTCACGAACCGTGATAGCTAGACAGTTGAAATTTTCACAGATGATGTATTTCTGTTGCCGCTATAACAACAAATACTAAAAAGTACGGAACCCTCGGTGGGCTCAGTGGGCGAGTCCGACTCGCGCTTGTCCGGTTTTTAATTTCATTAAGTACTCATCAAAATTCGAATTTACTAATAAATCTTTTTCAATATTAATTGCCGAACTAAAAATCCCGGAACTGACGATTCAGAATACCGATGTCGTCAGAATAAGGACGTAGACGTGCTGCGCGGGAATGGTGCGGTGCGCCGCGCGGGGCGCCCCCCTGCCCGTTCTACCACTCGTCTGCTTCACCCCCTTGAAAACGTAAAACTCGAGTATAAGAGCGCCTTAAATATTCTATACACTTTTTCGCTAGGATCAATCTTCTTCTCCTTCAACCTAGCGTTTTAGCTAAGCGTCCGGTCTTCAGCATCCTCTGGTGTGAGTAGATTTTAAGTAGATTACTTATGTATCAGAACATTTTTTGGTACAGGCCACCGTTTACGAGTTATTTACAAAAAAATATTAACAATTGATCATATTTAACTTTTTACCTTAAATATTTTTTTAAATACTGATCCTAGCGAAAAAGTGTATAGCATATTTAATGTAGACAATTTTACGCAGATTACTTATGTATCAGAACATTTTTGCTACAGGTCACCGTTTACGAGTTATTTATAAAAAACTACAAAGGGACCTTTAAACCCGATGACTGATAAGTTCATCAGCGTCACATAACATAAATTGACCTCCGCATTGGATAGACAGCAACATTGAATGTTCCAGTAATCAAAGAAACTTAATTGCTAAATTGGAAATCAAAATAACTAAAATGGGCCAGAATCCCCAATTTTAAACTACTACGTTTTGTGCTCATCGATGTTAGTGTCGTAAGCGCCATCGACAATAAGGTCCCTTTTCATAGATAATACCACATATAGGTATTTTCGTATCTTACGTGCAATTCCACAGGTTTAGCGGGAGTTATAGAAAAAGCGTTCTCCCTAGGGAGTTATGAAGTTTCTAGTGCCATAATTAACAGATTTTTGTCTTTATACTTAATTTTTGTATCGCAAGTGTGATGAAAAACATTGTGTGTAACTCGGGGCGTAATAATATTGCAAACTCGAGTCTATAAATCGCTCCGGCAAGCCGTCGCGATTTAACTGACTCTCGTTTGCAATATTCAACTTAAGCCCCATGTTGCACAATGTACTAAAAGCTCACACAATGTAGGCCGCAAAAATATCTGACACGATTCACACGATCTCATTTGTAGAGCCATAAGAGCGTGTCACATATTACGGCGATCGAAGAGTAACATATTATTGTAGGTGACTGTACTTAATAAAAAAAACAAAACAATTTCCATACCCATACCAAATTTTCCCCAAAGATTAAATTTTATTTCATGTGGCAACATTATTGTGGAATATAAATGCATTCTGATTAGAACGTTATGTGTATGAACACAAAGACTATTTTTCAATAAAGCAACCGTAAAGAGCGTCTAAGCTATAGCTATCTCAAGTTTGCGGCGTCAAACGCTGATGGTGGTTTAAATAATATTTTTAGTGAACATTTTATTTCATGTATGAAGATTATTTATTTTTGGATTGCGTTTAATTGCTTTAATTGATTATGTAGCATGGAAAATCGCTTTACTGAGTGAAAAGTCCATGTAGTGTCTTAATTATTATTGTAAATTTTTTAATTGTTTTTTTGTTTTTTCATTTAATTTTTTTAATTGTTTATCTCATACAAATTTGACAAAATATAAAATGTTAGTGTTAGAAATGTTCTCCATTATTATTTTTGTACTCGTTTTATCATGGCGAGAAATAACAATTTGTTTAATAAGCCTCATTTCAAATATAAACCGAGTGCACAATAATTTTGGTAATTATTTTTATACAAGCCACTTTATAGCTTTTTTGTATGTTTTCTAAGGTCTCTCAGCCATATTCAATTTAAGGTATTTTTGTTTAACCTCGTCATCTCGGCGTTATATTATTTTAATCAGTTCCTCTATGAAAACCAATGTGAATGATTCATAATTAATCCATAATAAATAAAGTATAACTATTTACTAACTATAATCGTGAAAAATATAAATTCCTAAAAATATACCTATACCTCGTCTGGCTACAACCTTTAATCAAATGGCAGCGTTACATTATTTTATTTCAGGCTTTTTCTGTAGATTATATGGTCTTATTTTATGTGGAAATTGATATTATAACTATTGCACTACTTTGTGCTAAATTTTAATTCGTATTTTAGCAAATTTCGACTAAATTCTTTTTCATCCCATATTGTGGAATCTCCCCACTCCTGTGACGACACAGTATACGTCGCGTTTGCGTCATCATACCGTGAACAGCGCTCAAACGGGGAGGACGTGGGATGAACAAGTGTGCAGTGCATTATTAGAAACATTGTTTTATTTTTTTCAAATGTTTCTAATATCGGAATTATAAAGTACAAAGTATTAGGATAGGTAAATATCCATTATTTTGAGTGAAGTTGCAGTTTAATTGCGTTGCGGGTCATAGTGGAGTTTGTTTAAAGTGATTTTGTATTAAATATTTTTTTCTTTGTTTCAGGGTTCAAGAAATAAACGTCGCCATCATGGCGTCGGACGAACAATTTTCATTATGTTGGAACAATTTCCACGCAAATATGTCAGCAGGCTTTCATGGCCTGCTGTCGCGTGGAGATTTAGTAGATGTCACATTAGCTGCCGAAGGCAGGCTATTGCAGGCACACAAATTAGTTCTATCAGTATGTTCTCCCTACTTCCAGGAGATGTTCAAAATGAACCCAACTCAGCATCCAATAGGTAAGGATCTTCTATTATTTTATTTGCCGATGTTTATTTAGTGTTTTAACGGGACAGTGTACTAATGATGTTTTTCTTTGTTTCAGTATTTTTAAAAGATGTTAGTCATTCAGCGTTAAGGGACTTATTACAGTTTATGTACCAAGGTGAAGTTAATGTTAAGCAAGAAGAGTTAGCGTCGTTTATTAGTACCGCGGAACAGCTTCAAGTGAAAGGTTTAACCGGTAATCAAAATGAAGAAAGTTCCACGCCATCCAAACCAAAGCCGACCTCAAGGCCAGGCCCGAGGTCGTCACAACAAAGGCAATCTGTTATGACTAAGTTAGAGACTGATTTAGATTCTAAGCCCTCCTCAACTCCAGTAGCAATTAAGCGACCAAATAGGCCATCAATAGCATCAAACAATTCGTCATCTTCACAATCTGGACCTGTGAAACGAAAATGTGTGGACCCATTAGAAGCCGGACCATCTGGATCAGCTAAAGAAGAATTTGTTACGATACCTGACGAAGATGAAAACAACGCTGTGGCACCCAAAATGGAACCCGAATTTGTTAACGAAAGTATGTGGGATGATGACGATGATGGAACGAATAATGATGAAACAAATTTCGGCGAAGATGACTCTAATATGGAAATGACTGGTAAATATTATACTTATTTGTTCATTGTTTTTATAATTAATGGGGGCATACAAATATTAACTTCTATATTTTGTTGTTGCAGGATTCGATGGCTCAACGACTGGCGATGGCAATTTGACTGGTGGTGCGGAAGGTGGAGCAGTAGGTGATGCGCAAGGTAGGTTTGCACACTCCGGTTAAACTGGTCGGGCAGGGCATACTATCTTGCGGGCATCGTATGTCGCGTCCGATCGGCCTAGATATGATAAACCTATTCATAACTTACCTTTTTGATACCGTTAAATTTGCTCAAGGTTTATCATGTCTCTAGACGTAGAAATGAAATTTGTAAGTTAGCTTAAGTAGTTGTAGTTAGTAACGTAAATTGCCTGTTGCAGATTTATTTCCATTTTTTAACTATTCTTCAATGTGTTGTTGAACAATAGTTGTATGTATGGGTACGTGATATGGTAATCTGGTAAAACTTTATGGTAATTATGAATATGGTAACAAAAGGTACATCATGAAAAAAGGTAAACGGTTATTGGTCTGGTAAACTTTTTCGCTGATGGAGTACTGGTAACGAGGTTGGTATACTAAAGGTTTATGGTCAATTGGTTATTGTAAATATGCTGCAACTTCGGAGGAATCTCTTACTAAAGAGCTCATTTCTCTATAAAAAATTGTACGAAAATGAGCCCTTTTGAAACGTGTAATGCTAGATCGATTTATACATCACTTGTACTTGATGTATAAATCTAATTTCTAGTAAGTACGGTTATTTCCACTGCTAAGTTCAAGGGAATGGGTATTTATACTTACAATTAGAGCTGATATAGACTGCAGCTTGTATGGGAACTGCATGCCGACGTAGTAGCAGTCTGTATCTGCCCTAAATTTGGTAACCTGCGAGCGGGACCGTTATATAGAGCGATACTCTCACTGGAGCAGAGCGAACATCCATTTTACGGGTCATTCAGTTTGCCCCCGCTCTGTGAAGCTGGGACAAATTTGAATGATATATGCAGCGCCCATTTGCTGATTTCAGACTGAAAGATTGGGATACAATACGACCGTTTTACGAACGACTTAAAATGTATGCTTTACGAACAGCAAATGCAGGGGACAATTTGTCGGCGTTGCAGTTTGGAATGTAATTAGAATAACTGGTTTGTAATAGTGAAAAAGTACGCTATTGGCATCGCGTAGAAAATGGCTTTTACAGTACATATGGTCCTCTTTTTCCCGCACTAGTGCGTAAAATGGCATTTCGTGCGTATATCAAGTTTAAAGGGCCATATGTACTGTAAAACGTACGATACACGTGCGAATAGGTAATTCGCAACTCGTGTCGATTTAAAACGCTGTCTTCGGTCGTGTTTTAATATATCGCCACACGTTTCGAATTTCCTCTTTTCCGCACTTGTATCGTAAATAACTTACGTCACCCTAGGCCCGTAAGGGCCACCCCACATCTAGCGTCCCTCTAGCGTCGGCGTCTGGTCAGCGCTATGGAAAGTGACGTCGCTGCGCAGTTGCGTCGACGTCGGCCATAGAGTTGTAGACGCCGACGCTCGAGGGACGCTAGATGTGGGGTGGCCCTAAGTGGGATTTTCTTCCCACGGGACGAAGAAAATCTCACTTCCTGGCCAAGGCAAGACTTAAAACTTTATACAAACCACGGGCGGTAATTCGTTAAGCCCCAGATCGCATATTTATCTGGAGCATTTACGAATTTGCCTCTAGGTATGTAATGTACTGTTAGGGCCCACTTGCGGTTGGCCGCTTAAACGGTTCGTTTAAGCGGCCAGCCGCCTGACGCGGTTGATATATGGCGGCCAGCCGCGATGAAACCGCGATGCAACCGCGTTAAGCGGCTGGACCGCTCAGCATCTTGGGTCCATTAACAAAATGGATGCCGTTGAGGTAGCTTTGTGTTATATATTTGTACTACCTAAAACACTGAAAGAAAAATAAAAAAAGGATAGTGGATTCATCCTTTACTAGAAACTCAACGAATTTGGTCAGTTCGCAAGTTATTTTCAAGAACTGAAGACTCACGAAGATAAATTAAAAAAATAATCTAAGTATTTTATTTTTAATTATTAATCAAATAATCATTCTATATCTACATGCTAAATAATAACGTAGTGGACGGATACGTCGCTACAAACTCATCGGCGGCTCGCCGCACCCTGAACCGCCAGTGCGTATAGACAAGTTGGCGGCCAGCCGCGAAGCGGGCCGCAGCTCTTCATTCAACCGCCGCGGTTAAAATTTTGTGGCGGTTAAAGCCCCTGCTACACGGCAGCCGACAAGCCCCCAAACCGCGTGGCCTTGGTCTGTCCCGGACCGTGTAGACAGTCGTTACCAACAAAATTTCGTTTGACCTCCGGACGCCCTTGGCATGCGAGCGCGCGCCAGCGACCGCGGTCTGAGCGGTCGGTCCGGAACCGTGTAGCCGCCCGACGCCGACCGCACTAGGCCATTTCGCTTGGAGGACGCGCCGTGTGCGCTCGTGTGGTTAATAGCCATGCCATGGGTACTCAGTAGCATTTCTAATAATTTATCAAATACTTTCCTCTTCATTCTCAGAAAGTTATGTATGTCCCCGTAGCGTAGTCCAGCGAATTCATTAAGTTGAAATGACTCAACAAATGCCGTTTTTTGAGCCAGTGTTTCATTCATATACCCTTTTCTTTTTTTAACAAACTTTTTATTAACTTGCAATATACCTAATCGTAAGTATATAAATATGTTTGTACGGGTCAAATCTTGCAAGTTAAATTAGACCCACTTTCTAGTTTCCGATGGAGCTGAAAATTTGCATACATATATAAGTCGGGTGACAATGCATTATTATGGTACCATAGAGCTGATCTGATGATGGAGACAGGAGGTGGCCATAGGAACCCTGTGATAGAACAACGCGACCTAATTGTGTTTGGGGTTTTTAGAATTGTCTCGACGAGTATTAGTTGCCTATGGAAAGAAAAGTACAGTCAGCGATAAAAGCTTGTACCAAAAATTAATTTTTTGCCAAAAACTTATTTTTTTGTCATTGCACTAGTATGAGTAGGTAGGTTATGAAATTTGGCGCCCCGGCCAATAAGTTTTGCCGCCCCAGAAGTGAAGGAAGAAAAACAAAATGCAATCCGCCAGGGGTGGCATACGCCGCCCTTAGGGCCATACGCCACTGAGTAGGTACTAATGCCACGCCAACTTTCTGAAAGGTTAGGGGCCATTTTGTCCGCTTGCAATACGTGTTGTCCGTCCGCGAGTTCTGAACACACTGTGGTTTGCCACCGTCTAGCCAGACAACTCAGACGGACCCACACACCAAGGACAGACCAAGGTCAGACGGTTAGTAGGCTTGTCGGCTGCCGTGTAGCAGGGGCTTTAGTGCGTACGATCACAAGCGGTTGCATACTAAATTGGAAAAGCAGCTGGCCGCGCGGCCAGCCGCCCCCGCGGTTAACCGCTAGTGCGTAAGGGCCCTTACAGAACATGGTCCTATTTTCCCGCACTAATGCGTAAAATAGCACTTCGTGCGTATCTCAGTTTAAAGGGCCATATAGTCAGGTGACGAGCAAAATTCTAATTACTTACAAAAATCTACTTATTTAGGTATTAATATGGTTCACTATGGCTATTAACTTGTGGTAGTAATTAGTGAGTTTTGCTTGTCACCTGACGATATGTACTGTAAAACGTACGATACACGTGCGAATAGGTAATTCGCAACTAGTAGTATTTTTTCGAATTTCCTCTTTTCCGCACTTGTATCGTAAATAACTATTAGGCTAGGTTCATACGGCGTAATTTTTTTCCGTATACCGTATACGGGATTTTATCGAATAAGTACCGTAGTGACAGCCGAATTTGTAAGGAAACGTTCAAAGTCGTTCACACGGCGTCTATGCGGGAAAGCCGTCTAGCCGTCTGAACGATTTTGAACGTCTCTACACAAATTTTGCTGTCACTACGGTATTCGATAAAATCCCGTTTACGGTATACGGGAAAAATTAACGCCGTGTGTACCTAGCCTTACAGTACATATACTGGGTCAAGCAGATCTTGTCAGTAGAAGGCGGCAAATTTGAAAAATGTAGGCGCGAAAGGATATCGTCTCATAGAAAATTTGAATTTCGCGCCTTTTTCTACTGACAAGATTTGCTTGACCATCTATAATTATGGTCCTATTTTCCCGCACTAGTGCGTAAAATAGCACTTTTCGTGCGTATGTCAAAAGTTTAACCTTTTGGACGCCAATGACCGATATATCCGCACCGCAGGTCCAACGCCAAAGACGGAATAATCGGTCACAGACCACAGAGCAACATGCATATGCATAAAGTTCAATTTCAGTTTTGACTCTTCGGTGACGTGGCGTCAGAGTGGTGAGAAGCTTTTGTGTTTGACACGGCGTCGAAAAGGTTAAAGGGCCATAATGTACTGTAAAACTAACGATACACGTGCGAATAGGTAATTCGCAACTCTTGTCGATTTAACCTTTTCGACGCCGTGTCAAACACAGCGGTTACGCGGACGCCACGTACCGAAGTGTCTACACTGAAAATGAACTTTATGCATATGCACGTAGGTCTTAGGTTGCTCTGTGGTCTGTGACCGATTAATCAGTCTTTGGCGTTGAACCTGCGTTGCGGACATATCGAAGAGCGGATATAGAGAAGAGCCCATCATCGTGCACACTAGCGCCACTGCAAAATAATTGAATACAGTACAAAGCGGCCCCCTTTTTTTTAAATACCTGTCGTTAAATTGAAATAATCACGATTTTATTTTGCAGTGGCGCTAGGTGCACGTTGATGATGGGCTCTTAATTCGTACTGTCATACTTGGCATGACCCCCCTGCCCTTGTTGCTGTGTCTTTATATGGATGAACCCTATGGGGTCGAAATTGTATGACGCGGCGACACGTCGCCGGGTTCCAACTACAGACACGTCTACAAATATCTATGGATAGTGCCAAAAAAAATTGCCCTTATTGCTCATGTTATTAAGGTACATAGTGTATACATATTTTTGGCACTTTGATTTGCTGTGAAATGTAATATTATGGCATTTTGGTTAGTTAATGACGGCCGTTCAAAGGATTTTTAATATGTATAGGGTAAAATAAATGAAATAAATATAAATCGCAACTCGTGAAAATTAGGCAAAATAACAAATAAGTGATAGCAGTGATAACATTACTTGAAATACTAAGATTTCCAACAGATGGCGCCAGTGGTACTATACCGAGCTGAGTTATATGTTAAGCAATAAAAGTTATTATTTGTTTATTAGAAGTAGGAAATGATAAACATCACATAATTTATCATAAATCCATTTATTGTTTAATATTATACATATTGTAAGTTGGAATAAAATCAAATACTGCCCTTGAACGATTACCACGTTTAGCAATAGATGGAGTTAGTAGTTTAATAACTGGACTATGCATATAAATAATGTTCTAAAATAAATATCGAAAACCTGATTCTCACAGATCCCGGCGTTTTTGGGTTCTTTCACTAGCATATTCACGATCATATTCAATTCTGATGATAAAATAAAATGTCCCAAAAATTTGTATGAAAATTGTACGTTTCACTACGTCACGCACATAGGTACAAGTGAAAAAACAATTCATACTAAACTTGACGTAATGCAATGGACATTTTGGGACATCTTTTTTTAATGGTGTAATGGAGAATGCTGTCGATTCTGAGTATAATGAGCACAAGGACGTCCAGATTTGAAAGAATCAGGTTTTCAATATTTATTTTAGAAAACGCCCGACACCTGTATTTTACTAGTTCTGTGTATGGGAAATTAAGTATGTTAATATTGATTGAACAAAATACACATTCAATAGCTATAATAATATCTAGGCATATATTTATCGCGGGTGGTGGGAACTGCATCGTGTGAAAGGTACGTAAGTCTGGATGTCTGTATGTGTTATTACTTTGGGGTCATCCATTAATTACGTCACACGTTTAGGGGGAGGGAGGGGGTCCAGAAAATGTGACATATTGTGACATGGGGGAGGGGGGAGACACAAACTTTGTGACGTCACTTTAACTTCATCAGTAACCGAATTTTTTTTTTGATTATTTTATTCGCTGTACATTTAAATAACAAGTTTTTAAAACGATAATCGTTTTTATTCTTTTAATTTTCTTTCCTAAGCAGTTTTGGGTTATAAAATTACTAATATTTATATCGTCAAAAATATTTTGATAAAATATTAATAATACTTAGGTACTTACTTAATTCGATTTGGCGATTTCGTAGAAAAAATGTGACGTCACACTAGGGGGGAGGGGTTTGCCAAATGTGACCAAATGTGACAAGGGGGGGGGAGGGGTCAAAAAACCTAGAAATTCGTGTGACGTAATTAATGGATGACCCCTTTGATTAAATACATGCATGTCTATGCTGATATACTATTGTTTCATTTTGAACCGCCTGTAATAGGTACTCAGTTTTATCATATCAAGCTTCTGCCCGCGACTTCGTCAGCGTGGAATGATGATGATGATTACTACTATGCTCTTCCCCGGGCCTCAAACTATCTACTTCCCAAATTTCATCTAAATCCGTTCAGGGATTTAGTTGACAGAACAGCTATTTAACAGACGGAGTTACTTTCGCATTTGTAATATAGTAAGGTTACAGCTAGATGGCGCTACTAGTCTCATTCACAAATCACAATGACTCTGTACAATCGGGGACATTCCCGGTGAACCACTTCTCAAAAATTATACCTCGATCCTTACGAGCGAGCTAAACTCCGCCTCCCATAGAGATAACCAATTACGCTGCATTTAGGGTTCTTTATCTTAATAATGAAAAGGGTAAAAACAGGTAATGAGGCAAACAATAGGTAGTAAGGACAACACCTAGGTACATTTTTAAGTGCCATGCTATTTGTTCATCACTTTTATGATATCGCCTGACCGTCTGCAAGACGTAAACGATTTTTGCCCTTAAGGTGGTTCACCGCGAATGTCCCCGATTGTACTTGCCTCATATCGGATCGTAAGTTGTACCTACATATATATATGTTTTAATGTTTATTTGGGCACAAACGGTACATGTTTCTTATAACAGTTATAACTAATGTCTATACATACTTCATAAACCAATACAGTTGCCACCACTTATTTAAAGAAAAACAAAATACAAAATAAAATATCATATAATTATGTATTATGGCTATTATGGGGTATTTTAAACAAATGAGGCGGTGAATGAAAACCGAACACTAAAAATAAGCTTAAAATTAGTTCTTGGAAAGTACAGTCGCCATTAGATATAACGGAGCGGTCAAGGCGCTCACAAATATCTGAACAGACCTCTATTGTCAAGAGGTTATAGTGCGTGTTCAGATATTTTTAAGCAGCTCGGTCGGTCCGATATATCTGATGGCGACTGTACAAAGCCGATTTGGAGAAAGAAAAATGATTTTAATAGATTTTCTGAAAAATATTTGTTTATCCTCTTTCCTCTTTGGGCCAAGTTTTTGTCAACTACTTAAATGGCGATATTTTATACTTATCATTGGTGATTAGACATTTTTCGAAACATTTTTTCTTTCTCCCTTGTGATTTTCATGAAAGTGCTCTTGTGCTTTTAGTTACCCTACATCTATCTATCTAGTGTGAGGTCTTAAATGAACCTAATGAAGAAAATCAGCGGTTTGGTTGGAAAAGTTGCTAATAGATCTGTTTAGATATTGCTATATATCATTGCAATATTATATACCTAAAGCTAACAATAAAAATAGAAACTTTAAACAGACGGTGTTATCGGTGTAGGTACATATATAGGCAATCCTTGGTCACTGTCATGTATCAGTGGTTAGCTTAAAAAAAAGTATATGTAGGTGAAGCAAAATAGAAAATCTGCATAAATATCAAGCATAAAACACCAGCTATATAAATATGTATTCAGATTTTACAACATCATACAGAGAAATGTACCTACCTAAATAGGTATGATAAGTGCAAGCGAGGAGAAGGAGTTACTATTACGGAACTACAAAGTGGTAAGGGATTATGCTGAAATCAGTCTGATCTGATGATGGAAATTATAGTTCCCGATTCACTGGTTTCTTGTTTAATCGGAATATTATTTATATATGCAATAAGACCGGTCAGGCAAAGAAAGCGTTCGGAAATATTTTATTATGTAATATACTAATGCCATATTGTTGTTGCACAATAGGACATTTTCTGTAACTGAGAAATTCGACAGAAATAAGAATCCGGCGAATCAGGAACTACTTCATTATAATTATGACGGAGACCCGAGGTGGCCATAGGTTTAAAAGTACAGTTGGCGATAAAAGCTTGTAGGCTATAAAGTATTAAAAAAAGACGAAAGATATATTTAGAAGCAGAGACCCACTAGAAGTCAGATACATGTTTTTTTTGACGGAGTTCAATGCGTTTACGCACGGGTGTGTGGGACTTGCTGCTCCTTCCTTCTGCTACCCACTAATCCCACTCCGGCGTTTCACCCTGTACGGCATGACATGGATCCTGGAATGGGTAGGTATAGCAAAATAGATAGTACATAATATCACAAAGTTCACTTATTATTGGAGTTTCGGCAACAAGTAAATAAGTAATAATAAAGATTTTGAGATAACATTGATAGCCTCTTATAGTGAGTTAAATGCAGAGGGTGCCTATGTGCAAAGAGGACCTTGTTCAAGGATGCCCTCTGTAAAGGCCCCTGTACACAATGGGCCAGCGCCGGCCAGTCCAAGGGACTCAGCCATGCGGTATCACTTGCTCCCTCTAACGCATAAATGTGTCCCCCAGACTGGCCCACGCTGGCCCATTGTGTACAGGGGCCTTAACCCTTTACCAGGCGAAGGGATATATTCCTCCCACATCTTATATCGGTTACCGTAGTCAGGTTTTAACTCCAAACCTCCTACAAAATATTTTGCCAATCCCTGAAAATAGTATTTTATGATCTTCATTCACAATTCTAAATCGCGTAATATATCTTTGGCAGCCGTTTAAATTCACTTGAACTCTAATTTCAGTAAACTACGGATATTTTGTAGATTTTGAGTGTTGAAAGGTAATGTAATCGTAAACATTGCTAAATATTCATGCATTATTGTGTATGACCAGAATTAGGATGTGGGGTGACATTATCCCCTGGCCTTGTTAGAGTTTAACTGTGCGGGAGCTATTCTTCCCATGGGTGTGCTACTCTGCAGCGGCGCCACCATAATGAATACCAATGAATTATATGGTGAAATGATGTACCTAAAAGGTACATCATGTACGTATAATGTTTATGGCTGTACCTGTGATAGAAAACGAAATAATCGACATTGAAAGTGGCGCCGCTGGGGAGCATACTCCCCAGCGGCGCCACACAGTACTCATAGATAGAAATGATATTAGCAATTTTTTTCTTATGTAAATTGATGTACTAATGCTGTTTATTACGTACCTATTGAAAAAAAGAATTATTTTGCATTGATTAGTGATTTTATTTACATTTTAATTCCGCGTTCCACCTAAACGGTATGAGTTGTAAGAGAGGCGCGCGGGTGAGCGAGATGGAGATAGAAATTCTTCCCGCCGGACCGCGCTCCCGGTGGCCCGCTCCGATTTTCAATAATAAATATTTTTTCACCTCAGCAGCTCGAACAAGGGTACTTTGCTTCTTAAAAACTGAGTGTGTCTCACTCAGTGAGCAAAATGCGATTTTGCTCACTGAGTGAGACAAAATGACATTCAAGTGACCTTTATAGTCAAATGTCATTTCAACATACGGGGTCTAATACAAGTTCGATATACTTGGGTTCTATTATCTCTGTCCCTCTAGGTATGTTCTCACTGCTTAGGGTGAAAAATTTTGTGTACTACACGAGATCAAAGTTATTTACATCTCGTGCGCTTTTGAATCCCTTACTACGCTCAAGATTCTAAATTAGATTCACTCGCTACGCTCGTGAATCTATTATAGAATCTTTCGCTTGCACGGGACTCAAAATAAGCACTCGAAGAAATATCAAACTTTGATCTCTTGTTGTACAAATAACTATTGTTCTTGCTTTCGTTATGTTTCTGTGTCTGTACTTCTATATCAAAAGGAAAATTATATTAAGTACGTTGTATTTTTTTATATTTAAAAGTATATAATTAAATAACATTTTCTATATGGGGCTATTCATAAATTACGTCATTTCAAATTAGGTGGGGGGGTCTGGATATCGGATGATGGTAGCATGATGTAGGAGGAAACGGGGTCATTCGAAGCATGATTTTTGGATGATTTTAGGGGGGGTCGAAAATCGTCAACAATCGATGACGTAATTTATGGACAGTCCCTATGATAGTTTCAGATAAGAATTCTGTCTTGTTTCATTGCGATTTTCAGTAGTCGGGTTTTAGTTTTTGAACTTTGTTTTAACAATAATATTTTTGTTTTGGCTTTCGTTATGTTCATGTGTATGTAAAAAGAAAAATAGTTATTGGTTTTACAAAGGGGCAAAGTGTGGTTTAACCGCTCGTTTTCAAGCTAAAGCATGGTTTCAAAGCATGAGCGTTAAAGCCGGTAAACAAAATTTGCCCCCGAGTGAAATACAAAATTTTTCACCACACCAACCCGAGAAAATATGAACTGTAAGATATCAATATCAAACAAAATTTTTGAACAATCAAGAGAGCCTTTTTACCAGTTGGTCTAGTGAAATAGTTATTTGTTTTACAAGGGGGCAAAGTTGTTGTTTAACCGCTCGTGCTAATATTGATACCCGAGTAAGCGAAAGATTCCAAAATTGAACCATGAGCGTAGCGAGTGGTTCGAAAAATGGAATCTTGAGCGTTGCGAGGGTTTCAAAGCACGAGGGTTAAACAAAATTTGCCTCCGAGTGAAACACAAAATTTTTCACCACACCAACCCGAAGCAAATATTAAATGTAAAATATCAAACAAAATCAAACCAAATCAAATTCAAATGAATGTTATTAAATATTTATCATCGAAAATCATCATTTAAAAGTCAATTCTACCAGTAAACATAAGAAAACTACTCAAAATTTTCATTTGATTACTTTGCCTCACACGTGAATTACTGATAGCAAAGTGCAACTTTGCTATCCGTTTTTGAAGTGCAAAGTAAGTCTTTCCAAGCTGGTGTGGTGAAAATTAAATTACCTAATGCAAATTTTGAGTTGTTAACTTATACGTTACGTATTATAATATGTAGTCTTCGGTTACCGCGATTTTTACTCATGAAATAAAACTATTAAAACGGATTATATCGCGTATAGTAAAAGTCAATTATACCAGCCAGCATAAGTTAACAAGTTCAATAGAGTTAGACCGAAAAAAGTCTGCAGCGATTTTGATAGCCCATTTTAAACGTCAAACTTCTATGAAATTATGACATATAAATAACACTTGCACTGCGTGCGCTATCAAATTCACTGCAGACTTTTCTTGGTCTAACTCTATTGAACTTGTTAACTTATGCTGGCTGGTAGAATTGACTTTTAATGATTATAATGAACGATAAATATATTAGAAAAAAATCATTTATACATATTTGATTTGGTTTGATTTTGACGACAGGTCTGGCCTAGTGGGTTGTGACCCTGTCTGTGAAGCCGATGGTCATGGGTTCGGATCCCAGTAAGGGCGTTTATTTGTGTGATGAGCACAGATATTTTTTTCTGAGTCATGGATGTTTTCTATGTATTTAAGTATTTATATATTATATATAATTATATATATATACTGGGTATTCAGTGGGTACTCAGACCACGATATAAATATATATATATTAGATATATATATTTATATCGTGGTCTGAGTACCCACAATACAAGCCTTCTTGAGCTTACCGCGGGGCTTAGTCAATTTGTGTAAAAATGTCCTATGATATTTATTCATTTATTTCTTTGATATTTTACATTTAGTATTTTCGTCGGGTTGGTGTGGTGAAAAATGTTGTGTCGCGAAAACCCTCGCAACGCTCAAGATTCGATTATTCGAACCAATAATTCGCTTTTTTTATATAATTTTGGAATCTTTCGCTTGCTCGGGTATCAATATTAGCACGAGCGGTTAAACAACACTTTGCCCCCTTGTAAAACCAATAACAATTTTTCTTTTTACATACACATGAACATAACGAAAGCCAAAATAAAAATATTATTGATAAAAATAAGTTCAAAAGCTAAAACCCGACTACTGAAAATCGCAATGAAACAAGATAAAATTCTTATCTGAAACTATCATACAGAAAATGTTATTTAATTATATACTTTTAAATATAAAAAATATAACGTACTTAATATAATTTTCCTTTTGATATAGAAGTACAGACACAGAAACATAACGAAAGCAAAAACAAAAATATTTATTATTGAAAATCAGAACGGGCCGCGGGAGCGCGGTCCGGCGGGAAGAATTTCTATCTCCATCTCGCTCACCCGCGCGCCTCTCTTACAACTCATACCGTTTAGGTGGAACGCGGAATTAAAATGTAAATAAAATCACTAATCAATGCAAAATAATTCTTTTTTTCAATAGGTACGTAATAAACAGCATTAGTACATCAATTTACATAAGAAAAAAATTGCTAATATCATTTCTATCTATGAGTACTGTGTGGCGCCGCTGGGGAGTATGCTCCCCAGCGGCGCCACTTTCTTTGTCGATTATTTCGTTTCCTATCACAGGTACAGCCATAAACATTATACGTACATGATGTACCTTTTAGGTACATCATTTCACTATATAATTCATTGGTATTCATTATGGTGGCGCCGCTGCAGAGTAGCACACTCCCATGGCCCGGTAAATTGTCTTGTCATGTCATAAAAACTCACGTAAGTAATAAAACTGTTTTTGTGTTCAACCTAGAGCGATTCAGTGATTGATATAATGTTTCGTAGTAGACTTGGAGTTAAACCTTGACTATGATAACCGATATAAGATGTGAGACGAATATATCCCTTCGCCTGATCAAGAATATAATAAGACAAAATCGAGTATGACAGTTAACTAATTACTTAGACAGGCGATGGGATAACCGTAACCCACATTTTTATTTCTGGTTTAAAGGAACATCTCCGACTTTCGTAAATACATTTTTTACAAGGCGTTCAATACGGTTTTCAGTATATACAGTACGTATGAAGACACGCTAGTTCTTAGGGGCATGGTAAAGGGTTAATGTATACCTACAGCAGCTAATTATTGTCTGTGCTACGTAAGTCGTATTTATAGTACATTGTGCAACATGGGGCGTAAGTTGAATATTGCAAACGAGAGTAAGTTAAATCGCGACGGCTTGCCGGAGCGATTTATAGACTCGAGTTTGCAATATTATTACGCCCCGAGTTACACACAATGTTTTTCATCACAGTTGCGATACAAAAATTAAGTATAAAGACAAAAAACTGTTAATTATGGCACTAGAAACTTCATAACTCCCTAGGGAGAACGCTTTTTCTATAACTCCTGCTAAACCTGCGTGCAATTCCACATTTACTGAGCGAGTGTGATGAAAAGTTATAAGCTACAAGTGCTATAACCTAAAAGCGTGCCTATTATTTACTACTATCAATCACCAAGTATATGGGATTAGTCTACCTACCTACCTACATATTATGCTTTCCTACTCAAATATAGCCCCTTTCTCCCTCTCTCCAGCGATAAAAGCTTGGGAATACAGTATACGAGTTATCTACCTCTTTCTCCTGATATCATTTTATTATAATTATTGTTTCGCTGAAGGAAACATCGCGAGGAAATCGGCCAAAATTCTAGGAGGTTAACTCTTCACCTATCTATTATACCACGTAGGTGGCAAACAAGCATAAGGCTCGCCTGATGGTAAGCAGTCACCGTAGCCTATGGACGTCGACACCTCCAGAGATGTTACATGCGCGTTGCCGACCCGACCCTTTAAAAACCTGTTTATTCCGTACCGTTACCTACATAGAAGATCTCCTGTACTACCCATATGGAAGAGTCATAATAGATGGCATTTCGGCAAAATCCAGTTATCGATGAGGAGTGCGAGTGGGTTCGCGAATGGATTCGCATAATCAATACCTACATACGTATTTGTATTTGCTTATATACGTGCAAAGCTCAACACAAATGGCACTAAATACTTTAGGTTCCAAGTAAGAGTACCATTAGTACAATAATAAAATAACAGACTACCGCACTACAGTAAGCTCGCGGTGCGATGCGGTAGTCTGTAACAGCTATAAGAGACAAACGTTTTACGCAACGTTGGAGGTTCACGTGCTTGACACAATTTGTAAAAGCACGAATTTTGGAGAAGCACTACTTAAATTGGTAAGTGAGTCAGATCTGGTAATTTAGGACGAACAGTTGGAAATACTATGTTATTGAATTTTATTATGATCAAAACAAAAAACTATTGAATTATAACAAGGAAATCTTACTCCATTGTCCTGATTGATTCAGCATGTAATGGAGCAGATAATTCTTAAGTATTTTCATGGCAATAAATTCTTTTATTTTTCAATTCCATATTATATAATAGTTATCTGAAAATTAACTAAACACATCAAAATCAAATCACCAAGTGATTCGTTTTGTAGTTGTCATATATGTTTGACCGAATAAAGCGTACTGCGGAACGACTGCGTTTTGTTGTTGTATCTGTGGTCGTTTACGCCGTGGGATCTATGGTTGCAATTGTGTCACTGGATGATTGTTTACTAATTCAAGAAATATTAATATATAATCCAATAATTGTGAATGATATTATGGTTTATATGACAACGAACAATTAAATCAGTGCGTGTAACTTCAGTGTTCAAAAAATGTTTGCTATTTTCGAGTAGCGTTATCGTTTCAGCCTTGAGCGTGTTTACGTCAAAATGTTTTAAATTATTTAATGTTTTGAAGTGATATTAGTGTGGGAAATGTGAATAATGAAAGTGCAGTGACGATTAATGTGAATTTGGTGTTATCTGTTCGTTTGGTTCAACGCATGAAATACGGAGAAAGTCGACAAGTAAGTTAATACGACATGTAAACGATTGCAGGTTGTCATCTCGGCTACCACCGTTAGCTTTCAGTATTTTACGGAAATCGAGTTTATGTGCCGTAAAATATTCCAAGGGGTTTACTTTAATTAAAATATCCTCATTCCAAGCCAGGTTCTTCATATATTGCGCGCTTTTTTTGCAGCTTGTAAACATAACCTACAAAATTCCACGGATCGTGTATTTACTTCTACGGAAGAACAACTTGTATTTTGATACAAATTTCTGTCAAAGAATCTTAAAAACAATTTATTACTGTTATTTGTACATCTTCTCGTCGCTAACATCAATTAAATCTTTACGAATATGCTTTATTTCACGTAAACATCTCGCAAACTAGTTAGTATTTAACGAAACGTCAAATAGTTTTTCGTAAACTGTTCGTATAGTAATTATAAATGTAATGTTATGGGATGAGTACGAGTATCTTATGTAGTGTTAGGCATATGAATAATTCATTCTAGGTAAATACATGAGTTATGTTGCCTGTAATATAATACAAATTTATTAGTAGGTATGAGCAATCAACTCACCTTTTTGATATACTTACACAAGAATATTAATAATTCATTCATGATGTTCATTAATATTTTTTTTTACTGATTTTGCATAATAATGATGTGGTTGTGGAGTTTCAATGTGACTACCTGCATGCATGTATAGAGTTGTTTCAATATGAGTACTTAATCTGTTAATTTCATTTCTGTATATATGTTTTTCTTTTGTAGGTTGCAATGCGAAATATATTAGTGATTAGATTAGGCTTCCACAGTTATATTTTTGCACATTTTTGTCATAAATTATTGTCAAATTTCAATGGGTTTATATATGTTGAGCTTCCAGGTCACTTGAGCTGTAACTCAGAATATATAGCTATTGTACACCCAAATGCAAAAGTGCATGGCCACTTTATGGATGAATTCCATTCATGATGTGTCCATGTAATTTTGCAGCTTGCTGTACAGTCGCCATCAGATATATCGGAGCGGCCAAGGTGTTCACAATATCTGAACACGCGCTCTAACACCCTGACAATAGAGGCGTGTTCCGATATTTGTGAGCACCTTGGCCGCTCCGATATATCTGATGGCGACTGTACAGGAAAGAGCATTAATGGTGTGTCAGAGATGAAAGGAGTGATTGGATAGTTTGTGTCAAGTAGCTGGTCTGATTTTTTGTCATTCCGAGTGCAAGTAATACTTACACACATGGGATTAACCTTTAGCTTCCCATGGTATTAATATTGGTACTAATTAAGCCCGTCACACACATAGCTATAATATGTATAATATACCAAAATATATATAATATGAAAATTATCTTAAGATATATTTTAACATACCAGTTGACAGAGTCCACTTTCGCAGCTATTAAGGCGGGATTCCATCAGTGTGAGGCACTGTGCGGTACAAGCATTTTTGTACTGAATATTTTGGCTACTACAAAAAAGCAGTTGAATGTCAGGGCCCATGATACATTTAGGTTTTTTTTGTGTCACTGGTGTTACCTATCAAGTTTTATAATGAATTATGTATGAACCAAATCAATCTTTTTGCAAAAGGGTTGAATGCCATTGAACTTGGTTTATGTAGACAAGGGCATTTACAGCAGAACAAAATATATCACATAGAGTCATTCTGTTGCTGTTTGGGAATTATAATAAAAATTATATCGTCATCATCATCATCAGGCTACTTGTACGTCATACTGTCAAGCAGAGGTCTTCTCTCATATGTGAGAGGGATTGGTATGTCTATAAAATCCCCACGCTAGCCCAAAGTGGGTTCAGAATGTCAAACACACCTTTTGAATATTACCTTTTTTTTCTAGTAGTAGGTATTTCTTTTATTAGTTACTAGCTGAGGTACCCCGCTTCGCTCAGGGAGCTGACATGAGAATTGTGTGGTAGTTGTAATAAAAGTATAAACTTTAAAATATATTTCAATATTTTTTTTCTAATACCTATCTATACCTATAGAAGTATCTATGTATTTTTTTTTATTTCCAACTCGAGAGCAACCTACGTATAGTTGATCGTGAGAAAAGCTTAGGGAATAGGGATAACTGGAAGTGTTTGTCGAAAATCTCCTGAGAGTATGAAGGTTTCGAATAGTCCACAATGTTCTAGAATATTCCACAACATTTGAGTGTGTTCTGGAACACTCCTCAATGATCTGGGATCCTGGATTCTAGGCTAATTACAAATATTTGATAACATTCCAGAATATTCCGGAATGTTTTCGAACATTCGAACCTCACAACTGTCTTGCTTTAAATATATACCCCTACCAATAGGTAGCTCCAACCCTATAAAAAGGCTTCGAAGTGTCCAGAATATTCCACATTCGAAAGTGTTCTGGAATATTCTACAATGATCTGGAATGTTCTCGAATTTTCGACAACATTTCAGAATGTTCAGAACTACTCTCGAATGGTCTGGAATGTTCTAGAAATGTCTAGCCTCCGATAGCCGAGACGGCTTCGAATATTCCAGAATATTCCATAACATTCGAAAGTGTTCTGGAATGTCCACGATGATCAATAATGTTCTCGAATATTCGACAACATTCCAGAATGTTCTGAAATGCTGTGGAATGCTCTCGAATACTCTCAAATGGTCTGGACTGTTCCAGAAATGTCTAGCCTCCGAGACGGCATCGAATGTTCCAGAATATTCCACAACATTCGAAAGTGTTTTGGAATGTTCACAATGATCTAGATTCTAGAATGTTCTCGAATATTCGCCAACATTCCAGAATGTTCTGATATGCCGTGGAATGCTCTCGAATACTCTCGAATGTTCTGGACTGTTTTAGAAATATCTAGCCTCCGAGACCCAAGACACCTCTCAAGGTACAAATTTTTGTAGGTATATATTTCACGATCTATTCTGAACTTTCCGTTATTAAGTTATGGTTCAAAATTCAAGAACAAAAACAATTGCTTCTGGGTCTCAGAGGGCGAAACTTTCAGCCCTTATATCTTTAAAAGCACACCCTTCAGGTAAAAACGGAATACTTCTTCATGGACGGGAGATAGAGGGCTACCATCCCATATAGCTTCCTTAATCGTATCGGGACTCATTTCTAAGTTTTAGAGGCACGCACATTGTACACTTTCTTTTATTATATATATTGATTACGTTATTAGTTCGCCTTTGTACTAATGATGTGGGTTTTTTCCTATTTTATGTTCATTTTTTGTACAATAAAGTGCTTTACCTTACTATTACCAAAGACATATGTAACTTCGTATAAGACGAATAAAGTCTAAGGAAAAAACGTGCCTCGGAATTCAAGCAAAAGTCATTCTCGAATAGATGGCGCATACACCTTTAGCCTATCCTCGGCTAGATGGCGTGACGACACCGTTTCATATTTAACAATTTTAACACATAGATATCAGTGAATGAACAGGGATCAAAATGATATAAAAATAATAAAATCATTTATCCATATATATACATTTTTTGATAACTTTATACGTTTTCATTTTGAGTTTTAGTCGTGTGTCGATAGATGGCAGTAAATTTACAGTGACTACAAAATTTACAATGACAGGACCCCTCTATACTATCTATTCTTTTTGCTATTACGTACAGCCTATACACCCCAATCCTTGTTAATGACCCTGCCCACTAAGTTAGTTGTACTTGGTTATGGATCTATGTTTTCAATATACATATATTTTTAATTTTGGTCTACATCTACAAGATCAAATTAGAACTAGGTTGCTTTGTGTAAGATAGTCCACAAATTTTATAAAATTGCATTTATTAGGTATAGTCTATTATAGTGGGCATTGGATCTCTGTACCACCGCCTAGAAGACATCTTGCTGCAACAATAAGCAGGTGAGAGAGATGTCTGAAATGTTACCAGAACCTCAAATGAGAGGTTAAACCACTTTTAAATTGAAACAAGTGAGAACTGAATGCAAGAAGTGTTCAAAAGCAAATTGTCTGACACACAACTGAATAGGTATTTTATTTTTCCATAAGTGCAAACAATACAGTTGCATTTGCATAAATCATTTTTACATACCTATTTATTTACTCTAATACTCTAATCATCTACATACTTCTTCTTTGTAAAAAGACTTGTCCAGTTTGGGTTCCGGTCTGTCTGTATGAGATTGTCCCAAAAAAAAAACACCAAAGTAGGAGGTCAGATACCTATTATGTTATTATTATATTAGCCTAGTTCTAATGCCAGATTAAGACATTTTGATGCCCTGAGCCAGCAATTCTTAACCGGTGGTCACTGGATCGCTGGTAGTCCCTGGGAGCACCTGAAGTGGTCTGCAAATTGGTACACAGAACAACCCTTTGGTGACTTTATTCTACATGAGTATTAATTTCCAAATATGTAGTGTGTCACTACATATTTACATATTTGTACATATCACTACATATGTCTCTGAAAGGTTAAGAACCACTGCCCTAAGCATTCCTAGACCATGGTGGGACCCTCCCCCAGTTATTCATCTGATTCCTGAGATAACCTTGCTAGACATGGTTCCCTCTTAGGGCCACTTGCACCATTCACTAACCCGGGGTTAAACCTGGAGTTACCGTGGACACCAGTACAATTTGACACTGTGTTAACGGTTTAACCGGTTAACCCCGTATTAGTGGGATGGCGCAAGTAGCGCTTAGACTAGCAACTGCTTAGTTAGCTTATTGTTGCATCTGGCATTGAAAAGGTGCCAATAAATTTTTGTTTTCTAGCCATGTTGAGGAGGATTCAAATTTTAAGCTAATTTTCATCTAAAATTTTATATGGAAACCTATTCATACAGTGTTGTGTCTTAACGTTGATATTATGATATTAAATGAATAAACAAAACTATTCTCGATTTTTTTTTTATTGCTACACTATGTTTTATATCCCAGATTATATGACAGTTCAATTGGCCTATCTGATAACAGTGATAACCAATCTATCTGGTTTATATATAAAGTAAAATGATAGTTGGGTTGGGAATGGGTTTGGGTTGTAGATTAGCCATTTGATCTGTCATTATAGTATGTGGGTTATAAATACACAGTTAGTCACCTTTGTGCTCAGGCTACTTTAATTTAACATTACCAACATTCATTTTATGTCTGTTTCTGGAGTCAGTCCAAGCTAACTCTGCAACGACTTGTCAAGTGACAGAAGGAACGGCCACCATAATCGTCAAATTTCATCTTTGTCGCTGCCAAGTCGGCGCAGAGTTAGCCGAGACGGACTTTGGACATAATTTATTAAAATCATTTTCTCTTCAGTTCTAGGATCAATAAATACCAACGTAAAACGTGAACTGCATTTTATTCAAACGAAAAGTGGGCATCTGCAGTTAATACACGAGTCGTATATATTTGTGACAGACAGCGTGCGGAGCGGCAGGACGTTTTGGCGCTGCATGGAGTACGGAAAACGCTGTCGCGCCAGAATCACCTCTAAAAACAACGTCCTAAAGGTCACCAATCCCATTCACAATCACGAAGAGAACCACCTGGAGAAAATAACCCGAAAATATGACCTTGGGGAAGTAGTCACTTGCCCTTCGGTTTAGACTTACCATCGACTGTACACTACCCTATAGTTCGCTTTTTTTAGCATAAGATAAAGACTACGCGATATTGACGTGTCTTTTAATTGAAAAATGTTTAAAAAAATCAGTAACTATTACTTATGGAAGCAAAAGAATATATGTAAATAATCGTATATGATTCATAATTGTTACATATTTTTCAAAAGTGTTGTCAATAAAAATACACGTCAAGATTTTTTACCTTTTTTCTAATCCTAAAAAACGAACTATAAAACTATTTTGTATTTATTTATGTTTAATATTTGCATGAGTTTTAATTATTTTTGAAGTGAGTGCATGTGTGAGGGAATTTTGTAAAACTATGAATTTTGTTTTATTGGCAATCATGCGTTTCATGAAATGTTGACGAATAGTAAGAGAGAACTGAAATTTCACATAGTGATCGAAGGAATTAAGATTGGAAAGGTTGCCAGTTTAAAAACATATTCCAAACTTTGTGGTTAAGAAAAAGGGGCAAAGTCACGCAAGAGTGTTTTTCAATTTAAAATTTTGTAATTTTAATCAGCATTGTGATTCGTTAGCCTTAAGAGTGTAAGTTAGGACTTGAATAAAAGAATTAAGAATTATGTTTTTTTTACTTTCCCCTGGGGCGAAATAGCTGTGTATCATTCGATTGAGACTGTTAGGTGGAATAAGAGTTTGTTCCATCGTTTAGAAGGATTTTCTATCGCCATAATAGAGTACTACTGTAGTTACCTAATGAGCCTATGACTCCTTTGCGAAAGGAACATAGTGTAAGGTAACGACAGTGATCTACTAGATGTCGATGGTGGTGGTGCGTAGCCAACGTGCAATCGTTAACGCTCCGTGGCGAACGAATCGCAACTGTCACTGTCGCACTAGTAGAAAAAAGTGATAGAGAGAGATGACTACGATACGCTACGGAGCGTTAACGATTGGCACGTTGGCTACGCGCCCCGGTCCATAGCTATTTAGCTATGACTGATGGTGGTGTAGCGGGAGTGTTTTGTTACGCAGTGTCGGAGGTGCGTTACACAGTGACGCGGCGCGGCGCGCCGTCGCTGCTGCTGGACGGGCACGGGTTCGTGGCGCGCAAGCGGCGCGGCACGCGCGTGTACTGGTCGTGCAGGGCGCGCGCTCGAGGCTGCGCTGCGCGCGCGCTCACCGCCGACGGCCGCCTGCTGGCGCGCGCCGGCCACCACAACCACCCGCCGCACCCGCCGCAGCTCGACCAGCACGCCACCGTCGAAAGTCTTATTGAAATCGTTGCCACTCAATAAATGCCTCATGTCTAGAAAAATACCAGTTCATTTATATAATTCAACAAAACATCCATAGGTACTGTACGGGCGGCTTAAGTAGGTATTTAGTATTCGAAGTATCTGTCTTCAAAACTATTATAATAGACACTATTTGTTTCAGTAAGAATGCCACTAACGGCGGCAGAAAGGCAGAAACGGTATAAACAAAAAATTAAACTTAATCCTGAAATGTACGAAATGTACAAATCTAAGAAAAGAGCGATTTATCACGCGAAAAAAAGGCTAATTAATGATCTAACTCCCGATGAAAAGTACAATACTCGTGTGCTATGGAGACTTAAGCAACGAATTTTAAGACGCAAAAAGAAAAAAATATAATTTCAAATACACCCTAATAATTAATTAATTGGCAGGGGAGGCAAATAACGTACTAAGAAAATGTGTTATAATTAAAAATTTGACCAATTCAGTTTTGTTTTATTTACTCTCCTTACGTTTTTTTGTAACTTATAGAGGGTACGTTATTGTAGCAAGTAGCGAATAGCAAATGTCGTTCGTACGTAAGCATTTCAGTCTGAAATATAAGTATAAGATATCGTGCCTCGGTGCAATAAGCAGATACTAATATATTTTTTTTAATTTACTATAAGGTTAGTTATATTTGTGGCGTTCCGTGCCTAAAGGGTGCTCCATGTGCACAAGGACCCTTCTCTGTCGGAAAGCCACATTTAGTTGAAATTAGCGTTTGTATTAGCTTTATCAGTATATGTTACCTACTTTAGTGAATCCCGTCTAGACTGAGGTTATTAGCCCTTAAACATATTTTTCCCCGTCTACTTCATGCTTCTTTCACTGCCTGTCAATTTTATCATCCATTAATAACTAACATCTAACTCCATTCTGCATGCTAGCATAACATAAGGGCGCATATAGTGACGGTGGTGGTATTTTCCAGTTGAGTTCGTGATATCGAACCGCGGGCGACGGCACATGAAGCTGGGCGGGTTCTCGTTCTACGCGGAGAAAGTGTTCCCGGAGAAGAACAAGGTGCGGTGGCGCTGCACGCGGCGCACGTGCCGTGCCTACGCGCACACGCTGCACGACCGCATCTTCGCGCTCAGCAACGTGCACTCGCACGACCCGCCCCAGCCCTCGAGCGCCAGCGCGGCACAGAGAGCCCTCACCCACGCCGCCCTCGCTGCTCAGGCGAAGGCTCTTCTAGACGAATAATCTAACCAATCACGTAGCCTGCTTTACGACCTGTCGAGAGTCGAAACTAAAAACCCATTATGTATAGGATTCGTCGCTAATAGTTTAACATTTATAGTAACGTAGTTCAATAATCCCATTAACATTGGTGCATGTAGTCCTGGTGCTGGGTTTTGTCTAACAGTTTCACATGTGACGTTGAAGAGAGTATGGGAGCGTGTAGTTGATGCCTTACTCTTATGCCGGGGCCACACTAACGGGAAATGCCGTTGATTATCGCAATAATCCCAGTGTGGCCCCGGCATTAGAAAAACCCATTGAGCGCGCGGTTGTTTTATGCGATAAAGGCAGCGGTAAGCGGTAAGCCCATTGTTATTTTTCATACATTACCTTAACGCATGCGTTCAACGCTGCGTTTATCGCATTAAACAACCGCGCGCTTTAAGCTTTTAATTTATTGGTTACTAGTTAACGATTAAAGCTGGTTACATAGTTGCAGATACATTTAGATTTGTTGGTCAAAGGTAAAGTCACAAGATGAATTTTGAGCAAAAAAAAATATTGAAACCAGTTATGATCGTTCCTATTGTTATTGACTCGTGTGGCAGGTTGCTCTCAAATGTGTCGCTTGAGCGGAACTAAGCGATTCTGGATCTCGTTGTATATAGGTACCTAGACATTTTAGTACCTAATTACTAATTACGTAGCAAATATTTTTATTAGAGAAATAGGTAAGTGTGAGGATTTCAGTTTCTAGTCAGCTAGCAATAATAATGATAGCACTAATTGTAATTATTATCTGTTTATTAATTAATATGAAGTTAAAAGAGTTTAATCAGCAATAATAAACTTTTAACTCCGTCTAGTCAGTATTTACTCGGGACATAGGTCATATTCCTCAATTTTAATTTGATACTTAGCAAAATCAAAAAAGCACAATTATGTAAGCGTTTGAAGGATTTACGATGATCCATGGGTAAAGTACAGATGGACTGAAAGCAATAATGTAGCTAGAATTTAATTAGGATGCAAGAATTTTGGAAAAATGGGGGTCAAAATACCGGGTACTATGGTTGTAATGCTGGCGTACTATTATAATGTAAATACATTGTTTGTGTTCAGTGTTTAAAAAATAACCACATATCCCATTACAACGCTTTCATTTAACCTAACTGACAACTATTGCATGCTGCTTTGGGCGTAATATGGGTGAAACATAGGAGAAAAGGAATTTCAACTTGGAAGGAAAAACATATTGACATGAGATGCTGGAAGTTACTGCAAAAAGCCTTTTCTCCTTACGTATAACCTATAGAGTTGCATTGTATGTTCTGGATATAGTCGAGGAGGAGGAGTAAGGATATGTTTTGTGTGTATAGAGAAGTACGTGCGGCTGTGCGTGGGGCCGGGCGGGCGGCCGCGGCTGTGGGTCCGCGGGCGCAGCTTCTACGCCGCGCACACCATGCGCTCGGGCGTGGTGCGCTGGCGGTGCACCATGGGCGGCTGCGGCTGCAAGGCCTACACGCAGAAGGGCACCCTGCACAAGCTGGTGGGCGAGCACAACCACGCGGCGCGCTCCGGCCGCCGCCCCGCCAAGCAGGGCGAGCCGCCCGTGCCGCTGCTCCTGCCGCGCCCGCCTCGTTTGGACTTTGACAATTTTGACCCCAACGCTTGGGTTGTCAAATACTAATACTTTTTTTATTACATTATGTTTTTTAAAATCCTGTAGTGACCACGTTCCTATTGCTGAGCGATAACTACAAATTCTCTGAGTAATAATGTCCTTTTTCGTATTTTATAAGTTCTCATTTTCATATTTTTATGTAAAATAGGTGAAAGTAGCTATTTAATTTCTTCATCTTCTCTAAAGTGAGTAGGAATGATGTCTAATCGAGAACGTCGTGTGTTATTACTTATAAAAGTAAAAGGGATATAAAACTAGTTTACAAATGAAGTCACAAAGTAAAGTCTATATTTTTATAGCATATTTTATCTGATATCCGTTACGCGGCGTTTTAGTACCTATCATACCTACGTGGCGAAATGCCGGAAATAGTAGCTCGTCTACTAACGAATAACTAAACCAGCCAGATTTAACTTTGTCCAGTGCCAAATAGAACCTACAATGATTAATTTGGTTTAGTTGTTAACCTAGTCAATATGCAAAAAGTATTTATTTATTAAAATTATTAATCATGGAAATTAGTGTAGGTTTATACAAGGCTCACTGGTGAATGATCTCAATTTTGTAATGTAAAATAGGTGCCAAGTAGCTAATTTTGAATTGTTATGTATGGTGTTAGTTAAGTACCAAACAACTTATTTATTTTAAGATTAAATCGGTACAAAGGTAATTTTTTAATGTCAGTATTAAGTAAGTAGGTGGTTGATAATATAAGCGTAGGTAGTGTTCATCGAAGTTAGTCTTCCGTTAGTTTGCATTGTTTTTTGTTTTTGTGTTTTATGTTACGACTTTCGACTCAATAATGTTTTTTTATTTACTCATCCAATATATAACGCCCTTTATTTTTAAGACTTGCAAATTTTATACATTGTCTTCCTTTCCCTAAACTCGTGTTTTAGGGTGACATATTTTGTCCCAATGATTTAAGTACTGTGCCAAATATTTATTGCTCATTTAGTATTATTGTCTCATAGAGAATCAAAAACTCTTTGAAATTATTTTAAATATTAGTAAAACTATCTAATGTTGAAACCGAGTGTACGTGTTATTTGTGCAAGTGAAATAAATAGGCCAAATCCCAAGGCGTTTTATTTAATCCATTGAAGTAATAAATTATTAAAGTATACAGTATCAATTGATTGTTTTATTCAATATACTAGTAATTTATCTATATCAATTACCCATATTATAATAAGAGTTGGCAAAAGTATGTAAGGTTAAACGAGTTCTGCTCGTTTCACCTTTATGCATGTTAATTTGTTAATCCTACTTAGGTATTAGTTATCAGAATTAGTAGTTTCACAGGCAATACTAATGAATTAATATTTTTAGCAAAATTCATCCGCGCGGGCAAGGGGCGGCTGCTGCTGCACCGCGGGTACACGTTCCGGCTGAAGAACAACTTGGCGCACGGACGCAAGCAGTGGTACTGCTCGTCGCGGCTCACCTCGCGCTGCCTGGCCGATGTCAATACCGAGGGCCCCGAGGGCCACGAGCGTATCGTGCGCTCCCGCTACTCGCACAACCACGCGCCACCCAACGTGCGCCGCTTTGCCGATGGCCGCTACGTGGTGCGCACGCCGCACCAGAGCGGCCATCGCGCGCCCGCGCCCATCGACCCCCACCACCAGCTGCTTCAGCTGCAGCACGCGCTGGCGCTGTACGCCGCCACTGCACACGCCACCGCCACCGCCACGGCCTCCGCCAACGCCAACGCCGCGGCTAACGCGGCACCCGGCGGCCCGGCGCAGGCCTCGCCCAACTCCCTGTCGCTGCCGGCGCCCCCGCAGCACAACTCGGCCGCCAAGCCGCTGCTGGTCGATACCCCTTGCAATGAGGAGGACTAGGCGAGACCTACAAAATCTTACACGACTTTTTCGCTAAAGTTCAATGCTCGCTCGTGGATGAAACTTGACTTGACTAAAAATCTTTAAGTCATACGAACGAAATAAAGTGGTGTATGATTTTATAATTGAAAGAATATTCTTTCTCACGGTATCGCCGATTGCTCAGCTGGCTCACATTGAAGGCGCTGTTCACGAAATTAAAACTATCGAAGTTTCGAAAATTTTCTGACAGCCTTATTGGCACACGAAATAGAGTAATTTATTTAGATTAGTGATTATATATAAGGGGATAAGGTGTCGTTTGCTTAAATATGAGCGGTGGCTATTGTCAAGATACTTAATGTTGGTAATATGGATGTATGTGAAACGTAATTTAGGTCACGGTATATGGCGAGGTGTATCGGAGTTGCGACCAGTGGAAGGATTATACCTGATGGAACCAGTGAAAGGTCATCGTCGTGAAGTGTAGGTTAGGATATCTTCGAGATCATTAAGATAGGTGTGGGCTATTTATCGAATCGTTTAGAAAGGCTAAGGGGTGTTAAATGTGTAAGAACTCTGAATGTTAAGTGTCAGCTCGTATGGATGTGAAGCTAAATACGTAGGTTTTTGTCAGGATATGGCCGTTTTTAGCGTTTCGTTTAATGTTGGCTCAATCGATCCGAGCATCATCGTCAAGGAAACAGAAACGCGTTGTAGCGCAGAACGAGGAAGGGACGTATCAGGTTAGCAGTCAGGATAGTCGTCAAACAGGAACAGGATTAGGAATGTACACTGGTAGGATAGAAGTCGGCACAGGTGCGAGGCCAGGCCGGCGGCCGCGGCCGTCGGCGACGCGTCGGCGACTGAGACACGTACGAGGTTCGGATGAAGCAATATGTGTGTCCCCGGACTGAATGTACTTAAGGTACTTAATTTATTTTGAGAGTTTATACTTTACAATTTCGTACTTTTATAAGTATAAAAGCTATTGCTACTTAGAAAATTAGACGTCCGCCTCAATGAATATTGTCCGGGCGTCCGCAGACGCCCGGGGAGAAGATATTCGCGCGCTCGCGCTCCTCGACACTGAGTAAGTCGATGCAATTGTGCTCTTAAATGGATCGATTTTAAGTACTTAAGCTCAATCAACTACCTCTTCACTTTTTATACGGGTTATACAGTATATTAGTTTAATTATACAATTTTTATATACATGATTGAATACTCAGAAGCTTTACTCGAGTAAGGTGTGTAGCGTAGGCTAGGGTAAGCTAGGCTAGCGGGCGCGCCGGGACGGGGCCTCGGGCCGCCGCGCAGGGTCCGGCGCGCCCTTCATTTACCTATTATTGAAACTCAAATACCTCTTTACTTAGTGTTAACTTGTACCTACTCGATCGTTAGCTGTTAACGACCTAATATAAATAGACTCTTTTTGTAACTGTTGTCTAAATATATTTTATTGATTGTTTTTTTTAAATAAAATAAATAATTTGTTACTCGTCGAATTATTATTCAATAGGAATATGGCCACTTTTATGTCTACGTCTCCGATTCAAGTACAAATTTTTACTATTTTCTATTGTTATTTTAGAAAACTTAGTTGCTATAATAGGGTTTTGACTTGTGAATAAATTATCTAGAACGTACTGTAGACTTTAAGGTGACTTCAAGGACGCTTGTATTCATGGGGCGGAGGCGCAGGTTGATAGGCTTCAGGTGACGTGAACGACTTCTCATTTAACTTACCAACACTAAAGTATTTTGCTTGTGTTTTCGCGGATTCAGTCAATTGTGCTATGATTCTAATTTTATGGCAATTTTTGATTTTCTCGGAATGTAAATTGATCATTTAAAAGTCCTTAGTTTTTACACGCGAATCATGAATGCAAAAGTACCTACCGTTGCACCTGAATCCTATTTCTGCCCACCCCCATGGAATAGGTCGTCCCCTCTACTTCTGTGTACCTGCATATAGCCAAGTGCGGACCACTCTCGCCATTTATTTTAAACAACTATATTTACAATGTTTTACGAATTACTATTACATGGCTCTAATGATTTATTTATACACATTTTATTTACCAGCTTCAATTAAGTTTTGGTCAGGTTTGAAGAATTGCGATTAAACAATGACGGAAAAGTATAAATTTGGCTTTCTAATCTGATATAAACTTAATTGTTGCTATTGGAGCTTTAGTTTAAGCTAGTGTATTTTAATTTGTATTTTCAATTTAATCGCAACAATCGTGTAAATACCTGGGAGTGGTCGATACCTAAGACCATTGGTGAACATAATAATAAACTAGACCAAATACTTTAGGCGAATCGATTGTAATCTAAAGAAGCCGTGGTGACAGTTTATAATAAATAGATTTAGATCTAGATGCTAATTAGGGTTAATTAAAGGTTTAACATTAGGTATACGTCTCTACTCTTTTTGATCACTACCTAATATTCGTCAATTATTTAAATGATATGAACTTAAGTTTGCACTTTCACTAAAATAAGTGTGTGTATTCGAATCAGATCAAATTAAAAAAGAAACTTACATATTTACTTAAACCAGATTTTACAATAAGCACTAATTTAATGGGTATACATGTGAATGTTATTCGTTTTTGATTATCTAATCGTCTTCGCCGTAATAAATTTTAACGTAGCTAGGTGTACTATTTGTAATGTGAAATTACTAACATTCACTTTTTTCCGATTTATTAACATTATATTTGTGAATCGATGTTGTTCGAATCGAAGTTTTGGTCTGATCGGAGATTGCGGTAAGTGTGTTGAATTGCTCATGTTGTTAAATAATTTATGAATCTCGGTAAGTGTATGATGTCGTGTTTTTGTCGCGCCCGCTCCGCTGTCGGACCCTCCGGCACGCTAGCGTTTATCGACGTTGGAAAACGATCTTGCTTTCGTTGCTCTTCACATATACATACACAGATGTATTGCGCAATTAATTGCCATCGTTCTTTCACGGAAACGTACGAACGTTTCTTGCTATTTCAGTTGACTGAAGTAGCATGACAAATACAAACGTTTCCGAGAAAATACGATGGAAAACAACTATGCAATACATCTGTATGTCGCACTGTGTCTTCGTGAGCGCGACAAACACTAGCCTGGTGGTGGGTGAACAAACGGGTGGGACTATACCTTTACCTCACAATTTATCTACCTCATTTTACTGTTAACTACTCGTAAATCTACAATTATTATTAATAGTGTAATTTCATACCTACCATTTTAATCATAAGATTTTTGTTCGTGTACGGGGTATTTTGTGGAATCATATTAAATTGTACTTATCAATAACCGCTAGTTTTATTTTATCTCGTTAGCTTAAATCCCGTGTGCATAAAGAACAAAAAAAAACATGTTTTATTTAATCTCCTCGTCCTTCTTTTATAGAGAGTTGGGTGGAGGTTGTTTGGTACCATCTAGACATTTTGCATATATTTTGACCGTGGTATGTTTCTCCGCAGGAATAAAATTTCTAAAATCACGGAGAGGGAAGATAATCATGATGGTAAACACGTTTCCATTCTGCGAGGAGTCGAAGTTGCGGGATAAGGTGATCTGGCGGTGCACGTCAAAGAAGACGAACTGCAAGGCGCGGATCCACATGCTGGGGTCGAGCGTGGTGGCGGTGAAGGGCATGCACAACCATCCGCCGCGCGCGCTCGGCGCGCCCGCCCGCCGTCCCGCGCGCAAGCAGCTGGACGCTCCGCCGCTGCACACGCCCATCGGCGTGAGTCTCGACGCCATGGCCATCATGGACGCCTCGCTCAATGAATAACTCGTTGTTCTAGGTCTAGCTGGAATATTCAGAAGCGTTAAAGTATGATATCAATATCTGTACGTTCGGCTCGTTCTGATCACTAGACGGACGCACTGATATTGGACTCATATTACCCTCTCAACTTAACGTTTCTGAATGCAGACTACTGCCGAATTTAATGCGCTAATAAGATCTCTACGCATCGTAAGACAAGTACCAGTAAGTTGAATTGTCGTATTTGTCGGTTCAGTTAGGTTAGGACAAGGCCTAAGCTTTACAGAAGACATTATTACTAGGTTACTGTTACACTTAGATATTAAAGTTCTTATGAGAGAAGCAATGTAGACAAGTAAACGCTAGTTTATAGTTTAGAATATTGTGATAGAATGGTAAATTTCTTTTGGTTGGTCGTCACCAACGTGCCTTACTTTCATATCATGTATAGATTTAAGGTTATGTTTGACTCTAGTAGTCTGATATCATTCCTCTAGTTGGAGTTGCCTTCTCGATATTGACTTTTAAGTTAGTCGATTTGTCTCGAATGAATCTTCTGAAGATAATATATTATGTTTGCTTGTGTGGTGCGTTTGACCAGAGTGAGCGATATAGTAAGCAGTAAACATGAAAAGCTCAATAATAACTATACAAGAATTAATTTTCTTGATAGTAGAGATGTGTTCGGGATCTTCTTTTTTTGTGGATATTAACTATTTGCTGCTCCTGACTGTAAATATAATAGGTAGTTGCTTTGATTTTGTTTCGAAGTAAAACTTTTAGCTAAAAAAGATACAATAGAATAGGTACGTGACCCTTAACTTCAATAATTATACTTTGCTTTGCTTTATAAACATTAATGTAAAATTTCTTTCCCTTGCACTAGAGGCAAGATGCTTCAAAGACGCTGTACAATTTATATCTCTTGAAAAATATAGATAAGAAACTTCTATCTTTATCACGAAACAAATTTTACTGACTTTAATTATGTACTTATCGTATTGTTAAGAGTTGTATGAAGTAAGCATATTTATTCCATGTTGGTATTAAGTAGATGTATCGTTAAGTAAAAGTGCCTTTATTGTTAACAATGGGTCCATTGTCAATTATAATAATTGATGTACTGAAACATTCCTTTATAAATTTACCTGGGCTTTACAAATTTACATATAAAATATATATATAAATAAAATGAAATTTTGATACCTTTTATATAAATTTAAAAGACATCGTTACATTTATCACGAGTATTACTCCTTATGGTTTAATTAAAGTTAAGTAATGTTTAAATTTAACGACTCGTTTTATTTCTGTAAACTCTACAGATATCGGTGTACAGTTTGATTGAGACCCAAGAGGTCATATTCTGGTTATCTACCAACAGGGAGTGCTTTCATCCCGACCTTATCACTAATCTCCGTTTTTGTTAGCTACTTACAGTTCTACTTATTTATACATTTAGTTAAGAAGCCGAAGTCTTCATTCTGTCTCTCTACGGAAAAAAATGTCAATCGTCCTTACCTATTGATAACATGATAACACACACACACAGAGGTAGAGTCAGTAGTACTTTGTCGCGATTTCTAATTCTTTATTGCAATAGCGCTTTATTGAAGTACTATTTTGTTTGAAAACAGTACATTTAAACTCCAAAGTTTTTGTCACTGAAGAAAAATATAGGTACCGGATAACAATAAATAATAATCGGTCGATTGTCAATTTATCTTACGCCTTACGCCCTTACGGGGTCTTTTTTATTTTTGCTTCTTTCAAGGTTTGATGACACGACAGTGTACTAGTTCTTCTTTGTAATGTTATGATTCCTAGGGCGACGTCGTCATCGTCGGAAGACAGAGAACAATCCAGAAGACAAGCCAGCTGACAACAAACCGAGCGAGCAGACACCAGAGACAGACAACAATGTCCCAGACCTACAGTTCCGCTTCGGCAGAACCTCGCAGCGACAAGATCCCGTCATCTACTCTGGCAAATTCTGCTTCGCCAAAGACAGGGAATTATCCAACGGACGCACTCGATGGAAGTGCACACACTCGTCGGGTTCCTGCCCCGCGAACATATATACTATAGAGAACGATGTTGTCATGCTTTATGATAAACATAACCATGATAGTGATGAGGTTTACGAGGTATGAATTAAGATTTATGTCTGTATTTAATTGTGGTTTTGATTTCTGTGTGTTCTGCTGTAATGACATAACAAACACGAGAACTATGGTTTGCATTTATTAAGTTTTAGAATTTAGTTTTATAACTTTATGTTCAACAGTCAATAATAAATAATAATACCTATTTAATCAGACGGAATTTGAAGCACTGTTAAGAAATGTTTCTTAATTGGTTTGATACCGGTACATAACATTTAGAGTTTAACTCCTAGATTGTCTTAATACTATTATTATTAAGTTAATAGGTTTGGCGTTTGACGCTCATATCATAATGTGCCATTATATAAGTATAAGGGTATGTCCGGCAGTGCTGATGCAATGAATTGAAGAATTAAACCCGTATACGCATACGTGAAACATGCGTTTTATCTTTTAGTTTTGCCCTGCATATTTTCAGAACCCAAACGGCCTAGGTAAAGTAAATTGGCAATGTATAACTTTTAGGTAAAATAACGGCAGCATACATTCCGACCGGGCGCGGCAAGAAACACCTAGTTCTGGAAGGGTTCTCGTTCATCGAGACCCCCCCGACGTACTGGGTGTGCTCGCGGCGCAAGGTGCTCCAGTGCCGCGCCACTGCGCGCACCAACAAGAGGGGGGAGGTCATCCAGTACAACAACGAGCACAATCACGAGAAACCCAAATTCTATCAGAAAACTACTAAAAAGATGATACAGCTGTAGATTAGCGAAGTAGATCTCGTGCATGGCGGCCACATACACTGAGAATGCGTCACTGTCGCGCTACCGCTCATACTAGCAAGAAGAGCAGAATTATTCTGCATAACGAGCATAATCACATAAATTAAAGATTTATGAGAAAAGGTACAAAAATTATGACATAGCTGTTGACAACGTTGTTTTTCAGATTGATTTTTTAAGGAATGTTCTTCTGCTTAGGTAATTTTTCAATAAGATGATTTTATACCCAAAAGTTTTAGGTATTTTTATTTTACCTTGGCCTCAAGATAATAATACTAACTATAAGTATTACGGTGGATTTAATGATAAATAATTGTAAAGTCAGATCTTCCTCCTCCTCCTCCTCCTCATCCTCATTCCTCTACAGTAAAATTATTCCATTACGCAGGAGCATTCAATTGTAGAAGAATAAAGACCTTGTTTTGGTTTTTTTATAACTCTTGGTTGTGGTACTCCAAATAATATATAAAATATCTACTTACATTTATTTTCGGTATCGATTTTAATGTGTATTTACGTTTTCAGAGGCATTTTTCTTACCTTCGCGTGCGGGTAAATCGGTCCTAATCTTCCGGAACAACAAGTTCTGGGTGAACAACCACTACCGGGAGAAGCTGAACTGGGCGTGCCGCGACAAAGACACCAAGGGCTGCCTGTGCAGGGTCCAAACAACCTTGGACGGCCGTTTCGTAAGGATCAAAGGCATGCACAACCATAAGCCAAACTTCACTCCTGAAAATTTTGACTCTCCATCACCTATAGAGAAACCATCCAGCCACCCAGTAGGTGCCTGGCATCAGGCAGTTAAAGTGGAATCATCTAAAGCCGTTTTCTAGCATTGTCTCAAGTATGATGGATTTTGTACGAAACCAAAACAATCCGCTAGTTCGCATTCAACCATTACCGACTTATATTTGTAGGTAAGAAGTTCTGTAAGTGTAAACCCACTCCAACTTTTGTGGCTGTGATAGACGACATTCGTATTACTGTTCTGTTTTCAAGCATACATTCCGTCGTAAGTTTAGATTAACTAGTGTTGTATGGAAGTTATCGTTGAAGTTGAAGCGAACTGTGTGTAATTTGTATTTTATTCGTTTCCAGTATTTTATTGACACTTAATATTTTTGTATTAAGATAGGTTTTTACCATTACCTTTTTTATTCTAATATTACCTTACTTTATTGGTGAATTTGGTGATGAGGTCACAAAAAGACGATAGGAATCTCATTTATGTGTCCACAATTCAGGGCTTTAAAGTATTGTGTCATAATGGTTACGATTTTAAAACAGCAAGTTTTATTTACTTTTGTCATTTAATCGTGTGGCTTAATTTTAAGTTAATTTAATTATTGTTATTTTAAGTTACGTAACAATTAACTCATCTTAATTTAAAAGTAAGTTTTTACAAATATAAAATCACATTTGACTTAAATGTCTGAAGACAGTTAATTACTAGAGATAAAAGAATCTAAAATCGCTATGTTAATGTTAATGAACTTGGCTGTCATATTTCATAGAATTTGGTCTAGAGAGATTTGGTATATTAGTCGAAGGCTAGCTCGTGCTTCGGCTAGAAGCAAAAACAAGAGTACCGCTACACGAGGCAACCTAGCTTGTACAAAAAACGTAAACTAACTAAACATTTAACATACGAAGGTAATTATATGCTGTACTCGTATAACTCAAGACCTTGATATTAGGCGACAGATAATTGATTCGGTGTTCTGCGCTTCGGCGTACTTAATTAAGGACTTTGGCAAATATGTTCTAAATTTTTTAGATAATAATTAAGACACTAATCGATAAGGATTTATTTTCGTAAGATCATGACACTATTTTTGAATAACTTTATTTTTGAAATTGAGGCTTTTATTTTACTTTCTTCATCCCATCCTATTTTTTTTTAATTAATTTATTTAAAGAGTAAAACAAAATAAAAATAATGTACCTACATCTTAAATGAATCATGGTATCACTAAACGTGATTGTGTTACGATGTATGTCATTAAATGAAAGCTGAATTTCCAGTAAGAAAAAACAAAGGTAGCGTAAAAGTGTGATTTCAGTGGAATGGGGCGTATCTCGGCACGGCAACCCGGTGGTGGTGGTGGACGGGCACCGGTTCCGACGCTGCGGGCGCCCGGCCGGCGACCGCGCCACCTGGCTGTGCATCAAGTCGGACACGGGCTGCCGCTGCTACGTCGTCACGCTCTGTGACAGGGTCGTCGCGATGGGCTTCTCGCATATGCACAACGTCAAAAAGAGGAGGGCGAGGCTGCCTAAGATTCCAAAGGCTAGACGGCAATCCCTGTCCCTTGATACATTTTTTGAAGGATTGTTTTCCTAACTTTTTCGTCTACTTCATATAGAGCAGGGTCTTATATTACTGTTGCGTTAATACCTATATTCTTTAATTATTTATGGAAGTGATCATTCGGTGCGTCAAACAGGTTCAAGATAGTACCTATCACCTGTAACAAGAAAAAGCTTACTCATATTTTTTGTCGTTGACTGTATGGAAAGCTTTATTATTCGACTGATGGTTCTTGGTTAATAGAGGGATGTGATATTTACAATTAGTCAAAATTAAACTTATGTAGGTACCTAGTCAGGTAAAAATATCTGGTTAAAGAGTTCCTTGTTCCAAAAGCGAGGCTTGCCAATGGACGGGCACGGTCCTATGCCAAATTTTAAAACTTCATTTCCGGTGTCGACAATGTCGACAAAAAAAAGTTTGTGCAATAAAATCGTTTAGGAAATATACATAAAATATTAAACTTTTCGTTTTATTTTACGTTTACAGATGTAGTGCATAATTATTTTCCATCGTATTTTCACGGAAACTTACGAACGTGTCTTGTTATTTCAGTTAGTCTCGGTACAAAAAGTCCTGACTTTGACTGAACTAATAGGACAAATTCCTACGAACGGTTGAACGTTTCCGAGAAAATACGATGGAAAACAATTATGCACTACATCTGTACAAAGTATGTGCCTGATTAATTACATATGTGTGACAAATTGGGACATTACTGGTTGTCATAATTTTTTCACTCACGTGGAAGTGAGAGAGAAATAGGTTTGGTGAGGATACAGTAGATTTACTATATCCGAGTCACTTTCTACATTATTTACTTTTTTTACTATTAGGGCGGACAATGGGAATGCAGCAATATAAGAAATGATGTTTACTTAGTTTTACACATCTTTAACAAATATCGCGAACGCAATATTTGTACATTTTGTACACAATACATTTTTTTTTCGCTTAAGTCTAAGGATATTTTTTCTTTATTGACTTGTATGAGCTTACTTGAAAGTATTTAATTAAAAGTTAGACTAGTGGAGTATTCGTGATGTTGTGGAATAGAATTCTAGTCTAGAGAATCCTATTTTTATGAAATTATATAGCTAGTACCTATTAAACAGTTTTATTACAGCCTTTCTTTTATTCCCTCTACTCCAGTAGTTATTGCTGTTTGGGATCAGGTTGTTCTTATAGTGCGGGTGTTAACTAGTGAGTGTTCAGTTGCAGGCAACGAAGTGGCCACGCCCACGACGCCGACGCTGGGGCTTCCGTTCCCGTTCCCCTGCTTCCCTGGACAGTTCCGCTACTGCCTGAGCAAGCGTGGCAAGCCGGCCATCGAGGTGGGCGCGCACCGGTTCTGCTTTAACGGACGCGCGGCCAGTGGGAAAGTGTGGTGGCGGTGTTCCCGCAACCCACGCTGCCGCGCCGCTGTGCACACCTTCGGCCTGCGAGTCGTGCAGATGAACAGCGCGCATACCTGCGGCGTCCGCGCCACCCCACTCAGACCTATGTTCTAACCACGAGCTCGCTCTCATATCCAGGCGGATTATTATGGTCGCTTTAATGTTACTTATCGCTGCGGATAAATACGTCCCTTTCGTCGCCGTCGTCTCTTATCGGACCGTGACGATTGTCCTGACAACGGAAATAAACGATGAACTTGTTAATGACCAAATGTTTCGTGCTGGTGACATAACGTTGACGACTCAATTTAGCCAAGACCGTCGGCTTTTAAACAGAATGTTGGTTAGGCACAGATTGATGCTTTAGATGGTAATTCACAGTTTTCACCGTCAGTCAGCGAGTTTTCGGTGAAGATAAATTTGGATGGGTGAAATCTTGCTCTCGTGCCTTAAGCCGGCGGTCGATTACATACTTTACTTACTCTTATTGTAGCTTAGTCACATCACATCATGTATACGAACATTGACATGCGAATTTTAGTTCGCTATTACCGTCTTTGATATTATTCTCCAAAGAGATCAAATGTGTATTACCTATATATTTAATTGAATACATTTAAATAGTTGTAGATATTTTGCGCTGTGTAAAGTATACGAATCTTTTATAGGATAGAAAGGCCGTCGTGAACAAATAACTTGAGACAATTCTAGAGCGGAGAGCTTCCATTGCTAAGGGCAGCTAATATAAATAAAATTAGTACAAAATGTATTCTCTCTTGTCTTATCATTGACAGTATTTAAAGAACTTCAATTTGATAACTAAACAAACATATTGTCTGAAACTTGGTGTAACAGTAATGGATCGCGCTCTCGAGTCTCAGTTCTGATCTTCCGCACACAACGGCCCTATTAGTTGTAGTTTATTGTACAAAGTGATAGTTCTCTTATGATATATTATCCTAAGTATTTTTATACATTATTTTTTTTAACGATTTTATTCGTATATTGCGAAGTAAATAAAAGGTTGCCGGAGCGTGCCGGCCGTCGGCAGCTCACACGGGTTGGGTTCGATTGCAGTCAGGGGTTGGAGCTGTGCTTGTCAAAGAGTTGATTATGGATCATACGTTGTCATAGGTACACGAGTAGGACTGCCTAACGACTTGTTAAAGTAGGAATCTGCATTTATTAAACTTGACTTATAATAATACTCATTGTATATGTTCTAGTTGTAAGTTTTTTTAGTGAGATTTATTATTCGTAGTTATTTTTTTGAGCATTTTATATTTTTTAAAGTGAATAGGTACTTATTATACAGATTTTTTTATTTTTGATTTATGCCTCGAACGTACTTTAGGTACGAGTATTTTACATTATCGGCAGGTTAACCGGATTATGACAGTTTACCAAGTTTAACATAATATTTTACACTGATTTTATTTTCTATTTAAGTGATAAAGATGTATACGATTACTTGTAACCTATGAAGTATTATATTGGAAGTATTATTTTGTGTATTGTGATAAGATATTATTTTATGGTTTAGTCCAGAAAGTACTATGAATAACGGTAGCTCTAAGCGTCAGTCATGGATCGGATTAGTCTTACTGTGGAAAGAGTTGGGTAGCCTATGTGGACACAAGTTATGTAGTGAGAAACATTTGCAAAATGGGGTTATAGGTTTCCCAACTGTTTTTGTGGGCAGACCTGAATTGTTTATGCTGTGTAGTGTACTGGTAGCTGGAGACTTGTGTATAGGTACAAAGAAGTGATTATATTGCGCTGATGTAACTATTTTGTGTTTCATTTATTCTTGCTATTAATCTGTTTTTCTCTTTATCATGTTTATAGCCTAGGTTTCATTGCAATTTGTATAAAATGAACAATTTGCCATGGGACAGAATAAACTGTGCACCTAGAACCAAAGAAGATAACAGTGTGAATTAAAATGATATTAAGAAGAGTGAAGATACAGATATGATACAGATATACTCATATTGCTCAAATGTCTCGAACGGATAAGTTCAGTAAAATATTTTGAAACAAGAGACTGTACATAAGAAATAGTTATTCGATTTCGGATTCAATCAATAACTCTTTTGTTTTCCAATCTAGAAGTTCAGCCATCTAGATTTTGTGAAAAGGATGTCATAATTTTCTAGGAAGGTTATCAGTACCATTGTCAAGGAATTTCAGGAATAGCGATAGTGCTCAAACTTACTGAGGTACATTCTTTCACGTACATAAATATGAAAAATTAATATTGTCGTAATTAAAGAGTAGTTAACACCCGCAGAGTTTTTTTTGCATGTGGTGACCTAAATTATATTAAATGTAGGTATATAGTTGAATTTAGAGGCGAGTGGTATTTGTCAACGTTATTTAAACTGTGGTACGTTGGCCCAGGTTGGTTCTACATCCGCTCAGCGCGAGGCGGGCTGCACCTGGTCGCTGAGGGTCATATATTCTACGAAGATGGCGGTTCTCACCCACGCAGGGTAACCTGGCGCTGTGCCCGTTCCTACCAGAAAGCGGAACGCTGTCAGGTGGCGCTGTGCCTGAGGGATGGAAGACTAGTCTACTTCAGGGGCTCGCATAATCATCCGCCCACGTATAACCCTTCGAAGCACGAGTCTCGAAAGTTCGAAGTGGATCCGATGGGCAAGTACAAGATAGTGGCGCACGCGCCGCGGCCGGCTGTGGTGACGGTGCCGGCGCCGCTAGTGCCGCCGCCGCCGGCCGCGATGCTGCTCTAGGCCTGGCGCGACCTCCTGGTGCGCGGTCTTCTTGATTCCCGGCAGTGACCGCACACTTGGAGCGTCGCACACTTAAAACTGGTCCAAACTAGGTTTGAAGGTTACAGTGACGCCCTAATTCGTGATGCCTTGCAGTTTAATAAGAAATTCTCTGATGACGTATTGTAATGACATCGTGACTAAACTTTATTATTTGGGTCCTATCAATCCAACATCATTTTTTCACGATTTGCCTGATGTATAATGCTCATTTATCAAACTGCATGGTATCAACGGATACGGGGAAGTTTTGACAGTATATAAAAAGTAATAATAACCCATTTTGATTGGACTCTACATACACGTAAATAAACACTGGTTAACGTAAATGCATTGTATAATGTAGATTGTTGCGTTTGTACGTATACGTTTAGACTGATACTTTATATTGTTAATTATGCCAAAGGTCATGATTTTCTTTTGTTGTTAGTTTTAAGTCATTCTTAATTAGTATGCTTACCTATATTTGGAAGTATCTTGAAACCACATTTAATTAATATCTTCCAAACAATAGGTTTTAGGAGGGGGATAAACTACTATTATATTTATTTATTTTCGTAGGTCTAGGTCGGTTAGGCAGATGTTTGAGAATTGCCAGTTAAGGTTCCGTCACACAGGCGCGTTTTCCGGGCGGGACGTGAGCGTTTTATATGTAAAACGCTCACGTCCCGCCCGGAAAACGCGCCTGTGTGACGAAGCCTTTAATGGCTGTATATGAATGTCGAGCGCTAGTGTAACTAGTTAGGGTTCATCGAAGCCTTAAAGTCTCAAGCCGCACTATAGAAGGCTTCTCTTTACCTTCACGATTTGAGTCTTTGAGACTCAGTCGAGCTCTAACTCACAAGACTATCGAGCGCAGTTAGTAGCGATATGAAATGAAGCTTTGGAAGTGGACGTCGGGAAGAGATCCCTCGTAACGCTTTAAGGTCGCCTTGTACCAATGCCTTAGCGGCTAAATTATATAAGACGCGACAATGACTATAATAATTATACTCATTGATATCGTCGATGTGCAATATTCTCTTAACGGTTTAGAAATTATGTATACAAAGTGTATAGCTTTAAGTCTAGCGTAGCCGTCTTGTTGAAGCTTTTTATAAAATTCTATTTATTGACCGCGGCGTAGAGTGCGGGTTGACTGATCCACGATGTTACGGAAAACTCCAATATTTATGACGAGTGTGTAGCGTTTCATGTTGCATCATTGCACACACTTCTGTATATTTTTGGTGTTAGGGTTGAAACTCGGCTGAGACGTATTTTATTTTGCGATATCAGGCTAATATACTATATTTGCGATATTAGGCTCTATATATTTAATATTAATCCATATTTGTTGTCGTTCTTATTATTAAATACTTATGGTTTAAAAACAATTTTGATCATAATACCTATTGTTTATAGGAAGGGATCGGCCTGTTGCCGAGTGTAATTTATGGCCGAGAGTATACGAGACAGTTAAATACATTAAATACATACTACCTACGAACCAAACAAGTTGTCCCTTGTCATAATATTTAGCCTTGTTTATCATATGTTCATGATGTAAGGTATTTCGAGTGACCATTTAGTCAAATTTTCCTAATTTTGTGACAAATATTATATCATATATTAAATATTACATATATGAAACGCTACTCACCGATTTATAACACGTATTTAGATGTAGTGTAGTGTAGGTACCGTAGGTGAAACTACAGACATGTATCAGCTTATGATTATTAATAATGAGCGATAGTTTTTATATTAGAGTCTTATGAATACCTATTTAATAGTGTAATAATACAGAGTACGGTTTGCGTAGCGCGAGAGGCAGCTTCAGGGTTCAGTCACAAAAGTACAACATCCGATTTCAACATTATGTTCTTAACTCTGGGCTCGACCTGTTTTGTCTTGTTGGGAATATATGTACCTATGTTATCTTGTATGGGGCAAATTTTCTTACAGAATTTCATAAGACAATACATATGTCGATAATATTTTTTGGAAACAAAAATAGCAGACATATTAAATACATTCAAACGGGTCACTAACGTATTTTAAGTTGAAAATTGCTCGACATGTTTCATTCCGTTTTAATATTTTCAATATGTCTGTGTCTCACGGAAGTTTTGTTATTAAAAAATAGCAGCTTCTTCTGCAAAAATAACGACGCTATGGATGGACTCAAAAATATCTCGACACTGACTCTACATCAACTTACTTGGTGTTTAGGTGTTTTTGAACGCGTTAGTAGCGCTGTGTTTCAGTTACTTGTGTACTACTGAGCATACATTTGCGCGAATCATAAAAGAGTGTTCATTGACTATAGCCGCAGTGCAATACATTTTTTTTTCAATTTAGTTATTAAGTTAAAATGTATTAATAATATAGAAACAAGTCTATCTTATTTACCAAAGCCAATACTTATACATTTACGATATTATTTATCTCGATCTGAGTCATTTGTGAATCTAGTTTCCTTAGCAGTATTTTTTATTTGATAAACATGTTTATCCAGTGCCTGTTTTTTTATTAACATGCCTACACCTACTGATAAGTGGTTTTCAATTTAGTTGAGAGTATACGTAAACACGTCAGTTGGGTATCAATCTGTTTGGCTAGGGAAATATTTTGATATTATGAAATACCATAGACATATTGCCTATTTAGCTCTGTTCTGTTATTTATTTAAGGTGAATGATTAATTAAGGCGAAGTATCAGTTTCAACCTACCTGAGATCAAGGTCAGCTCGATACCTACCAAATAAAGCCCTTCGGAATGTAACATCGACAGATTTGACGCATTCTAATGATGATGCGTGAAGGAGGTCGATCGCTCACCTTCTATTGCGGTACGTTTAAAACTTTTTTTTGGATAGACTGGGCAAAAAAAACAACCGGGCAAGTGCGAGTCGGACTCGCACACGAAGGGTTCCGTACCATTATCTATAAAAACGGTCACCCATCCAAGTACTGACCCTGCCCGACGTTGCTTAACTTCGGTCAAAAATCACGTTTGGAATTCTCCTACGTTTCCATTTGGACTTTAGAGACATGCTTGGAAAATCTAGTAAAAAACTATTATCTGGTACCATCGTGCACAATGTTTTTGCACTATTTGAAGATGTCTTCCGTGGAAACGTAGCACTACCATGAAAATATAAACTTGAAATTTGACTCTTATACTTTCCTACAGATCTCTCATTGGAGTAAGGTGACGTATGTTGTTTTTGTTTATCTTAATATATGTGTTTTAAGAATGTGGTATGTTATCAGCGCTGAGCGAGGGTCCGCTACTCAAGATGGCGGGGTACTGGTACCGCCTGGATGCGTGCTACGGAGGCAAGCGACGGTGGACGTGCGCGCGCGGCTGCGCGGCAAGACTGCACACGGCTGGGAAACGACTCGTGTTCTCGGATCTGAGGCATCGCTGTAAGATCAACCACACGATCTGATCCACCGTAGGGTTTAATATAGCCGGGTACTGGTACTTGTACTGTTTTGAGATGTTTCCTACAAAGGCGTGGCGCGCTGCTGGTACCTAAACTGCTGATTTTCTGGGTTTTCCTGACTGGAGTCGTCGTTGCAAGACTGGGCATGGGCACACAAGTCTATTCACCTTTTTCATCGGATGAGTAAATTCCCAACATACCTACATAATTATACATTGAACACGTCTGTTTAATTTTGGAGCAACATGACTTTGTGAAAATGTTGTCTTCTAATCCTTCTCATCGGACAATTTGATTTAGCTAGGCGATTAAAGAAATGTTGTAGCGAATAAGCACTGGTCGAGTCGGCGGTAGTCTTTAAAACAGTGCATGATATGTTATTAAACTTTGTGTGAGGGTGTCACAAAACTTACCTTGGGGCATATTTTAAGAGCCCATCAACGTGTACACTAGCGCCACAGCTAAATAATCGTGATTATTTCAATTTAACAAATGATATTGAAAAAAGGGAGCCGCTACGTACTGTATTGTATATTTAAGTACCTTTTGAATACATCAAACTAGTTTTTAGAAGCGGCCCCCTTTTTTCAATATCTTTCGTTAAATTTAAATAATTACGATTATTTAGCTGTGGCATGGGCTCTTAATAAAAGTGCTGTGTCTATGTTTTGACAAATGAGGAAGAACATAGTATTTTATCGTATAAGTATAAGACACGTGTAATGTATGCCATTATCCTTTTACTGCATGATATATATAATGTTTAAATTTGTACTTGAATAGCTGTCAATAGAGTAGAATAAAATTTATAACGGCCATATATGGAACAACATGCGGTAAAGGTGAAAATGTGTAGATTATCATTTATTGAGATTAGTGAATTATATTCCTTCATAGTTTTAATTACAAGCAGGACTTGATGCATGTTTTACTTAATCCTAAAATATAGCTTTTAGAACATATGAACGTGACTGATAGTGTAAACATAATAAATAACACAATAAAAATAAACATAATAAATATTAACCTCATTAAGCCTAAATGAAAATGTTCTCTATTAGATTGTAAGCCGTCTCTTCTCGGAAATGATTATTTTACGTTCCCGGCCTCGGCAGTAGGTAGGCGCTGTGCTCAGATAAGATAAGGAAAATCAATTGATTTTATACGGATCTTCTTGTTGGTATTTCATACATATTTGTAAATAGTTTGTTTAAGCTTTTAGAAACATTAGGTACGTTTTATAGACGTTTGAAGTGGAAATGCCACATTTATATTTTATACTTGTGTACCTAAATGGATCAATCAGACAATTGTTTTTAATTTGTAAGTATTTCGTTACATCTGAATACTCAACATAAAATCACTGATTGTTCTTTCATTAACCTCTACCTACCTAAATTTAGAAAAGGTAAAATTTTGAACATATTTCACAATCTATTCTGAACTTTTGTAGCGCAACTAAGAGTTCCAAATAAAAAAAACAAACAATTGCTTCTGGCTCAGTTGTTTAATAATTTGTATTAACGGTTGGGGTTTTCCAGTGCGCGTGATATACAACGAGACGGGGTACCCAAAGCTGATGCTGGACGGGTACCTGTATCGGCCGCACAACGCGTACCGCAACCAGCCCAAGGTGCTGTGGTATTGCGCGGCGCGGGGCCGCTTCCAGTGCACGGCGACGCTGAGGACCTTCCATCGCGAGGTTGGTATTGTCTAATACTACAGCAGTAGACTCTGGTCACCCTAACTTTGACTTTAGCGTAACGATGCATATAAGTATGTCCAATAGGAGTGCCATACTTGACAGGAAAATTTAGCGTGGTCCGACTCTAGTTATTCGCCCATTACATTATGGGCCATAGAGCGCGAGGTCACTAGACAGGTGTAATTTTATTTTTTAACGCTTCGCCGCGAGTATGTACTACCTACTGAGTTACATCCTACACCATGTTATACTATCCTCCTGAGATTGTGAATTTTGTACAAAAAACTGTACGAGGGTTGTACAGTTTTTTTGTACATAATTCACAATCTATTTTGAACTTTTATTGTGTTATTAGAAGTTCTAAATACAGACAACAGTGTGATGTCATAACATCACATCATAATGTATAACGTTAAATAAAGTTCGTCTTCATCTATGTGCAGGTGGTGGCCGTAGGGGGTGCGCACAACCACGCCGCCTGACCGCCGCGAGCGCGGGCGCCCGCCGCCTCGCGCCAGGTGTCCATGCGCCATCTTCATGAGCTGTTCAGATTGTACGGCGAGCGGCTCGCTGCGCCCGCCACTGGCTCCAGTACTTCGTAGCTCATACATTCCATAGCCGTTTCAGTCGTGTTAGGCCGTAGAGACATACTCGATAACGCGACCAACGGTCCGGCTAATGCCTCGGCCACGAAACGCACTCTTCCGGCGTCAGCGTCGGGCGTGTACGCTCGAAGCATTGTGTTTCGGGGCCCTCAGGTAAGTCTAGTCTATCAAGAAATGGTAAGCTCTTAACGGTTCGCTTGACGTTCTTCCATAATCGAGCTGCCTTGTAAGTGAATAAGATAGAGATGGTCGTCGAGTATGTCTCTATACCTGGCGATGTAAAAAGAAATTTCTGCGAAATTGGCGTCCTAATAGTGGTTCCTAGTCAAATCCATATCCTATAAAATCAGGGTACGGTTGTATTTAAATGTCACAAGTTTTATTACAATATGAGATATTCTCAAAGAATATCCTCATTCTATTTTTCCTAAATTACAGTTGTAATTATAACATGTCTCTCAAATTGGTATACTTTACGCAGTGTCGTCCCTAAAACCAACGAGAAAAGGACTAGATACCGCCGTAATTTTATATATAGTCGGACTATCGATACCTACGTACTTTAGATCACTTGACAGTTCCTATCAATATTTCATGTCGAGTGTTGTTCTACCGCAAGGATAAATTATGTGCCACAAATAATAAAACGATATTAACTTTTTACTGCGTATACAATAGATACCTATTAGTAATTTAATACCATGGTCTCGTTTTATCTTGTATCAAAATAAAACCATTTATTATATTTATATTGTAATAATCGTATGATTGGCCTATCAGATTTAAATTGTCTATTACCTACTAGTATAATGTATATTTTGTTATTTTTGATTGTCTTCATTATTTGTTTTGTTACCATACCGTTTTAGATGGAAACCTATTTATTACTAGATGAATATTTAAAAAGATCCGATACTGGATGGACATGGTTTTACTTATACTCCTTTACTACCTTTTAGGCACACGCTTTATATCTATATTAGATGCTAATTTTAATTTAATAAACTTGCGTTCACCTTTCATTCGTATAGTCAACTAAATAATGACTTGTATAGTAATGTAGAGTCAGTAATTTAAAATTCATTAGCCCTTACACGCCCACATGCCAGGTTCCCACAGCCATCTGTAGCCGAACCCGAAAGGTTATTGACTGCTCAGATCAGGTTTTAGGCACCCGGCATGGTCACTAAAACCGTGACCAATTTATAAAATGGACTGATACGGTCGCTTGATACAGCCCCGGCGATATACGTGCCTTCGAGGACGGGGAAGAATCTGCTGCTGCACGACGGGTACACGTTCTACCTGAAGAATTTACAAGCTCACGGGAGGAAGCAGTGGTACTGCTCGTCGCGGGACATGGCGGGATGCCGCGCGGACGTGATCACGGCGCCTGCGATGGGCCGGGAGGGCGACGTGTTGTTCTTGGTGCGGGGCCGGCACATACACCGCCCGCCAAACTACTACTTCACGCCGGACGGCAAGTACGTGCGTCGGAAGGACGTGTACCACCGGTACAGGTAGCCCGGACTAGCAGGGAATTAGATCCTTTATAAAACAGGCCTAGGACTTTTTGTAGTGCAAAGGCTTGTTTTATAAGCTGAAGGCTTTGGATAATTTGGTATATTTAATATGCCATTGGATGGGTACATTGATAGAAGTTCTCAACGTTGATTGCTAGGTAGCTGAAACTGTATTTTCATTTGTGATATTTTTATTTTATATTTTTTTTACGTTTACCACAAATCGATTTTTTGGACGGTTTTTTTTTATTAGCTAAGTAGATTAAGGACAACTAAATTTGATTTTTTGTTTGTATTTTATATTACTTTTTTTTATATACATCATTACGAGATTTTTATTGTTTTTTTTTCTACCAAGCAGCTTCTCACATTGTGATGAAAAATATTGTTGAAGTTTTCATAAAATTATAAATCATATCGAAGTTCCTATAAAAATAAAAGGTTTGAAAGAGAAAAGTGTTAGGATATTATACTTAATTAATTCATACGTAGGTACTTAACGTTTTATATTAATAATTAAATTATAATTTAGAGGCAGATTCGAGACGAAACTGCTAAGTTTTTTATTAAATGACATGACCTGTATTTTTATACGAGTTCGAAAATGTTAAGTTAAACAATGTATTATTTTATGTTACTTCGCTCATGTGACAAGTTTCAATTACAAAAATATTATCATTAAAATCTAGTTGAAAGCGTTTCAGTAACCCCTAAATTATAATAGCAACAGAAGCCGATTCGCCGTGGGAGCCACGCGGAGGCGAGCGCCGAGCGCGGCCTACACAGCCCCAGAAACATAATATAGATCTGTTTAGGCACAGTTTTCCTGATACTGCGTTGCAATACCGTATCCGGGAGCGACATGATTTGCGCAGTTGTGTCGGATCAATACGACCTATAAAGTTATGAAAGAAGAAACTTCGGCAGGGCACGGGATGTGGGCGTGCCAGCCTTTCGGGTGCAGCCTAGTTACGTTGAATGCCCTAATTTTGATATTTAGGTTGCCGGTTGTTACGTCCCCCCTCCCTCCGCGCCGCACGTGCGCGTTGTTTACTTGTTTAGCTGCTAAGCTAAGATCATTGGCATTCTGTAGTTTGCGTATTTACCGGTATCTTACACGCGTATCGACTTATGTAGGTAGGTATCTACACTAGTTAACTAGATGCTGGTTTTTTATGTTTAATGACGGAACTCGATGTGAATGCCCGATGTTTCGGTAGGTATACTAGCTCGAATGACGTGGCCTACAGAAAACTATTAGTTGTGCCTACACAAAAAAAGTAGGTAGTTATGGTAATCGCTGATTAATTTATGATACGTACAGGGCTCTATAGGCCGGGTTTTTATTTAAAATATGAATGTGTTTTCCAATTTGTAAGGTTTAAATGTTTAGTTAGAAACATCCTAGGAACAAGCACTACCTATTATAAAAAAATCATTGAATTATCAATGTTAAAAAACAGCTCTTGTGGTGTAAGGTTTATTTTTATAGAAGCAACGCGTGTCCCAACATCTAAAACCATTTTGATACTACGTAGTGCGTACGATATTGTGTAAATACAGGCGTGCTCAAACGGTGAATGAATGACAGTAGCCAACGCCAACATACTCGGAGCCCTGTTCGCACGGCGCGCAGTAGAGTTGCCAGGCCGTTAACGCCCCGTTGCTGACGCTCCTGGGCCACGTGAGCGAGTAAACAGCTATTTTTACAACACATTTCTCCCCGACAGTAACCTCTTCCCTAGTATAATTTGACCTTTAGATCTGTAATATCTGCGTAATCGTCGATCACGCATATACTGGTTTGCGTATAACGTAGTGATACGTGAGATAAGTGAATATCAACCCTGCTAGGAACTGAACGCTTGCCTAACGCCTTTGCTTTGACGAACCAGCGTAAGGGTGATATCAGATTACTCGCGGTTATTACAGACCTAGAGTTCAAGTTATACCAGGGCCTAATATAACAGTCGAGAAAAAACTTCTTTGAATTCGGTAGCAGGGCTTTAGGACTAGGGTGTAGGTGTAGGGTGCGTAGCGTACTGCGTAGAAGATGCGTAGGGCGTAGGGAGGAGGGTGTAGGTACTATATAAATTATGTAAGTCTATTTTACGTTAGGGCTACATTTAGCGTTACCTACATATATCAAACTGTGTTGCTACAAATTGAATATGATGACTAGGTAGGTCGTATGTATATTGTTGTAGTTTTCTTATTTATTTGTCTTGTTTGGCATCATTTGCATACACGTGGTAGAGTTCCAGTTTTAATTTGCATTTTTAGCCTACTATTTTTTGTAAAGGTTTTTTAGGCACAGAACACGTTATTGATTAGCTAACGGTGACTAGAAACGTGCTTAAAGAAAAAGCTCTCTATTAGGCACCTAGATTCAAGTGGTTTCGCTCTGGTGCAGAGCTCATAGATTATAGAATTGTATAGGTATAAAAGATAGAGCTACATTGTTCGTTTTCTATTAAAACGTAGAATATTTTTAAACTTTAAAACACGAAAGAGGTATTTAAGCCGATGTCTATGTCCAATAGGTACACGTAATGTAGGTATTGCATTTGCCAGTGAGTCAAAGTGCGCACAGTCGACGTCAAAGATATGTATACATTTCATAATTACTTTGACATTATTACATATTATATTAATCCTGTTTAAACAAAAAAACGAGACTGTGAAAGACGATTTTCGTTCGACAACGAACGCCGACAATATTATTACATAGGTATTCGTATTATACTATGGGATAATCGGTTACATATATTAAAAAAAAACTGAAAAGAACATATTGTTGTATTGTTTCAGTTAATCCCCGTAATGTGACGCTAAAGAAAAACCATACGTTGGAAAAAAAAGGTGATAAGCGAAGGAAATGTGTAGGATGCTACGTAAATCTGCGTATCACTCTGTGCAGTCGGGAAGCCAATACAAAAGTCAAAAAAATTAAATCTTACTGCCGTGATTGTAATAAGCCCCTGTGTATTAAATGTTTCTATGATACTCATATGTAACTGAACGATAACATTGCCTTTTTATTAGGAACATCAATAGCAGTGGCTACATATGTACCTTGAATTCAGTGCTTTAAGAGGTCTAAATGCCTTCCAATTATTTTCTGCCATTTGGTCATATTATGACATCCCATCAGGCATTACTATTCTATAAGTTTTTAGTAACGTGACGAATTGACAACATTATTTAATTTAAACCTAGTCCCACGTAAGAACAAGAAACATAAAAAATGTCCAAAAAGTGTTTACAAGTATGTCAGCTGTATCGGTCGGTCATCCAATGGTCATCCATATCCATATTTGTCAAACCGACACTCCGCTACAGCTGTAAACTCCATTCAAAATACGCGCTAGGTTTCGAGAAAGATACGGCATCAAAAGCTTCATGTAATTACAAGAGCCGCGAGCCTAAGGTTTAGGTTATGTTGACGCTGTGGTGGTACCACCCTACGCGTGCGCGAGTGCCGCGAGTGGTGATGGGGCCCCAAATCGATAACGACCCAGAATCCCCAGCCCGTCTCCACTCGTCCCACGCGGGAGGGCCGTCTCGCGACTATAAAATATAACATCCCAATGCAATAATAAAGTCCTTTTTACGTTACTCTTGTTGTAATGTCTCCCCGCGAAAGTTTCTGAATGCGAAAATATGGCACTACATGTGTTCAGGAAGGAAGCGCTTGCTACCTACGTCACGTAGACACGGTTTTATTTTGATGCGTTTTCCTGTTACAAATTTTATTTAAATGTAATAACATGTTCTGTAGCTATGGCGGCTTTATTTATGTTAAAACTTGTTATTGTTATTTTTTGCTGCTGTTTCGACTTCAATTAACGATGAAACTTAAGATTTTTTTTTGTATTTTTGTAAGGTTTTGTTTTTGATACGCTTAAATAGCTATGAGTGGGATTTATTGCTCAACTAATAATCCCTCTGAAGAACGAACCTATCTATACCTACTCAATAAGGTATTGTATTCTAATTATAATTCGCTCATGCTGTTTGAATTTATTGGTTATTGACTGAACTTTCCCGCAATAGTTATCGGCTGAAGAGATCTTCAAATAAACCTTAACTACCTAATGCTTTAGCAAAGAGAATTCGAAATCCTCGCCTCTGAAAGCCATCGCTCGAAAATATGGCACCATACCTTTGGCTTATCCTCGAGTAGATGGCGATACTTTTTGACATTTAACAAATTTAACACATGCCAGTGAAAAAATAAGGATCTAAGTCAAATGGCTTTCTAAAAGTTTTAATCATTTGTGTTGGGAGATTGCAGTAAACGTAGTGACTACATAATTTACTTCGACAATATTCCTCTAGTCTAAATTCTCCTTGGTTTTAGTAACGAGTCGTAAAAATCGCCGATGTGAAATCCGTCTGAAATTGCGACAAGTTCTGTAATACTTATTGTTTTTGAATTTACTTGATGATTTAATAAACATTTTATAATTGATTAAGGACTTGTTTTATTTTTATACGTTTCTTATTAAGTTGTCTTATAAAGCATACCTATGGTGTCGAGAATAATATAAGTCATCAAATATTTTACTAAGAAGCGAACGTTTTGCAGCCAATACAAGCTCGGCCCCAACCCAAGAGGAACCCGTACCTGAGGGGATCGTGACTGTCATCCCAGACGACGTAGTGAACTGCCTTCTGACGGCTACGGACCAGAAACCACGCAAGATGACCCGCGCCGAGCAACAACGACGCTACATGCAGAAAATCAGGGAAGACCCCGCGAAAGAGGCCGAATTGAGACGTAAAAACAAAGAAAGATACCACAGGACCAAGAAACTCGTAAAGGACATGAGCCCCGTCGAACTCAGGCAGCAGAGAAACAGGTGGAAAGCTAAGGCGAAACGGGCCTATGAGAGACTACAAAAACGTCGGACCTTGTGACTGCGATTCCCAAACTTTGTCCCAGTTAGGTTAGACTCGGACTCTACTGACAGTCAGGGGTTAACTGTTGACCCAGAGCTAGTTAATTCCATACTAAACACTAGTTACCAATCCGCGCCAGGTCGACTCGAAAATTAATTATTATCCAAGCATAATATTTCCAACTGTAGGTACAACTTGATAACCACTGATTGCTCAAAGTTTAAGTTACACTTAATGTTGCTATGACTATTCTGAGTACAATTAAATGTTGCTTTAGTATTTCATGGCCGTAGTAGAGTTATACTTTTTAAACTTAAATGTATTAGTTATTTTACTAGGTACTATTAAATATTGTTTGTAAGTAATGGGACAAAGTTATATGGGCATCGGATATGATGGATGGATGGATAGGATATGATTTTTATTATTGGGCAATTAAATATTTTTCTTATTTTTCTTGTATTAGAGAATCGCGCACAGTGCTGAAATAGAACCGAGAAAATACCAACTTTGGAAACCGAGTCGTTATTCGTACGGAACCCATTATTAAACACTTTTAGCAACTAATATTATTTGCGCTTATCATGGAAACCCAAATGAAAATAAGATTTGACAGTTCGTGAATAAATAGCATTAGTCTAAGAGAAGGTTCGAGAAATGGGCCCCTAGAACAGGCTTCCATCTCTGAGTAAAATAGCGTTTAGCATTGGATCATTTGTGTCACGCAACAAATGGCATTGTTATCGTTCGTGTCGGTCCCGCTGTGAAACAAGTGTTTTGGCCGGGTATTTTACGAGTGAGGCTTGGGTCGTTCTTATAATATTATACAGGATGTTAATTCAGTTACGGAAATCGGAAACCAAAAGAGACTAATCGGTTCATAATAAAAATGTTGTACATGTTTTGGAGATAAACTACATACATGTATACATTTAAGGATTTTCTATATCTTCACGTCCATCCGGAAATCAAACATACTTAGTAAATTCTGTAACGTAGACTACTGAAACTATAAGATACAAACATTATAATGAATGCATGTATAATTAATAAAAATTGCCTAACTATCTCATTTTGTTCACCAAAACAAAGGTTTTAATGTAGGTGTTACCCCCCATAACCGACCTACAGCCGTATTCGAACGATGAGATACGTCAAATACTAGATATTGAAACGATATGGATTGGATATGTCAGTGTCAAACAAGTGTCAGAATTGACGTTTCTTCAAACAAAAACGTCACTTTTGACACTTGTTTGAAACTGACATATCGTTTCAATATCTAGTATTTGACGTATCTCATTGTTCGAATACGGCTGCTAGTGGCGTCTAAAAACAAATATCTCTTCACTGTACCATTTAAACATTAAAAATTAAACACTGTATTTAATGCGATTTGTAACTGGAGGTCGGTTCTAATTTACCAAATTGCAGCGTGAGCGATATTCAAGGACGTATCAAAATAATATCAAAACCGTACCAAGTTCTTATACTTGAACCGGGCCGTACCGCACACCTGTCATTACATTTTATAGGCGGTTAAGAGGAAAGGGGACGGCCGCTTCTCCATACAAACGTAGTCCTCATTTTCCTCTCTGGATATTGACGTACCTAACGGAAAATATTTTTGCCTAACTTGATGTATATTATGCTATGCCCCTACGTTTGACTTTTTTTGATGTTTTGATTACGAATAATGTAAAAATTAGGAGCGAAAAACAGATTTCATACTAAATTTTAAAACTCTTATAATAATCAAAAATTCGAAAAAATCAAACGTAGGGGCATAGCTGTGGTTGGTATACAACCAATTGTGTCAAAATATTTTCAAAAATGTTAATATCCAGACCGGAGAATGAGGACTCCGTATGTATGAAAAGGCGATTTCGCGCGGGTCCCCCACTTTCGTCTTAAGCATAAATACAGCTAGACTAGATTTTATTTCTTCGGTTCTTTTTCTCTGTGATTTGGTTCGGACATTGTGCGTAAAATCTTTCTAAAATTGAATAACCCCCTTAAGGTTAGGCCTTTTATTTTGAAGTTTACGATTTACATTTCATGATTCGGTTACCTATATTTATATATTACGATTAATTAATAAGATATTTGTTTTGTGCTTTATTTCGTTGCTAGACATTTTTTTTATCTAAATATAGATTTTAGAAGCGAAGCATCACTGACATCCGGTTAAATACAACTGCGAGATGAAAAGTTATAGGTATACATAACGACTACATCATTGAATAGTTTATTTGTATTACTCTACAAGTTACCAATTCGAACTGAGTGCAAAGTTTTCGTAAGATTTTTTTCTCATTATATTGTTAGTAAGTAATTAATAAATAAATATTAATTTCAAAATCAATTATTAACCCTCAGAGAGCACATAATTTCAAATTGGTTACGTGTATTTTTTTATATATTTTAATTTAAGCCAAGAATTAATCTTGAGGTTAGCTGGGACGAGGATCAAATGCACCATTTTTGATTCGATTTTTTATTCAGCTTCATTTAACATTAATTTAGGTTTTAACGATATAGCAAATGTCACTAGTTTAAGTTCTGTACATATTTGTTTTGACGCAAAAATGTGACTCATCGTCTGCCTACCTACACCTTCTATGCATTTTAGAATTTCTTAAATCCTGACCTAGCATAATACTAAGTGAGATTTGTTTTTGCAAGTTCCTTTTTTTTTGCGTTATTTTAATAACGTTAGTTGAATGTTACACTTGCTTGTGTTTAGTTTGAATTTAGTATTAATTTGACATGTGACATGAAATAAAAATGTTCATTAATGATATGAGAGTAGTTTTTGATAACTTATCCCGTTTCATTGAAAATTCAAGTTTATTAAAAATATTCTAATAAACAGGACAGGCAAACTATGCCGTCTTTGTTGTCAAACTGAAAATCTTCATAATTTAGCAACTCGTACTGCAACACGACGATAACTGTATAGATTCAAATCTTAGCTGCATGTTGGCCACCGTAATATCCTAATGCAGTGGTCGATAAACTTTTAAGAAGAAGAGCCAACCGCAGTAGAAATCATCGATTTTAAGAAGCTCAAGGAGCCGCAAATGTTGTTATCAGTGGTCTAGGAATGATTAAAGCCGCGGTTTGAGGACCCCTCTCTTAATCCAAATGCCGTCACTGATATTCTTAGGTTATATACATATATGTACATATTTACGAGTAAGTCGAAGCTTGGAAGTTAATATTGACAGGGGTATGAATGCACCTTGACTGTTGTAGAGGTGGTGTCATGGCGCGCTTGCTGGCTGGTCGCGCGCTGCCGCAGCACGGCGCTCAAGCACGCTCCGGCTTGCCGGCTCTCCGTGCGCTCCCGCCGCTGTGACTGCCAGCTCAGCAAACTTGCCAACGGTTTGGGCAAAGATATGTTCGAGAACAAGTAAGCCCTAAATGTGATTAAGGGTGACGGTGGTGTTTTGTAGCGAAGGTGAAGGTTGATTGCTATCATTATTGCGATCATGGAGATTTGTGTTGTTATCGACATCATTTACGTAAACTTACTGGAGAGATGGGCCTAGCCTAGATGACAATCGTACTTCGAAAGAACAAAAAAGCATGATGGTTATCAGGATTGGAATGATGCTACGAAAATTCACCTGACCATTTCTATACATTAGTTAAGTTTCGGCTGGCGTTTTCTATCAACGATTGTTATCTTGGCTAGGCCCCAGTACTCATGCTCGCAGGTTTACATCTACTAGTATACCAGTACAGGCCTGGTCCTGTTTTTTTTATTACATACCGTGGTCGAACTTGTACTATTTGTCTGAAAGTAAAGAGCTCAAGAGCGATGCCAATAGCAACTAACTGAGTCACAGCACTGATTGTTAGGCTTTAAAAAGTACAGTTGGTATTTAGAAGCCAAACAGGTAGTGAGCATATTATGCAAGTTAAAAATACATTCCATGATAACTCAACCGTCCTATTCTATGTTTAGGTTGCGAGTGCTTAGCACCCGATAATGATTTTATAAACTGTTAGTGTTAGCGAACTGTTTACTGAATTACTGCTATTCCGATCCATAACAATGTGATAAATAGGTATAAAATAAAGTAATAAATATCAAGTTTTCTGCTTATCTTCACGTCGAAAGCTAGGCTATTGGAATAATTCCAACGGTTTGACCGGATTACTCGATGAAGTTTTAAATTACGTAACTCGAATCTGGTTTAAAGCCTGAACTCATTCCACTGTTTATATCAAACCGAGTACTTTCACGTTATTTCTGGTAGATATCACTTAGTTAGATTGAGATTGGAGTAATTCTATATTTGTTATAAACGATAAAGTTATAGACATCTTCACAGGCAGTCATTAGACATAATTGGCACAGCCACATATATAGATGCACTGTCAATCGATAGTGAGCGTTCAAGTAAGTAAACATAGTGGAAACTCATCTGTACTGCCTTTTATTTGTTCCTTAATCCGTGTCATTAAAATTAGTCGACGGTGAGTTTTTTTTTGTTATAAGTCGGAAGTCGAATGCCTACGTATGAGAACGATATTACAGTATTTGTGCATTGGTTGTGTATAGGACGGGCCCGCTACCTGACCACGGCGCGCGGCGGGCGGCTGCTGTTCTACGAGGGCAACACCTACTTCATCAACTGCAGCCGGCGGCGCAGCAGCACGCGCCAGCTGTGGTACTGCTCCTCTCGCAAGTCCCGCAACTGCCCCGCCTCCGTGCTCATCATGAACAACACCGTGCTCGGCCAGGCGCCCATACACACACACCCTCCCAAAATATCCAGCACATACTTCGGCGCCAAAGAATACTGCTGAGCTGCTAATTTGTTTATTGCGCGTTAAACGCAAATGAAATTGAGCGGGGACCCCCAATGTGTTTCTGTCTGAACGACTCTATGCGAGGAGTCTCTGGAGAATTACAATCCTTTATTTACACGTTACGTATTTCCATGTGTCGGAGTTTATGTTGTTGAAGCTAAAGGTTTAAAACTAGTGAAACTTATGTGCCAAATTTAGTTGTGAATTTTAAATGCAATATAGTAGGAAATGTGGGTAATTAAAAATCTGCCAAACGCCTGGGTTAGTCTAGCTGTTTGTAGTGTTTATGAATAAAAACTTTCAATATTACCGCCTCAAGCATGACATGTTTATGCCATAAATTATTAAACAGCTAGACATTGAATATGTAAGATCAATAAAAACATTGTATTGAGATGCGCTGAAATAACGTTATCATTCGCGAGGGGAGAGATTGGGGGCGTGGCCGCGATGTTCTACTCTTAGTCGTAAAATTAGGAAAGTACAAAATTTATATTAGCCTATCTATCTCAATTCTCAATATCTTGATAAATATTTTATTGACAGAGCTTAGTAGGAATTAGTTAATGTGTCGATGTTACAGTAAGTGCCAAACTGTTGCCAATATGTGTATTGTTGTAAGTGATCTTAATGTAAGATAGTATTAACCTTAAAGTCCTTAGGGGTAAGGTAAAGCGCATGTTTTTATGTGAGGCAGATGCCTACCTGCGGGTTCTGGGAACTAACAAAAAAGAACGTCTAGACGTCCTGTCTTTGGGCGCTTTTTCTATTTAAAAGCTTTTTGTGAAAGACTTCGATCGCATACAATGTTCTAGGCCCAGCCCAGGGCAGGTAGTCGAATCGTCATTGGGCATTAAATACTACTTTATTCAGTAGATGTAAAGCTTTCTTTTCGTATAATGACGATCTCAGACGCTTAGCAGGCTGGAAGTAGTCACGTTTTTTGTTATCCCAGCCCTTATTTTTGTTTCCATTTCGTGAATGTAAAAAAATCGATACACCTGCCGTACTTCAAAAGTACTTATAGGTAGGTATTGTTAAGTAACTTTTAGGGCTTTGTTGTTTTTTTTTGTATAGGTACAGTTTTAAATTATGTTTTTATATTGAGCATTCCGTTAGGGCTTTTACGTTCTAGTCATTATGAGAATGGAAGTAATTTAAGGCATTTAAATATAACTTATTTAAGACAAGCATGTTGTGTTACTTACAACATGAACATATATAAAAAAAGATCTCTACTGCATTTATAGTTAAGCTGTGAAAGTTGTGGTATAGTCAGTGTGTATACCCGTCCGCATTTGCCCACCGATTTTGTGTTAAAAATAAGTTAATTTGCCGCGGCGGACTTTAACCTAGGCCCGGCCGTGACACAGCGCTGGGTTTCGTTGGGAACCGTAATTACTACCAAGTACAAGATCTACTCGACGTACTCTACTGATATGTATACTCATGATAAATCTTACGCTTCGTTAACGCTCCCTTGTTCTGAATGGTTTGTAGCAATTTGGTATGGTGTATCGTGAGTATGATTTTTATTTTCTAAACGAATTTATGTGAACCATGTGATGAAATTAGAGATCACAGACTTCTTTCTCTCTAATCTAAATGTAATTTATTAATACACTCGTACACCGGTTGGTCCATACACCTACTTTAAGTTTTAAACGGAAAATTCCATATTAAACTTGAAATATTGTTATCAAAATGATATCTTAATAATGTCACAATGTAAGTGTGAATTGGCCTCGAAGGCAAAAAAAAATGGCGTGTACCTACAGCCTACAACTGTACATGTGGCTAAATAGAATACAACAAATAGTATTTTACGACCCCGGCTAACTATGTACATGTTTTGGTCATATTTAAATTAGTAATTGAAAATCAGTGGATTAAGTAAACGTAACTAGGTAGTTGAGTTTTAAATAACCTTTGCTAGTCACTGTTCACCTTGTGTTTGTTACTAATTACAATAGTCATTGTAGAACTTAAGTTTTCTTAGTATTAAGTAAAACCGGGGTTTAATTGTAGTCCTTTTTAGATTTTTTTGAGATAAATAAAATAAAAGAGGTTCTCCGAGGTTCACGACGCAGCAGAAAATATAAAAAAAACAACTTTAAAATAATAACAATACGAAAGTTTTACATTATCGGTACATATTTTGGATAAGTTAAAAGAGAATTATAATTTCAATACGATTACGTGTTACGTTCCAAGTAAGTACATACTTTAAATAAAGCAGTCAACAGCTGTATCGAAAGCAAGGGCCGAGAACTGGTAAACATCTGGTAGATAGTACTCAGGCATTCTGTACCGTTACGGTGAATAAACTATAATTAGTGCGTGCCACCCGTCATATTTAAATGTTCGTTACGCTTTTTATGTTAGAATATCTATATTATACCCGATTTACTACTTAATAGTACGATTACATGGAATGTAATTTAAACACAGATACATATGTTAAATATTTGTGACACATAAGGAATACAATATGGGATCGGTTAAAGTCGCAAACCTCATATCTCCTCCAAAGGATATATTATAAGAGGTTTGCAATTTTAGGTACGAGTATTGTTGGAGGGATAACTCTGCATGACAAAGTGTCGAAATGTCATAATTATAATTAATGTCAAATTTCAATGACAATATGGCGTTATAGAATGATACTCCCTCACTTTGTTCTAGTCAAATCCGTGCAAAGTTAGCTTAGCCCGGACTCTACGAGGTTTGCGACTTAAGCCGACGATAGATGTGTATGACACGCGACGAACGAATTGAACGTGAATTGGAACGTATTCTTGTAAGAGTACAGTCAGTTTGCAAAGTCGCTATTTGGGTTAAATGCAAAATTATTTTTACACGATTTTATTGTTAAGCTACTTGCGTTGCTGTTTGTACCATATACCCTATTATTAAGTAATGAAACAATACGAACAGAAGAGAAAATACAAAGGAGAAGTTATCCCATTGAGTCAAGCTTTCCAATCTTGTCGTAATTAAAATATTAAGTGTGTACGCAGTAATATGAATCTCAAACTTGTGAATCTTGTGATGTATAAAATCGTTATCGGATTATTAACTATTAATTAGTTTAATGAAGCAATAGTAGTGTAATACTACGAACACTTTGATAACTAGTTATTATAAACTATGATGTTTATTTCCTGTTGCCTAAATGACGGATAAACAGGGCTGCCAGTAGGTACATAAATCTCGATTATACGATCCAGTGCCCGCAATTATACGAAATTCGATTGCATTATACGAGTGCAAAATTAAAAACAAATCGATTAAATTTAAATCGACTTTTTAAAAACTGGCGAATTTCGCTTTTCGCGGTAAGCCCCAAATTGCGGGGATACCCCACGTTGACGTGTATTTAAGTAGGTAGTTGCCGTTCCATTAAATCGTATAAACAGTATTAGCACACTATTTTTTAAAGCATGTCAGTAGTTTGACATCGGTGTTTTTTTTCGTATCCAATTATACCGATTGACCATACGTAATTATTAATGGATACGAAAAAAAATCGATTATACGAATTTCGTATCCAATTCTACGATCTGGCGGCCCTGCGAATAAATGCTATTTGTTGTACAATACGTACCCTGCCTAAAGTTTTTTCTGCATTACTTAGTAGCGTAATGATTTAAATATATGTATATAATAGTTGTAGTTACCATGTCAATATTTTCAATTGAATTTTGATCTCATTATAGTGTTTTAATTTTCCGTTTTGAATGTTGTTTTATTTCACCCTGACCCATGTCTATGATGAGATGAGATATAAAATATAATTAACCAAAATATCTATGAAATTAAAAGTTTCTCATTGATTAATAAATGAGTGAAATCGATGGGCGTTAATATTTTTGTCGTATAGATTTTGTCGTTTTAATCACTTTCTAAGTCTAGGTGTTTAAACAGTATATACATACGTTATGTACTGAGTATCTAATTATTCAGCCTCTCATTGTCCTCTCTATGAGTCGACTGGCAAGGTTCTCATGTATGTATAAAAGGGGCCCAATATGTTACAAATAGGTACTGCATTTTTACATGGATGTAATTATCAGCTTTTTAACTGAGGGCTCCCCTAGCTAGGTAATGTAGTGATGTGGTGTGCTAAATACCTTGTAATTTAGTACCAACCCTTTCAAAAACAATGAAACAACTGTTGTGATGAACTGAAGCGTGAAAAGTGTTTGTGTAAAACTATATTTGAGTGCTACTGTCATCTTACGTGCTTATTTTGAGCAAATCTTTTCCAACATAGGTAGGTCGTGTCTTACCTTTAAAGCATTTCAACGGGACACAAATCTACAATACTTATGAAGTTGTGAACAATAAATTCATAACATAGACCGCATAGTATTGTCAGCGTTTTATTCCGATCTAGCTATTATAGAGAAATCAATATAATCAGTTCAGATGAAAAGTAGAAAAAGTATGAGTAGGCATGTTAATTGAGAGCACATGCGTGAGAAAGCGGTATTATCAATATGTAGACTATTCTAGCTCACATGGCTTGCACAGTTACACAGCGGGGCTGTGTTCTTATTAAATGGCGAGGCGATTACTGAAGGAAACCAGTGTAACTGCGACTTTGAGATTCAACATTAACTAGCTATCTCTCGCGTCAAAAGATGGTCCCCATGACAGTTCATTTTATATGGAATAGCTGTCACGTAAAATGTTTTAAGACATTTTTTGGAACCTATAGCATAGTAATCTATTTAGAAATTGAACATTTTAGTAATAAAAATATGGTAAACACATATTTGCCGCGTATTTTTAAAGTTCTTAGTGGCTAGGGACTAGTATTCATTATAAATGACAATATTAGGGTACAAACATTGTTATGATAATTTAAAGCGCTATGAATTTTGCGTTATGTAATGTAAAGTGATGTTAACAGAAATAAACAGTTATCAGGATCATCATTGGACGCGCAAGGTACGAGTATAGTGCGGTTGGCGCCTTAGGAGCTTAAACACGTGCTCTGCCGGCGCTTTTTCAGTCGCTAGGTAAGTTATTAACTCATACTAATAGTAGATTGTACAACAAGGGCATAAAGTGACTCATTTTTACCCGAGGCAATTTTTTGGTCTGAGCGAAGCGAAGACCAAAATAGTAGACGAGGGTAAAAATGGACATTTATGCCCTTGTTGTACACTCTGCTTTTCACTTCGATTGCGAGGAAAATAATTATATTTTTCACGGCAATTTACACCACGAAATTATCGTAAAGCGAAAGAACATAATACATAACCAATTCCCGCCAACTAACTTTTTAAATTTTTTTTTAATTTTCAACATGTGATCAGAGTTTCAGACGCTTGGTTTTCTGCCAAGTCAAACATTTCGGAGCATTTTTGAACGATAATCGACTCCTATTTTATGTGATTTACTAAATTTAATGACAGAAAAAACGGATTTCTATTAAATTGTAGCAAAAATAAAATTATATAACAAGTTTTGTCATGTACACAATTTTATTGCTCAGTAAAATTGTGCAATATGTTTTAACTGTTTGGCTGTTGGGACCGATTACCTTAGTCTTAGAAGAAAATTTTACTTTTATGCTCTAGAGCATAAAATGCGATTTTATGTCGTCTACGCACGACATAAAGGTGCACTTTTTGAGCATGAGAAGTGAAAAAGTATTTTTATGACCTAAGTATTTTGGCATCTTACCAAAGCTTTACTACTACAGGCAGTAGAGCTTAAAGTTACATTTATAGAGTCTCGATTATGAATGTACCATGTACCATTCCACATGCGACTGTACCATGCTTAAGAATTATTTCTGGAAAAAAACTATCAATATTCCCGCATCTATTTAAATAAATCATATTTATGAAATTGAAGTACCTATCAATAATTTTGAGGTTGTCCAATCATGGTTCTAATCATCATTGGTTTGTTTTTAAAATTGCAGGCAGGAATGAAATGATTTTTTATATAGCTGGAACTCCTGTAGATGGTTTAGTCCCACTGAAGCTCAAAATAATCGACAAATTTTAGAAGTGTAAGTGTAACTACAATATTTTCCAGTATACCTACAATAAACTCCTTGCATATGATGCCGAAAGCTTTACGAAATTCTGAGGCTTTTTTTGCAAGAATATTCACAATATATTTATCTTATTTTATTTATCAATAAAATATATATATATATATGATATGAATTTTCGATTTATCGCATTGGCTGTGGCTGTGGACCACATACAAATTTTGTTTTTAAATATCGGCTTAATTCGATTGCAAATAAACTAGGTATTTAAGTAGGCAAGGGCACCGAGGTGCTGCCCTATCACCCCTAGGTACATATATTATCATTAGTTAATTTTTGAAATTGCAGGCATGCTGGAGCAAAAAACATTACAAGAAGTAGGAGCATCGACTTATAGTTTAGCCGGGCACACGCCCCAAAGGATCGACAAGTATCAAAGATGCAAGCATTGCGCGATTAACAGAGAGCGCAAGATGACAAGATTTGCGTGCCTACATTGTGAGGTCTATCTGTGCCTTGGGTGCTTTGAGGAATTCCATATTGGATTTTCCAGTGTTTATTATAATCCATAATACGATCAAATAATAAATTATTACAAACACAAATCTAATTAAATTTAATTTACATAAAATAATTAAATTTAATAACATTCAAATTAGACACTAACACTTGTGTTCTGAGTTGTGAGACCCATAATGAAGAAAATACGCTTGTAATGGCAGAAAGGAGAACTCGGAAAGATCCTGGGTTCTGTGAGAAGAGCAGTTTCAGAGACCGCCAAAACGCCCTGGAAATAGAATTTTGAAAATTTACTGTCTATATTCTCGTAGGACCGTATCTCTAATTGAGATACCTGTTCCTAAATAATAATAAAATAAAGGGACATTTTCCCGCCCTCACCCTCGTGCGTAACGATGGCAACTAGTCTATCATGGTGGGCTTGATACCAACCAGCAGCAAAAGCTAATTAGAGAGCAATCTGACTCACGAAGAAGGAAGGTAATGTTTTCAGTGTATATATGTAAATTTCTTTGGTATAGCCATACTCAAATGTGCTGTAGCTGAGAAGAATTTTAGTACGTGATGTGTCGTTTATATGCATTATGTTTCTAATCAGTTGGATATGATGTAGTTGTAGGTACGTCATTTTCAGACGCGTGGAGCAATAAGCTTCCTAAGAAATTTACTGTATACAATTCAGTAACACTTTTACAAACACAGTATACATAGTCCTTACATTGACTAAGGAGATATATGTATTTCAAAACAAATGAAAAAAATTACGCCCTTATTATGCCTTATTTACTTAATATTAATTATTAGAGGTTAAGTTTGGGGTTTATCAGTCAACAGTCATATCGGCAAGTTTCTCGCTTATTTTACATCATACGAATGATATTATAAGTAGGCATTTAATTTTATTGCTAAAATATAGATAAGTACTAAAGTAAAAACGTGGTTTAAAACATGCTCTACGTACCAGCTGGCAAACTGTATTGCGCTTAAGGCTTATCATCCTAAGCATTCATCTCTTTCTAAAATCATGCATCTGAAATACAGGCCACTGGTACACCTGCATTCCCGTGGTCACCAAAATCTTGCAACAGGTGCTATTTCTACATATAGTAACAGCACCAGTCATGGGACATTTAAGAGGAAATTTGGAGTATTTATGATATTTCCCTTGTACATGTAAATGGTCTTCCGCTTAGCGTGTTAAAAGATGAAAGTCCTATCCGCCTTTCATGTTTTAGGCGTGTTGTATCAAAGATACTGCAATGAGTTTCCACATAATTAACAAATTAAAACAATGCTTTTTTTCTCCAGTCATGGACACCAAAGCTCCAGTAATGGGCCCCCGGTAATGGACGTGGATCCAGTAATGGGCCCCCTATAATGGACATTGCTCTATCAGTATAAAATTTTGAAACGGGGAATAAGTTATGGCAAAAAAATAAATTTTTGGTATAAGCTTTTATCGCTGAATGTATTTTTCTTTCCACAGCCAATTATTATTGTATTAGATTCATCGAAACAATTCTAATATACCCAAACACAATTAGTTAGGGTTTATTGCGATAAAGTTCCCATGGCCACCTCCTGTCTCCATCATCAGATCAAGTCCATGTTATCATAATATTGCATTATCATCCGATTTGCATACTTAATTACGTACTTACACAAAATTTCAACTGAATCGGAAATCGAAAAGTGGGTCAAATTCAGCTACCAAGATTTGACCCACACTAACTAACAAGGCAAGTTAAATAAAAGTTTACAAAAACGATATTAATTTATCCTAAGTCCGAGAATACCTCCTGGTTGACATATTTCGTAACTACATTTTACTTCTGTATTGTTTAAAACATGATATTATGGCATGGCAAGCATCATTATGTCAATTGTCCCATCATAGGAGGTATGCAGTTTTACAGCTCCTATAATGGGATTGGGCCAAATACCACTATTTTTTTACATCTGTGGAGTCACAACATAGTGTGTTGTATACCTTATCTCATGGTAAATGCAATTAACAAAACACATTCTAGTTTTCATCAAGTATTAATTAATTAAAATTTAATAAATTAACTCACCTCTCTTAGCGAAGTTGTTAAGAATTTTTAGTGATTTTTTTTTTCAGTGGCACGACAACTTTTGGGTTGACGCACATTTCTTAAAAAATAACCGAATTTAATAAAAATTCAAACATAATCAGCTCTAGGACTCTTATTTATGATAAAAATATATCCAGTGTTTATAAACTACTTTTATATACTTATTTTAGAGGAATTGTGTTTTTTTGTCCCATTACTGGTTCCGTGTCCATTTTATTTGCAGGCGACACAGCAACCTTTGATTCACATACAAGTAAATCAGTAAATCAACGTGTAAGCACAAATAAGGAGAAGAAGGTAGAGGCAGGAAGGGAAGTAAGAATAACTATACTTGGGCGGGAATTGGCAAAGCACATGCCAGTACTACTCACCAAGTTCCAAAGGTGCCGACACTGTTCGACCCAAAAAAAACGCAAACATACCCGATTTACGTGTGTCACCTGTAGAATTCACTTATGTGTTGAATGCTTCAAGACGTACCATGAAATGATGCCACTCATGATTGCTACATAGTACACACTGCCCAGTGGAGAAGAAGAGAGGCCTCAGCCCAGTAGTGTAACTCACATTTATAGACGGGTCTATCGCGAATTTATTTTATTACCTTTATTTACCGACGTTTCGACACAGCTGTCACTGGTCGTGGTCGCGTTCACGCCGGTAAATAAAGGTAATAAAATAAATTCGCGATAGACCCGTCTATAAATGTGAGTTAATACATCAAATAAACTAATAATGAAATGTGTATATAAACAATCCATGGAGCGTACTGAAAAGTTTTATGGGTACGTAAGCACTACAGAATTTATCAAACGGGCGGGGCGGTATAAAACGTCAGATAGGTAATGCATTGACAAGTAAACACAATTATACCTATTCTGTCGCCTTATTAATGTATCCTCGTCATCATTAAGTTTAACACTATATACAGTTTCTACTGTTTAAGAAAGCTTATCTACTTCCAGAAATGTTGGCATTATATGATTAAATAAATGTAGGTATATAAAACTAGTAATTATTATGATCATTGATTACATTCGGTAGCCAAAGATCTGTGTTTCAAGAAACGTTTAGATCTCGCGAACTCTGGGATCCAGAGAAAACCTTCAAGAGATAGACATAGAGTAAAGTAGGCTTTGAAGTTTTTATAAGTAGGTAGTAAGTCATTTCAAGAAAGTTACAATTTACAATTTATATTTTTATGTCACATTTAGACATGTTCTACAGTGCGAATTGGTTAATTTTCTTCGATAAAAAATTATCTACTACAATAGTGTTAGTTATAGCTACTACGTTATTGAATGTACTTATAGGTAGGTATAGTTAAAATACCTAGTGGACCGTTTTAGCATGACAGGGTCGGTTGCACTAAATCGTCTGTCACCGTTAAAGCTCCGCTTCGCTAAGTCTTTTTGTATGGGAAATTTCATACTTCACTGCTGTTTGACTTTAATCAGTCTGTTAAATGTGGTTGGTGCAACTAGGCCTTAATGTTTTATACCTATTTATGTTTGCATCATTTATTCCTCATTTTTTCCTACACTAGTATATTACTTATTATTTAATTTTGTTGTACTTTTTTGCCTGTTTGTTTTTTTATGTTACTCCATTTATTTGTTCAAAATATACACAGCACACAGCACTATAGTTTAATTTATAAATCAGTTTTAATTTCCTTAACTTTTTCGTTAATAAAACGGGTGTTAAAGGTAAACTGTTTATGGGCAGTACTAAATTGCAATATTTTCGGATTAGGAAGGTTTCGGCGCCCTGGCATTTATTAACATAGTTACCTATCAGAAAACTTACATGGTTAAAACAAATCATGGTAATTACTCGTAACTATCACATTTCAAAGATGCAGATTAAGTGTTGTGTTCCTGCTGCCGGTGAGTGAGGTTGCCAGAGCTCACCGAGGGTGCGGAGTGTAAGGGTCGGCAACGCGCATAGTTAGTAACACCTCTGGAGTTGCAGGCGTCCATAGGCTACGCAGACTGCTTACCATCAGGTGGGCCGTAAGCTTGTTTGCCACTGACGTAGTATAAAAAAATATCGTATAATATTAATAAGTATATCCTTCATTCCTTCCTGTCCACTTTGAGTCCCAGGTTTGGGCGACTAATGCCTCATTGTTAGTGTGCTGACAATGTAATAATGCAGGTATTTAAATCTTACATTATATTACAGATGTTTCAGTGTGGGAATCTACTGAAATTATTTCTCCACGAACATGAAAAAGAGGCCCATTTTCACACGGGCTACGTCGAAAATCGAAATACTTAAAAGCGAAGCCAATACCTTTGCTCTCGCAATTGGTACAACATTAGTAAAATAACCCCAGGATAACACGTGGGGGATTATGTTTAAGTATGTTAGATGTTGTTTTATGACGTAATACTTTACTGCAAATGTATTAGGCGTGATGGTGTCTTTTTAGGTGCAGGTTGGCGTTGGCAGTATAAAGATGATGATAATGATAAGTAAGTAATAATACATAAATTTATATCTGTGGCTCTGAAAAGGGGTCCAACTATCGCACAGCTCAGATGAAAAAGGTAACTGTCATATAAGTCTAATAATATATTAAACTTAAACCTTTTTTCACCAGAGCTGCGCGAGTTGTAGTACCTTTTGCACTATAGCCACAAATATATGAGCAATATCACAATAAAAAATAAGTAAACTAGAAAATATGTAGGTACGCAAATCAAGTTGGTACAGCCAATAAAATTATTATCGTAAAGAACCTTTTCCTGGCAATGATAAATAGTTCTGCGCAAGTCTAGAGTTCTAATTCGAACTGTCTGATAAAGTAGGCATAAGTGGCCTCCATAGAACCGTCATCAATTCAAAAAAAAGAAAAAATTGATAGTGAAAATTAGTGAGGCTTCGCCTTTTACAAAGAATTAATGACATAAATGGTTATCATATTTCATCTGATATTAAACTAACGACGTACAATTACAATACCCACCCACTTGCAAAAAATTACGTCACATACTATATATAATTTGTGACAGTTTTCTGAAAATAATGACAAGCAATGATTCGGACCCTTGCATGAATTATAAAATACACCAAAAGTGCATAAATAACAAAAACGTCATTAGTTTAAAATAAGTAGGTGTAGCTACCTACATAATTCATGCCTTGATATACATAGCAAGTATGATAACATAATCGAGCTGCTTTAATCAAATTAGCTAAGAGAATTTATGATCAATCATTCAAAATTTTAAAGTATCAGACACGAAGCGATATAAAACCGGTAGGGCTTAGCTAAAGGGCATACCTCGAAGCATCTGCCCAGTTCAAGGCAACGATGTAAAGATAACGACACAGGCGATACTAGCTCCATCTGGCTGCTGGCTAGTCATCTTAGTAGGTACGGCACATGTACGGCAATAGCATGGATGTCGGCTCCTTCCCACGCTAGTGACGTCTCGCGCGAGTTTCCCGATAGATGGCATTAATAGTCTCGAATATCATCCGAGTTAATGCATTCAAATGAGATAAATATAGTTGTAGAGTCTGTTCGGAAAAAGAAGAGTCGTGGAATGTATTGGGCCCCATACATTCCACGACTCTTCTCTTCCCGCACAGACTCTAGATGCTTTTATATTTATAGTCATTTGATTCAAAGGCATTATTTGTTTGTAGGGTTTTCATTATGATTTAAAAACTCGTATTGTTTAAAATTTTAGGTACTTATTTTATTTCATATCATATCGGGGCGTAATATAGGTAACCCGAATGCAAGCCGCTCAGCTTATTAAGGCTTAAAAGAAGCAAATGCGCAAAATGAAAAGGCTAGGTAGGTAGGTACATTCCAATAAATAAAATCATATTGTATACCTATGCTTTAGATTTTAGATTATTAGTTAGGTATCAAGCTTAGAAGGCAAGTTCTGGCAACCGATAGTGAAGCCAATTAATCTATGACATTCTTTTACAATTGAAAATGACCTGACATACTACTCCGAATTTAAAAAATGGCTGACTAGAAATGGCTGAATGACTCCCATTACTCGACTATTGTACAGTACAATTGACTTTTAGCTTTATGAAACTAGGTTTTTCAGGTAGTTTTTCTTTATCTACAGGATTATAGCTAGTAGGCATAGGACTTAGACGTAGATGTAGGTACCTATCTACTTTATAATGTCACGTTTTTATTTATTTCAACTTTATTGCAAAATTAAATAACAACAAATGGTGAGCTTAGCCTTGAAACCCTTAAGGCATTCTCTACCCGTCAACCATGGCGCAAAACAGCAATTGATTAAATTAAAACATAATGAGGTTTGAAAGTTGGTAACGCCCTCAATAAGCTGAAGTTTATTAATTTAAGATAAAGGAACACCGAGGTCTTCACTGCGAATTTCTTTAAATATGTACTTATAAGAAAATAGTGAGAGGTTTCTCACAATAACTTTATTCTCCTATATTAACTTCATTAATTCCAGATTTCCGTTTCGTGCTGTCGTGCCGAGGAAACCCCATGATCCGGATCGGCGGCAACAACTTCATCAAGGAGAAGTCCCGCGGGCCGCGCACGCGCTGGGTGTGCGGGCGCAAGCGGCGGCTGCAGTGCATCGCCAGCATCACCACCATCGAGGGGCGAGTTGTCAGGATGTACGGGTTCCATAATCATAGCTAACAAAGGGAGAATTCTGCATTAGGTACTTCATAAAGGGGATGCCAAGCATTGCCTGCATAAGTGCACATCGACAGCATGCAAGTTGAGCGGGTTACATATTTTACATAACCGCTCTTCATCGAAAAGAAGTCGAGCATCGTTTGTAATCTCCAGTAGCACCACCATCGAAGACAAACGTCTGTTACTCCTACAACTTGAGCGTAGGTAGACTGACTACAGCTAGGCGGACCAATAATTATACACAAGTAAACTCCGGTTACTTTGACCCAATGGAGGGTAACTTTGACCCACATGAAAATCTCGTTTAAAAGGGTCTAATAAAAAACGTCAAAGGTTAGCTAAAACCATCCTCGTGGCATATTTCCATAATTAAAGTGCAATAATATAATCTGGACCGAGTAAATCTCAATGGCCACAGTTACCCTCCAGGGCTAATGAACCCGACTTTACGGTACGTATTGTGGTATTGTAGCAAGTAAGTATGTGTCTGAAAACTGGCAGAAATGGCCGTTCGCTGACTCGACCGACAGAATCACCCGTACCGCAGCGATGAAAAGCGTAGACCTCATTCCTATACGTGTAGTGCCGATGCTGTTATGTTATATATAACGAATTCTATAAAAAGTCAGCAATGTTTTTAAGTTGTTATAGGAATTGTAGGTAGGATAGAGGAACCTTTTTAAACTGACATTGAACTATATATAATTTGTAGTAATAGTACTATCGCCAGATACGGCGCCACACCGTTTATTTGCTTACAGCTTAAGTGCTAATTCAATGATGACCTCATTTCTAATTCTTATAATATCAATATTCCGCTTGATAAAATGGATATAAATTGGTAAGTAAGGGGTCAAATGAAAAGTCGCCCGTAAAGCTTCGGCATAAGGACGATTTTTTGTCTTATCCCTTATGGAAATCCCTTTCAATCTTACTCCAACGAACCTTAGTATATTTTATGTTATTTACCTATTTTCTGCTCTCGTTATTCGGACACTATACATTTCCAATAGCCAGTATGTTATATAAGTCTGAAATTTAATCAGTCTATGGACTTTTGGCGAGCAGAAAAATAATGTGTGTATTAAAACTTTTTAATACGAGTAGTACTTAAGTCTGAACTATCGTCTGAAGACTGACAATGACATAGGTACGGGTCAATTCGAACAATGCTTATAAGATGTCACAACGATACGACACTGTCAAATCGGTTTCGTATTATCGCTGTAACATCGTAAAAGCGTTGTTCGAATTGGGCCGTTAAGTAAATGAAGGGCGCATTTCTTTCATTTTTGGTGCTTTCAATGCAGGTATTTTTTAAGAATTGTATGTACCTATAATATATAACTAAGTAATGTATGAATAGTAGGTAAAATATTAAATTTATATAGGCACAGGGGCAAAATGGATTTTGTGTGATAAAATAATGTTTGTTCCATAAACAACGTATCATTTAATGATATGCCTTTTCGATTTGTCAAACATATAAATGGTTAAGGGTCGGTAGATAACTTGTTAAAACTAGGGATTATTTACTGTAAACATTTACTATATATTTTATCATGTTTTTATAATACAGTGTTTATTTTTTTTACTTTTTTGTTTCATTATAGCTATACCGTTGTTAATATTGGTTTGTTTTCTAAATAAAGGTGGGTTTATCCTGACCGACTACTAAGTTAGAAATGATTATCCTTTTTCTACAATAAGTTTACTACTAATTTAAATTATCTGGCATTCACTATATTCTTATAAAGCTGTATGAGAGGACTATTTAATGTTAAGAAAATACTGGAACTTATAAAATTTGAATATAATAAATGTATTTTCTTTCTTTCTAATAAATTATACGACTTCCAGCAGAAGTGGGTTGTGTGTATGAGCGGCGCGGGCGCCTGTTCTCTTTTCACGACCTTGAGATCGTGCTGCACCAGTGCTCCAGTGATTAACCCCGAGGATTAATCTGAAGCATGAAGAACCTCTGGCTGTTGGAGCTGAAAGGTCCTTGATTAGCGATCACGTTCCGGAAAACGCAGGTCCCACAGGGTAGACACACTATCTGGTCAAGATCGTGGAACTGTTGGAGCATGCATTGAACGTGTTCCAGCGGATATGATGATGTTTGCCTTCATTGTTTACACCTGCGGCTAGGGTTACCAGACGTCAGGAATTTTGGCCGTTTGTCAGGAATGCGGCCGGAATAGGGGCTGTCCATAAATTACGTCATCGTGTTTTGACGATTTTTGATCCCCCCCCTCTAAAATCATCCAAAAATCATGCTTCAAATGACCCCGTTTCCTCCTACGTCATGCTACATCATCCGATGTCCAGACCGGGGGGACCCTAATTTGAAATGACGTAATTTATGAATAGCCCCATACGAAAATATCAGGAATTTTAGTGAATTAACAGACATTTTTATTACGTACCTAAAAAGGTACATTATTCAAATTTACTTACATAAATCCGAAACAAATCAAATTTAAATTCACCCGTCACCGATATGAGCGCCAGGAAAAAAAATCGCAAATGAGGAATTTTGTCAGGTAATTCCAAATTTTGATCTGGTAACCCTACCTGCCGCATCGACGCAAAAATCTATGTTTATGCTACAGAAATAGCAGACTGCTTGGATGATGATTTATTATGATTGACGGTTTCCTAACTAGTCTAGTCGGTAGTGCATTTATTTCTGAGTATATCACAAATATTTATGTTCCTGAGTTAAAGATGTTTCTATGTATTCAATATTTATATGGTTATAAACTTATAACTATATATTATAAATATAGGGTAGTTGACTGCTTAGTCAAATTAGTTTCTTTTTCTAACTCTCAAAACGATTAGCCACTATGCCTATGGAATCTCTATGAAATACAGAACGATGACGTCACGGTCAAGTTACCTACACTTTATAGTTCTTTCGGATTTATTAAATAGAAATTGTGTCTGAAAATAACTGCGATCTAGGTTTTTCTAATATTTTTCTGGTGCTTTATTTCGTGCATGGTGTAAAATAATTTATTTTAAATACAGGAAAGGAAACATCCCGGACCTATTGTCGTCTAGTACCCACAACACAAAACTTAATAATTATTGTGATTATTGTGCGACGAGGTTGATCCGTGTAAAGTTGTCGTTTACTATTTAATTATTTATCAATTATTTATTTACTCAATAAAAATATTGTATGTAATCACTGATCATGCAAGGCGCAAAGTTTTACGGTTTTGTTCTTAATTTAGATTAGAAAGTTTTACTAGTGTTATTATAATAATAATCATGAGCATCACTTTAGTTATTAGTAGGTAATTTATTAGTAACGATATTATAAAAGTTACGATAGATTAAAAGATATTGGCAATATACAGGTACCTTATAGGTACACAAAAATCTGTCTATTCGAATAAGCAAAACTGACCATTTAATTATAAATCTGGTCGGAGAAATAATGTTTAGAGGCCTTAATGGCGACAATAACTAATAATTTTAAAGCTTTTTTGTGATTTTAACAAAGCTAGACGCGTAATGTAATCGTTAGTGTAAGGTTTGAAATGAAAGATACAAAATGTAATAGTTTTAAGAATAAGACAATATTAATCATTGTAGTAACAGGTACAGTTAACATCATAAGTAACGGATCAGACTACGCGTCAAAAGCACGTATAGACATTCTGGTATTTAACAAAAATATATGAAGTGCCTGTATACGGAAAGATTAGACTGTTGCACATACTGAAATACGCAAACCGTAGAGATATTTCTCTATCTGGAATTCCAGGAAGGCATACCTATACTTTTGGAACGTTATTTCATCCGTTTTTATTGATGCTGACTCTACAAGTCTACAGTATTAGGGTGTACCTACTGACTTTTAAGTGAACTAGGGCTGTGACCAGCTCGATGTCATGGTCGTGACTTTGACTAGGTACTTGCCATGATAACTAGGTAACATAATACGCTATTAAAAGGATACAATTTATACTTTTATATAGGAAAGGAAATGTAAATATGTACCTATAGTAAAATGTAATTTTAATAAATAGTACATTTTTAGTTGAAGAAATCGCAGGCATCGATTTTTGATAATTTTGATTGACTAAACTAACCAGTACCTATTCTATGTTTATATTTTCCTTTATGTAGGTTGTACATTCAAGTACCTAACTTCTAAACAACTTTTAGGTAAGAAAAAATAGTCGTGAATAAATAGGTATTTTTTGTATATAGGTCAAATAACTATTAGTAACAGTTAAGGAGATGCGTTGTTCACAATATGCACACACTTTCTCTTAATAATAATGTTGTGTTAAGTTCATGTTGAACAACCTGCTTAGCAACATTCACTGCACTATACGCCAGAAGTTGTACTGTTTTAAGATTATTAAGATTTTTATCTAGTCTACAAGTCAATTATTACTTATATAACACTTTAAACTCTCGCGTTTTGTACACATATTTAATTACACAAACGGGTCTACGGGGTAAGGTAAAAACAATGAAATTATATCGCGGTAGACCCGTTTGTGTAATTAATTATTACTTAATTATTAAGTATTTGCTTTGTTAAATCGTGTGTGATAATGGAGTGCTTCCGAGCTTTGCTCTATTTTTAAGTCCACAAAGTGACATATATTATAAGGCTGTTTGCGCCAGTAGTTACCGCTTTATGAACCAAATATAAAATGTTCCTTTTTCATTGATTTTGTTGCTTACATTGTGTGGTATATTTAAAAGATATATTTAGTATTTCCATGTGTGGTTTTGGTGACAGATGGTTTGTTTTTCATTAAACTAGAATAATTCGATATGTGCTGATATTGCTTATTATTTTACTCAACACCTATGTTATTATGCCTTACATCATAATTACATCCATTTACAATACTCCCTATACATATTCCCACCTACGTAGAATTAAAATCACGTTACCCTATTTTAAATAATTCAGGAACTCGCTGTAAAAAGAAGAAAATAAAAAGAAAGACAAAAATTGTAGCCCAGAAATTTGGACCCGAAGAAATAATGATAGATCCTGAAGTACGTAGCTCCAAGCCTGACGACGGCGCTCGCCTCGACAGTTATGGCCATTTCGCCGTCCACACCACGCCTGGCCGCTGTAAGCTGTGCGTCCAAAAGATAACAACAGTAAAGTGCAACAAGTGTGAATATAGGTTGTGTTTCACTGCTAAAAGAAATTGCTTTCTTTTCTATCATATTAATGAGTAAATGTTTATATTCGTTTTTTATTACAAGCTTTTATTACAAGCTTTTATTTAGTTTCACCTGACCGTTGTCTGTCTGTCTGTCTGTCTGTGTGTAATCAAATCTTGCAAATTAAATTTGATCCACTTCCCGGTTTCCGATTGAGCTGAAATTTTGCATACATACGTAAGTCGGGTGACAATGCAATATTATGGTGTCATCGAGCTGATCTGATGATGGAGACCGGAGGTGGCCATAGGAACTATGTGATAAAACAACGAAACCTAATTGTGTTTGGGGTTTTTAGAATTGTCTCGATGAGCATTAGTTGCCTGTGGAAAGAAAAGTACAGTCAGCGATAAAAGCTTGTACCAAAAATGAAATTTTTGCCAAAAACTTATTTAGTTTGACCTGACCGTTGTCTGTCTGTCTGTCTGTCTATAATCAAATCTTGCAAGTTAAATTTGATCCACTTCCCAATTTCCGATTGAGCTGAAATTTTGCATACATACGTAAGTCGGGCGACAATGCAATATTATGGTGTCATGGAGCTGATCTGATGATGGCGACCGGAGGTGGCCATAGGAACTCTGTGATAAAACAACGAAACCTAATTGTGGTTGGGGTTTTTAGAATTGTCTCGATAAGTATTAGTTGCCTGCAGGGTTGGGCAGTATTTCAATTACATGTATTTGAAATACGTATTTGAAATACATTTTAGTATTTTGTATTTGTATTTCAAATACTACCTGGAAAAGTATTTTGTATTTGGTATTTCAAATACTGCACTCACATGTATTTTGTATTTTGTATTTCAAATACTTTAAGCTTCAAAATACATTTCTACAAGATACATTTTTTTATTAAATTCTTTGATCCTAAAATGGAACGTTTTTTTAAATATAATGTACGACTTGTACGAGGTACAAATATGTAGGTACAATGCGCGAGCTATTCTGCGCGGAACTTTTCGTCAACAGCCAGGGGATAGGGTCATTGCAGTAGTTTCCGTCCATGCTCTAGTTTTCGACCACTTGACAGATTAGCAAATAATATATTTCATGTTTAATTTACTATTTGCCAAATATAATTTTTATATGTAGACAGATATATTGTTTAGCTAAGGATTGAAATCAGTCCAAATTTGTGCAGCAATGTAGGTTTATTCCTATTCAAATTTCGTCAAGTGGAAGAAAACTAGAGCTGGACGAAAACAAGCACAATGACCCTATAAGTTTTTAGGAAAGGATATTCGTTAAAAACCGGCCAAGTGCGAGTCGGACTCGCGCACGAAGGGTTCCGTACCATAATGCAAAAAAACGGCAAAAAAAGACTGTCGTTGCTTAACTTCGGTCAAAAATCACGTTTGTTGTATGGGAGCCCCACTTAAATCTTTATTTTATTCTGTTTTTAGTATTTGTTGTTATAGCGCCAACAGAAATACATCATCTGTGAAAATTTCAACTGTCTAGCTATCACGGTTCGTGAGATACAGCCCGGTGACAGACGGACGGACGGACGGACGGACGGACAGCGGGATCTTAGTAATAGGGTCCCGTTTTACCCTTTGGGTACGGAAACCTAAAAAAGTAAATGATTAAACAAAAAAAAATTAAAAGTATTTTGTATTTTGTATTTGAAATACATTATTTTAAACACTGTAATTTGTATTTTGTATTTCAAATACCAGTCACCAAAGTAGTTTGTATTTGGTATTTCAAATACTTTTAAAAATGTATTTTGTAATTTGTATTTGAAATACGTGGAAGCCAGTATTTTGCCCAACCCTGGTTGCCTGTGGAAAGAAAAGTACAGTCAGGGATAAAAGCTTGTACCAAAAATGAAATTTTTGCCAAAAACTTATTGTTATTTAACATGCAATAAAATTTCAGTTTATAATCGTTATAATGTGTATTCAAAGTCAATCGGATTCGATATTTGGGGTCAGTATTTAATGAATGGGTGTATAAAAGTAGCAATTTACCATTTCAGTAGAATAGCTTAACATTTCAGCACGTCGACGAAAAAAACTGACGAAGAAAAGAAAGAAAAATAATCCGACTACTAAATGTCACAATCGTGACACGAGGCTTGTTTCGGTGACTGTCACTACCGTGGTTTTTAAACGCCAGCTCTTACCCGAAGACGGGACACGTCTCGATTGCCACGGACACTTCGCGATGCATACTTCCAAGGGTCGCTGTCGTTTGTGCAAGCGCAAACAAACGATTGTCATGTGCGTCAAATGCGAAGTTAGACTTTGTTTTGTACCTAAAAGGAATTGTTTTCTTTCGTACCATAACAATCAGTGATGGTTGCTGTAAATTATTGTATAAATATTTGAATAGAATAAAAAATATGTCTAAAGAAGAATTGCACTTGAATCACTTTACAACGCACAACAGATTTGTTACATTTTTCTTCCTCGTTTGCTCATGAAGTTATGACTGAGGGCCACGATTATATGGTTAAGAATGAATGTAAAAAATACAGTACTTACAGGGTTAGGCCTTCGAGCAACACGGAAGGGAGGCGGCATTCGTACTAATTCCCCTCTGCCTAGGTACAAGATCAAATGATCTAGCGCGGGTAATAAAACTAGTTGCGCTCGGATTTTCAACTAGACCGAGTCCAGACGCGCGCGTGAACACAGCAGCAGAAAAAATGCCTAATTGCTCGGTTTTTTGTTGTAAAAAGAGGTCAGGGATATCAAATTTACAAAAAGGTGTTACATTTCACATGTAATTTTTTTTTTACATATCATACGTTTAATTACATTTAAACACAATTATTATATTTTAGTCTCATGTAATTGTTGGATTTATCGATTTTGCTCGCCCAGTACAAATTGCGGATCGGTCGAGCGACAAATCCGACTTCTCATCTCTCAGAATACAATAAAACTCTTCGACGAAAATGTGTTAGTGTGCGTGTTGTGACACTTGTGACTCGTCCGTACACAAAAAGAGATCGAGGTTTGCAAGATTTGTCTTTGACGTGTGTCATTTTCTATGTATTTGTGTCGTCATTACAGATTGGATTTTGTATGTAAGTGTGTGAGAAGTGCGACTGTGTGCACCTTTCCCCCTGCGAAAAATGGCAGAAAGATTTGTACGGTAAGATATGAAAATGAAATGAAAAATGAAAAATTATTTATTTCCTTATTAAGCTTCTACAAATTGCCATCAGTGGTTGGGACTTCCTTTTAGGTGAGTGAACCTGTATCAGGGTGCCCCGCTCCTCCATAACTAAACAGTCTTGTTATTACTTATATTATAGGAAATGTTATACATATGAAAGTAACTTATTTTATTTATTAACTAATTATAACTAATATTGTAAATTATTTATTTTCTATTTTTATTTTAAAGAATGTTTTAGGTATTTATGCTATTATTTACTATTTTAACCTAATTAAATACTATGTTTATGACGAGGATATACGAGTATGAATGAATGTGTGTGTGTGTGTGTGTGTGTGTGTGTGTGTGTGTGTGTGTGTGTGTGTGTGTGTGTGTGTGCGCGCGCGTGTGTGTGTGTGTGTGTGTGTGTGTGTGTGTGGATTAGCGTATGAGTTCTGCCGATATGTTATGTTTAATTAATAATTTACACGGTACAGTAATGACTCTGTATCATCATAACTTAGTTGTTTCAGCCATTTAGTGAGTTCTATCTTACACTTATACAACAGTAGTGGATGGATATCAATTTGCTTGTTTACATTATTATATATGTATGCCGATCGAAGATATCGCTTGGGCTCCTCCCTTCCGACATGTCGGAAGCCGGTGTTGCTCGAAGGGTTGGACAGATTAAGTGTCCGAGTTTCAAATAGCCATAATATTAAAACAAATCTTCAGATGTTAAAATTATTTTAACTCACGTATTATTATACGGCCTGATTAAAATTTTATTAAATAAATAAGATACTTAAAAATACCAACCTAAAATTCCTCTGAGGTCTTACGGAAGTTACAACCCGAGCCTCAAAAGCTTTAATACTGTCGTAACAAAAAATGTTAATTGAGCACAACATTTGCAGAAGTGATAATGATCCCATCCCGCAAAGGCAAGCAAGACCTGCTCATGCTAGACGGCTACACCTACTCCTTGATGTTCAAGACATGGCGCGGGCTGAAGTACTACTGCTCGTCCAAGAAGTCGCAGGGCTGTCGCGCCACTGTGTACCGGCTTGCGAATGGTCAGGTCCAGCGACAGGACACCACACACTGCCATCCGCGACCGAACTATGTTTACAAAAATGGCAACTATTTTAAAATTTAAGATCAATACTAGTCACACGCTCTTGGCGATTGTAGTTACAGATATTTCCCACCTGTTAATAGTAACAGGTTGGACATAGGTCCAAACTAATTCTAGGGAGGAGCCCCCATAAAATATATCTCTGATATATCAAACGAAAATTACTGGCAACGCTTGATTTGCATACGCTGACAACTTGTGATTCAATGTGCTTCTTGATTAGAGTTTTTCAAATCTATATCGTTATCGTTCGGATATCGTTACTCTTATTTACCTTTGTGTGTATTGTGTGTATTCGTAAATATGAGTTTGTTTGTGTACTTGCAATTAATAATTAAGAGAGTAAAGCAAGCAAAGTTGTATTTATTGTAAGCTCCGTGATAACGGTATACTTTGCAAAAATATTTGTAGTAAAAAACCGTTCTAATTGCACTGCTTATTAAAAAATACTTTCAGATGTTGTGCTTCTACCTACGAAGTCCGGCAAAAAGTTTCTTCTCATGGTGGATGGGTACACATATTCCCAGGTGCACCACACCACCCATTACTTATGCTCGTCGAAGGCATTGGGGTGTAAAGCTCGCGTGCAGTACTTAGGTAACCTGCGCACGCGCCGCGTCTACACCGAGCACATACACCCGCCGCCCAAGTATATTTTCAAGAACGGGAGTTATTTCAAGATTTAACGATCGCGATGGACCGGTATACATCATAATTACCTGGACTTTTGTAAATTGTAGGACAGTTGTTCTTTAAAAAAATATTTTAGGTTTCGTACCTATATATAATATTTGCAATATATTTATTGGATTTTGGAACCAAAAATCATAGGTAACAAAATAGTTCTATTATATAAGTACCTAATAAAACCTTTTATAGGTACATATCGGGTACATTTTTATTCCAAAACAATCAAAACTTTCCAAATATAAAAAAGTTAAGAATCAAGTTAAAAATACTAAGGCTAGCAAGCTAAGTGTAAACATATAGTACTTATACCTACGAGTAAATGGTTACGCTGATATTTACTGCATTGAGTATGCGCCTGACCTGTAATCGCTATTTTTTTTCTTCATGTGCCGTCCTACTATTTTTGATATTATATTCACTTTTGCTACCCTAGATGTCACGCCTGGAACCAAACGTCGGCTATGGACGGAAAATATATTCGCCGAGGCTCGCACAAGAATATTCAATGGAGAGTCCATAAGAAAAGTTGCTCGTTCTTTTAAACTGAGTGAAGCGAGTCTTCGTAATCGTCTAAAGAAAGGAAAGCCAGCAATGTGTGCCGGTAAACCTATGACATTTAATTTTGATATGGAGAAAATCTTTTGTTTGTACGTCAAGGATATGGCTGGGCAAGACGGCCTAACTTCGATAAGATTACGAAAATTGGCTTACGAATTTGCTGTCACACATAATATAAAACATTCATTTAATAAACAAAACAATATGGCAGGGGTGACATGGGCTCGTGAATTCCTCCGAAGACATCCAGAGATCATTCGGGCGACGTGACTACCACAAGACAGACAGCTAATGCTAGTTAAAATAATTGAATAAAAAGGTTATTTTGATATGAATTTTATGTTTTGTTTATTTTGACGATATCGTGTCGCAGTGGGGGCATTAGCCACATAGCCTTTCAATGTAGGTAGTGAGAATTTGAAGAGTTGCTCGCTCATTTAAAATGAGTAAAGGCGGTCTTCGCAAATGCCTTAAGAGTGACCTGCATGCAACTTCTCTCGGTAAATATATGACGTTCTCTCCTGACATGGAAGAAGACTTTTGTACTTACGTCAAGGCAAAGCTGGTGACAACCGGACTTCGGCAAGGCTAAGAGAATTGCCTTATAAATTCGCTGAAATGCATAGCATCAAACATACATTTAACAAAGACAAAAAGTAGGCAGGGTATGAGTGGTTTCGAGAATTTCGCCGCAGACAGAGATTATTTTGCAAGTTCGTCCATACAACTTGAATAAGTGATGTGTCCTAAATTCTTCGTCTGTATATTATGCTAGGTGCAACGAGACTCGTCCATTACTAAAGTATTACAGCCATTACAGGTCACGGTGTTGTTATACAGATGTAAGTAGATTTCTGTAATAAAAATATAAATTGTTTTTATCATAATTTTTTCTTTCATGATTTGACTCAATCTCAAATGGTTTGCTGCTCTGAGCTCTCAGTTTATTCATAAACTACTGGAAATTTGTTCGACTTAAATGATTTCATAAGAAACTTTAACCATATAGAGACTTTTTGTTTAGAGTAATCAAGGGGACGCCCTGCTTGCCCGATATAGTAAAAGTCTACGCTTAAACGTCTTAAAGTAATGCCTTGTTGAAAAAAAGGGATGTAGAGAACAAGTCTACTGACAGCAAGCAACTCATTCAGCGCTAATCACGACACGGTGTCGAATACCGGGAAACCCATGTTATCGGCCACGACGTAGCGCTACCACCGTAGCTCAGAGGTGAATGTGTTGAATAGTAGTTTGTGTTACAAGGGATCAAAATGATATATTTCCGTCAAGGCGTACATTGAATCCTGAGCGTAATGAGGGATTCAAGTGTTAACGCCCAAGACGAAATAGTTTTGATACCGTGTGACACATACTGCTTTTCACATCAACTATGAGGAAATTGTTATGTTCCAAAATATGTATTACATATTTACCAAAAAAAAAATAGTATGCAAGAAAGAAAAAATCGTGTCCTAGAACAGAAAAGTACAACTTTGATCCCTCCTAGCAGGGAAGAAAAGTGCCACTTTGATCCCTCCTAGCGGGGAAGAAAAAGCCCTTTTTCGAATAGGTGATGTAAAAAAGAATATGCTAACCAGTCTATGTATGGTTTCCAGACGAAGTGATAATGATTCCGACGCGAAGCGGCAGCAAGTACCTACTGATGCTAGAAGGCTACACGTACTCGCAGATCAACGAAACTCCGCACTGGTGCTGCTCGTCGAAAATGCGTGGCTGCAAGGCTCGCCTGAGACGCAACGGTGACGTAGTTCTGCGCATACATACTGAACACACGCACCCGCCTCCTAAATATGTCGTAAGAAACGGACAGTATTTCAAGATTTAATTAAATTGTGGAATGATCTTGTAACGATGGTTTTAGTTAAAAGTTATTTCTTGTAATATTTTATTACTTTTGACAAAGTGTAAGACTATAATAAGTCGGTCGGATTAAAACATGTAGGTAATGTTTTACTGTGTACCTATTTATTTCTTTGTGTATATGTATAGGTATTACTGACTACAAATGCATAACTAGTTATATAAGGTTAATTATCATTAAGCCGTAGTCTTTAATTTAATGGTACATAAAATACAGAATCATTTATTGTAATTATATTTTGCAGATGTTCAATTCATACCAACGGAGAAAGGCAAATACATTCTGGTGCTACGTGGATACACGTACTCGCAGGTCGGCGGGCGTTTTTTCTACTGCTCGTCCAAACACATGGGCTGCCGCGCGCGTGTGCGCCTCTCCAGCGGCAAGCTGGTGGCCTCCGGCGACAAGCACAACCACGTGCCGCCGTCCCACGCGCGCTGCGGCAATGGCGCCTTCGTCCAACTGCGCCCCCGCGCGCTCCCTGCTCCCGCCTCCACTTCCACGGCCACCGCCACCTCCAGTCTCCTCGCCACAGCAGCTGCACTCCTTCCCTCCCCCCTCACGTCGCCCCGGGCATCATCCCTTGCCCTTCCCTTGAACTTCCCGAGAATACTCCCCAGAACCGATCTCTGGCTTCGACCCCCCAACCCTGAAGAAAAGAAAGATCAATAGAATTCAGCGCCCAAATGAACAATGATACGTGATACGTTGACATAGCCCAGAAACAAGCAGAATATGAATCCAGATATCGCTCAAAATCGCCTGGAATGGAGGAAACAGACAAGGAGAGCCGATCTCAGATGATGGGAAATGTCGCAGGCAGATGTCGATGATGATGACGTTGATAATGAGCAATAATTTACGACTATCCCCTAAGATAGTAGATAAGTCCAGTTATACATTAGGTACCATCAGTCGCAAAAGTGCATGGCGACTTTATGAATGAATTCATTCATAATTTCTCTATGCAATTTTGCAGCTCACTGTACAGATATGATTATTGTTGATATATTTAGACATAGCTTACTTTTAATTGTTGATCTCTAATTATCTCAAAATCTATGTATATTTCGAAAATTGTGCTAAGTATAAGCTACGCTTAGTGATACTTTTTACTCAACGCGATACGTAAATCGGTGATATTTTATATAATTATATTCGAAACGAGCCTTACTATAGTTACAAATCTGTTAGGATAAATTTATTATCTATTATTGTAGATTTATTTTATTTTAGTTATTCATTTTTATATATAATTATTTTAACCTAGAGCAGCTCTTACGAGAATTAAACGATTTTTGCTTTAGATCATGTTCTTTTCACTTTTTTACTACTTAAGTTGATTGTTAGTCAATTCAAACTGTAAATTTAAAATGTAGTAGACACATTTAAAAACTTTTTCTTTGTTGCAGGTAGCACTGCTAGGACTACGGGCGCCGAAAAAGACCCATTAGCTGGCTGCAATCAGAACAATTATCAAGTCCCTGTAACCCATGCCACTTCACAACAATCGACTAAACAACAAAATCATGTCACTTTACAAGCGGATAAATCCTTATTAGATACTCTTATTGCTAATCAGTCGAAAATGATGGGCCAGCTATCGGCAATTCAGTCTACTGTAACCAGTTTAAGAGTCACTGTCTCTAGACTTACATCATCTACGTCTGAAGAACAATCTTCTAATGAACGGGCTGCTACGTCTGTGCCACTTTTCCGAAGCCGTGAACCTGTTAAAAATGTGGAAGAATTAGCTGAGTTGGAAGCAAATTTAGGCAATGACGAGTTTTTCGCGCAGGTTGTTGCTGAAATGAGTGTTATTTGTGGTTCTAGTGGGACATGCAGGGGCCTCGCGGCTTGTCATAGACTTATTGACCATTTTATTACTCGTCAATGCCTCTTTCATTGTTCGTGGGCGGGAAACAGTAAAAGTGATATCCAAAAGGTTCCTTTCAAATGTTTTAAAAACTTTAGAAATTGTTTCCTTACACTTGTTAGAGAAACTGACTCAACCTTCACCGAGCATGACTGCGACAATTTTTTCAAAATTATTTTAAAAAATTCAAAGAAGCGTCTTCAATGTACAGGACAAAAAATGTCAGCGCCTAAAAAGCGAGCGAAGAAAAGCGACTGGAATTTAAAGAAGGAACTTATTGACCAAATCACTGGTGGTCATAATGTAATGGCAATTATAGAGGAAGATGTTGACAATTTTCGTAACATAAGTACAGTGGCAGACGATAACGAAGAAATTAACACAGAGGCCCCTGAGAATACTGAATAATATTTAAGTAGCATTTTCAGATCCTTTATGTAATTAATATTAGCACCCTTTTCAATATTGCGGTCATAATACTAGGTACTGGTAATACTGACTGGTATTTAATTTAAGATAAAGTATGTCATTAATTATGAGGTATATTAAAGTACCTATGTTGTAAGTTTACGTTGCAGTTTATATATTTTCGCCTAAAGGTAAATTAATTAATATTAATCGAGTTGGTTTATTGTCACAGATTACCTCGGTTATGTTTAACTTTTGTGTCCAAGTAAGTAATAAATACCTTACCACTACTGTATTCATGTTCAAACAACTAAAAAACACGAATGAATCGTATCAAATCCTGACTAACCCTCATCGTAAACCTTTTAGGGGTGGTGTTGTTACCGACGAGGTCAGGCAAGAAGTTCATGCTTATGGTAGACGGGTACACGTATTCGCAGGACCACCAGACCAGGCATTACCTGTGCTCGTCGAAGGCGAGCGGTTGCAAGGCGCGCGTGCAGTACCTGGGACACCGGCGAGTGAACCGTGTAAACACGGCCCATACGCACCCGGCACCGAACTATGTTTATAGGAACGGCCGCTATATTAGAGTATAGTCTTGTGTTAAACTTGTGTTTGTAATCTAGTTAAGCATGCAACGATACTGGTAGGATTAACGAAATATAAAGTGAGCTGATTGCTGTCAAACTGGTTTGAACATGATCCGCTCACTTTATACTTTGTCAACTTTAACACTGAAACAAAAATAGCAAACACTCTGTAGTAAAAGTATAAGAAAAAAAAAAGTATTGCACAATTGTACAGGTCACTTTTTAGCGATGAGACTGCCTTTTGTCACAAATCTCTGGGTTTAAGTTATTTTGTACCTATCACTTATTATACTAATATTGTATTGTATTAAAATCATGTAGTTTGTACATAATATATTTAACTTCACTTGGACGAAACTATATGTTGATATACTAAACCTTGCATTTCAATCAGTCACAACCCACAAATGTCACTCAGTTTCATGCGTTTTTACTAAAGATTGGCATATCATTTGAACTAAGTAAATAGATGTATTTTTCACTATAAGAATAAAAATAATTTATATTGATATGGTTACTCATTCTTATTACTAGAGACTAAAGGTATTACAGAACCTCAGTTTACGGAAGTTCAATTTAAATTGCCGTGAGTTATACTGACATTATATGAATTGTGCAGTATAACTCACGTATTTTTATTCACTCGCATGACATTTTCAATTCCGGTGTGTCATTATTGTTGGAATCAACGAATCACGTTAATGTCCAATTATCCATTTCTTTCAAGATAATTCATATTTTTTTTTTATTTGTCCTAGTGCGAAATATTGTTGGAAAATCTACTGCTGCCGAAAGGGATCCATTAGCACCAAATAGTACACGAGAATATGAAGTTCCGGTTACAGACAACGCTTCAGGTGGCAAACGGTATTCGAAACAACAAGAGTCAACTTTAAAAAAATCAACAGATAAAGATTTATTACTGGCACTTCTTTCAAATCAATCGAAGATGATGAGCCAATTATCAGAAATACAGTCTACTCTAAACACTTCAAGAGCCACTAGATCTAGACCAAGTGTACCCGATAAATCGCCTATTGATGAACAACCATCCGTTCCTTCTTTTAGAAGAGTGGCACCGGCTAAAACTTTGGAAGAATTTGATGAATTCGAAGTAAATTTAGGTAATGAGGAATTTTTCACTCAGGTAATATCAGAGATGGAAGTCATTTGCGGATCTAGCGGTACATGCAAGGGCCTCGAAGCCTGTTACATACTTATTGACTATTTCATAACCCGCGAATGCATCATGAATTGCTCGTGGGCGGGAAGCAGTAAAACTGATGTCCAAAAAGTTCCGTTTAAATATTACAACAACTTTAGAAAATGCTTCTTAACGCTTGTTAGAATAACTGACTCTACCTTCACTGAGCACGATTGCGACAACTTTTTTAAGAATATTTTGAAGAATTCGAGGAAGCGCTTCCAGAGTAAAGGTTTAAGACGGTCCACTCCTAGAAGAAGAATGAAAAAAAGCCATTATGATTTAAAGAGGGAACTTATTCAACATGTAACTGGCAACTACGACGAACCGGAAACGCATGTTTTGTCGCTCTTAGACGAAGAAAATGACAATTCTGATGAGGGAGATGCAATGGAGGACAATAATGAAGAAACGGATGCAGTAGATGAGACAACTGAATAAAGTAATGTTGGTATGCTGATGCATGCTTCATTCCGTGTTGGTAAACTAAGTATTATAAACGATAAACAAAATAATAATAATGCTTAAGTGCGTTTCAACGCTCTCAAATATATTTAATTTAAAATAATCTTACACCTTTACTCGTATTTATAGTTGTCGACATGTCCTAGTTAGTATGCCAAACATCGTTGACAGATAATTCAAGATAACTTTGCATGTAGACCCCTTTTTTCATTCATGAATAAATTGTCTTTAATGTACCTAATGATGTTCACTCAATTAATTCCTTTTTCTGTAAATATTTGAGATATAAGAAGTAGCAGAAACATACTTGTTCTTGCACTTTATTCGGTAAATGATATATTAATTAAAGTGAACTTAATCACAATATAATTTTTCAGGAGATGCCGTATTTTACCATACACAGAAAGGTAAATTAGGAGTCAAATACAACAACAATACATACCACAAGAACTACGAAGGAAGCAACGGCGTCATATCTTGGAGATGTACTTTTAAAGGGTGCAGAAATAGGATCAGGACGCAGGGATTGACGGTTATAAGTAACTTTAGATCACATATTCACGATGAAGAATAGTTTCAATACTTTGGTTTGTTTAAATAATAAATTGTGTGAAATATTAACTATTTCTTGAAAGGAACAAGTTGATGGATAAAATTATTGCGTCTCGGATATAAACATTTTTAGCTATAGTATTTATTTTTTAAGACTCCTCAGTTATTATATAATGAGTGTTATAAAATGAATATAAAACTAAAATTAACTACAATTAAAATAATTAGAGTAAAAAAAGTAAAAATAACTATAAAATTTTGCGCCCGTGGTAGGGTGCCCATTTATTTTTCATTTCATTTTTTAACTCTAATAATATAGTAACAGTTACATGTTTCAACTGTTTCGTCGGTCTGATTGGTATTTCTGATAATTATGGTTGATAAAAATTTAAAAACTCAAAAATGTTCATAATGATTCACTGTAACATGTATTAAAATGCTTTCGAATGCGCACTAGAGTTGATAAATATAAAACAAAATGTCCAACACCATAACATATTTTTTTTTAAGTTGAATAGGCGTCAGTATGTTAACTGATGTGTGCCTGTATAATAACATCATATTGTAATTTATTTAAGGGGAAGCCGTATTTTACACGACCAGCAAAGGTAAATTAGGAGTAAAATACAACAACAACAACTATCACAAAAACTACGAAGGAAGCAACGGTGTCAGTGTACGGATGTTCAATTTATAATGCCGTGAGTTATTTTGACATTATATTAACCTCACGTATTTTTATTTACTCGCATAACATTTTCCATTCCTGTGTGTCATTATTGTTGAAATCAACGAATCACTTTAATGTCCAATTGAAGGGATGTTTACAAAAACAACATAACTGCTTAGAGCGGTTGACACTTTTTTAAGAACATTGTTAATCGTTTCAGGTGTCAACCAGTGTAGTCAGTTATGTTGTTTTTGTAAACATCCCTTCAATTGTTAATTTCTTTCGAGATGATTCATCAAAAACGTTTTGTTTGTCCTAGTGCGAACTACTGTTGAAAAATCTACTGCTGCCGAAATGGATCCATTAGCTCCAAATTGTACACGCGAATGTGACGTTCCGCTTACACACGACTCTTCAGGCAAACGGCAATCTAAAAAACAAGAATCAACTTTTAAAAAATCAACAGACAATGATTTATTACTGGCACTTCTTTCAAATCAATCGAAGATGATGAGCCAATTATCAGAAATACAATCTACTATAAACACTTCAAGAGCCACTAGATCTAGATCAAGTGTTCCCGATAAATCGCCTATTGATCAACAACCATCCGTTCCTTCTTTTAGAAGAGTGGAACCGGCTAAAACTTTGCAAGAATTTGATGAATTCGAAGTAAATTTAGGTAATGAGGAATTTTTCACTCAGTTAATATCAGAAATGGAAGTCATTTGCGGATCTAGCGGTACATGCAAGGGCCTCGAAGCCTGTTACATACTTATTGACTATTTCATAACCCGCAAATGCATCATGAATTGCTCGTGGGCGGGAAGCAGTAAAACTGATGTCCAAAAAGTTCCGTTTAAATATTACAACAACTTTAGAAAATTCTTCTTAACACTTGTTAGAATAACTGACTCTACCTTCACTGAGCGAGATTGCGACAACTTTTTTAAAACTATTTTGAAGAATTCGAGGATGCGCTTCCAGAGTAAACGTTTAAGACGGTCCACTCCTAGAAGAAGAATGAAAAAAAGCGATTATGATTTAAAGAGGGAACTTATTCAACATGTAAGTGGCAATTACGACGAACCGGAAACGCATGTTTTGTCGCTCTTCGACGAAGAGAATGACAATTCTGATGAGGGAGATGCGCTGGAGGACAATAATGATGAGAATAATGAAGAAACGGATGCAGTAGATGAGACAACTGAATAATGTTGGTATGCTGATGAGATGCATGCTTCATTCCGCGTATACTAAGTATTATAAACGATAAACAAAATAATAAAAATGCCATGAACTGCGTTTCAACGCGCATTAATATATTTAAATTAAAATAATCATACACCTTTACTCGTATTTGTCGACATGTCCTAGTTAGTATGCTAAACGTCATTGACAAACAATTAGATAACTCTGTATGTAGTGAAACTCCTTTTTTTTCATTCATGAATAAATTATCTTTAATGTAGGTACCTGATGTGATGTTTACTCAATTAATTCCTTTTTCTATTATGATTCCTTTTTATTTTGGAAATATAAGAAGTAGCAGAAACATTCTTGTTCTTGCACTTTGTTCGGTGAATGATATGTTAATTTAAGTGAACTTAATCATATTATAATTTTTCACGAGAAGCATAATTTTACCATACACAAAAAGGTAAATTAGGAGTCAAATACAACAACAATACATACCACAAGAACTACGAAGGAAGCAACGGCGTCATATCTTGGAGATGTACTTTTAAAGGGTGCAGAAATAGGATCAGGACGCAGGGTTTGGCGGTTATAAGTAACTTTAGATCACCTATTCACGATGAAGAATAGTTTCAATACTTTGGTTTGTTTTAATAATAAATTGTGTGAAATATTGACTATTTCTTGGAAGGAACAAGTGACAATTGATAGATAAAATTATTGCATCTCGAATATAAACATTTTTAGCTGTATCTATTATTTTTGAGACCCCTCATTTATTATAAAATAAGTGATATAAAATGAATATAAAACTAACATTAACTACAATTAAAATAACCAAAAGCTAAGAAATTTAAAATACCTGTAAAAATTTTGCGCCCATTATTTTACATTTCATTTCTTAACTCTCTGTTTCATCGGTCTCTTGGTATTTCTGATAATTATGGTTGATAAAAATTTAAAAACTCAAAAATGTTCATAATGTTTCACTTGTAACATTGACTAGAGTCAGAACATGAATAGTCTGCAGCGGATTTGATAGCCCATGCAGTGAAAGTGTTATTTTTACCGTCAAACTTCTATGAAATAATGACTTATAAATGACACTTGCACTGCGTGGGCTACCAAATCCGCTGCAGACTTTTTTTGGTCCGACTCTAAAATGCTTTCGAATGGTCGATAAAAAAATATCCAACACCATAACATAATTTGTTTTTAAGTTGAACAGGCGTCAGTATGTTAACTGATGTCTGCCTGTATATTAACATCATATTGTAATTTATTTAAGGGGAAGCCGTATTCTACACGACGAGCAAAGGTAAATTAGGAGTAAAATACAACAACAACAACTATCACAAAAACTACGAAGGAAGCAACGGTGTCATATCATGGATATGCAGTTTTAGAGGATGTAATAATAGAATCCGGACGCATGGTCTAGCGGTTATAAGCAGTGCCCGAACCCATAGTCATAATGAGGTATCATAAACCGGCTTAGGCTTACTAAGAAACCATGAAGTAATAACTCATGTTATGTATAATCATTATGTATGCGTAAATATGTGAAAATGCTTTCTTCAAGTGATGTGTTTTCTTGTTTTTATTTCTTGAACTAAGTATGTGCCATAGAATATTACGTAATGTTAGAAGTCTGTCTGAGATGCGAGTTTTTTATTGTTTCAATATCAAGATACAATTCGTCAGGTACGAAATCTCAATAGTCAATATTGTAAGTCATATCTGACGAGTAGAAACGTAACAACAAATATAAACTTTTCAGGAGCAGTATTTTACACAACTAACAGAGGCAATCTAGCTGTGAAATACGACCATAGCGTATATTACAAGAATTATGAAGGCAGCAACGGTGTTACATCATGGAAATGCAGTTTTAAAGGATGCAATAGTAGACTTAGAACTAATGGTTTAACTGTTGTCAGGAGCATCGGTACTCATGAACATTTCGAGGAATAGACAAATATTGGTAGCAAGTTCACCACCTTATTGATATTGTATGTTAGTTGCGAGTTTATTACCTAGTGGTTTGTGATGATTAAAGTAAGTTTAATTTATTGTCTGAAGTGTGTTTGATAGATGGTATAGCGAAATTTATTTTCACCACAGCAGCTCGAACAAGGGTACTTTGCTTCTTAAAAACAGTGACATTTAAGTGACCTTTATAGTCAAACGTCATTTTAATATGCGGGGTCTAACCCAAGTTCGAAATACTTGGGTTCCATTATTTCTTTCCCTTTCCCACTGTTAGCAAAAACAAACAGACAAAAAAAAGTTAAAACGACATTCGACGGTATATTGACGGTTTATAATAGACCCCCGAAAACTTCAGACCCAAACCACGTACGAGTATGAATTCTTAATACTTAATTAATAAAAATAAAGTTTAAGATATGATAAAAACTGATAAAATACTATATTTTAGGTATTTTATTGTACAATTAAAACAATGAACTCAAAAAATACACAGATTATCACACAAAATTAATTATTTTACTTTTAAGAATTTCTACCATAGTTGACAAATAGTACGTATCCGCAATTCGGACCGTATCTTACAAAGTTTTTTTTTGTGTTTGATTGCGGTAGTTAAACTTAATTGTATATCTTAAGAAAACATAACTGCAGGTATTAAGTGATGAAGAAAGATTACATTTTTCAAGTTGTCTAATAGGTATGTTCTCACTGCTTAGGGTGAAAAATGTTGTGTACTACACGAGATCAAAGTTATTTACATCTCGTGCGCTTTTGAGTCCCTTACTACGCTCAAGATTCTAAATTCTATTATAGAACCTTTCGCTTGAACGGGACTCAAAATAAGCACTTGAAGAAATATCCAACTTTGATCTCTTGTTGTACAAATAACTATTGTTTTTACAGCAATTTTTTTCTTCTTTCGTCATACTTTTTGATAGCCGGTATTAATTATCATTATATGTAATTCTTATAATGTTTTCCTATTTCAGCGTTGGCCAGGTTCGTAAGAAGCACTAAAGGAACCTTAATACTCGAGTACGATGGGAATCGTTATTTGAAGAATTATCAGAATAGGGACCGGATTTCGTGGCTCTGCAACAAGTACAAATACGGATGCAAAGCCCGCGTGTGCACGCTCGAGGGAATGATCGTCAGTGTCAAGAATCACCACACTCACGAGGACAAGCGCTACACATCTAAACTTGGTGGTTTTTAGAAGAAGGTTTAACAATTTTACTAATTATATCTCTCTTCAATCGGTCCCTCATTGCTGAGGATCGCGAAGATATACTAAATATACCTACCCTTCAATTACCTTAGTACTTAATCACTAGTCAGATGGCAACTGTATCAAATTAAAAAATATTATTAGTTTGTAAAATTCGGCATCAAATAATGTAATTTTATTGTCGTAGTTTCGTAGTTTCAAAAGTGTGTAGGTAATGAATATATTTGCCCTCTAGGCGTCTTATTTCTAAAAAACCGGGCAAGTGCGAGTCGGACTCGCGCACGAAGGGTTCCGTACCATAATGCAAATAACGGCAAAAAAACGGTCACCCATCCAAGTACTGACCCCGCCCGACGTTGCTTAACTTCGGTTAAAAATCACGTTTGTTGTATGGGAGCCCCACTTAAATCTTTATTTTATTCTGTTTTTAGTATTTGTTGTTATAGCGGCAACAGAAATACATCATCTGTAAAAATTTCAACTGTCTAGCTATCACGGTTCGTGAGATACAGCCTGGTGACAGATGGACGGACGGACGGACGGACGGACGGACGGACGGACAGCGGAGTCTTAGTAATAGGGTCCCGTTTTACCCTTTGGGTACGGAACCCTAAAAAAACTATCGTCTAATAAATAGTAAACGCGTAGATACTTGAAATTTAATCTTTTCTTTACTTTTTTTGTAATGGCCTTGAAGAGTGTCCCACTGCTGGGTAAAGATTCTCCCCTATTTCCTGCCACCTTAACTTATAAATAATGAAATGTTTAAAGTTTCGTAATCGATTGTTACAGTTTTAACAATTTTTGATTTTTGTGAGCGAGTCAGATGATCCTTGTGGACTTTAAAATAAGTTTTATTACCACTTTTTATACCTTATTTGATAATCATGTAAAATTTTGAAATCTATGCAAATGTAATGTATTTTTAATCATTGGATATATAAATATAAATCTTAATTATATCACTACTTCTGAAAGTTCAATTTGTGTTTGATATTGGTTTGTTCTTTGTTTTGTCATAAATATTAAGCGGTTTTGGTGGTCTTGACTGAATGGAAAATAGATTCACTTTGGGAGCGTAGTATCCTACCGACTGCGCCATGTAAAACATGTATTGTATCGGAGGGATGAATATTAACACACGTAAGTTGGTTGCAAGATTGATCTTTATTCCACTACCCACATATATGAAAGTAGGTATATATATATATATATATATATATATATATATATATAGCAGTTTTTAAAATGATTCTGAATAGATTCCAGGTTTATTCAGACAAGTAAAGGCACCACGATGCTGGTGTGCGGCGGTTTCCGCTTTTCGAAGAACTATCAGAACAAGGATAGAATCTCCTGGAAATGCAACCGGCCTGCTTGCAATGCGCGTGTCTGCACAATCGAAGGGCAGATTATTGGTCTCAAAAATAATCATAACCACGGTGATTAAATTATTTGCAAGAAAGAAACATAATTATGTCCTGTTTTTTCGTATGTACCTATTTGTGTTGTGTGATGAATGATAATTAAAATTAGGCATCTAGTTTTTTTAAATTTGTGTTTTTAAGTGTTCATATCCATTCGACCTTTTCGAAGGTGTTCAGATAAGTAATTTTCTTAGTTTTGCCGTGTCTAAACTCTTTAACCGAGAATTTCCTTCAAATCTGTGCATAAAAGGTATGTCGCATTTCTACAGTTATATTCTCAATATTCCATTTACCTCTGTATTATTATACAACTTCTTTCTTTGTAGGTAACACTGTGCCCTGGTTTCGGACATCAAGGATGGGGCGGCCCCAGCTGTGTATGGGGTCGTACCGGTTCTGCGAGCGGTCCCGGCTGGACTCGAAGGTGACCTGGAGATGCACCAACCAGCCGCGCGGCTGCCGCGCGAGGCTCGTCACCGTTAATGATGAGCTGGTTAGCGCGGATAATGGACACAATCATTGAAAGATTTAAATGGGAACCAGTCTGCTGAAGTTTCGGACATCATAGGTGGGGCGAACTATAAAGTGCTATATCTCTTATTCATTTTTACCTCGCATCGTAAATGATCAGACTTTTCAAGACTGAAATGTTCTTTCTAGTAATGGCTCAGATTAAAATGTTTTAGAAAAGAAAAGGCTTGTGGCGCTACATTGCCACCAAAGTAAAAAATGAACTATAATAAATGTGTTAAATAAATTGAGAATCAATAGTTTAATGTTCTGTAAATACTACTATTTTAGTCAATTTATTGTAATGTAATGTAGAATTACGCAAGCGGTTTGATACCCTTAGGTTAAGGAGAAGTGTAGGTATCTATAAATATTGGTTCAAGAGAGAAAAAAAATATAATGTAGTTAATACTTTTATAGTTAATATTATTTATGTTTATCAACCAAATGCAAAGCATTTAAATATTTATAGACTTAATCATGTTTAATTTATGTTTCATATTGATAATAGGTTTGACGGTGCTGCAGACCTTAGAGGTCCTCGGTTGAATACTCGATAAGGGCATAGGTTTGTGGATTTATCAAGAATACCTATTGTTTTCGAGTGTTAAGGATGTGTGTTACGTATCTAAGTATTTATCTGTTTAAGTAAGTAGGTACCTAAAATTATCGTCGGCTTATATTAATCCTACATCCCTCATTTCCCGCAAACCTTTATTTAATACACAAAAAAAATCACCGCCATAAATCTTAATACGGCACCGGATCACTGACCCGCTGCTCTACCACCTGAACATTTTCCTTTATTTCAATATTTTTAAGTGTGTAACAATAAAAAAAAATCTGAATTAACTCTTTCAAACATATCATTGGATTGAAAAAATCTTAAATAATGTAATTGTAATTTTCAGCGACGTCAGTAGGTATTAAGTTTGAGACGACAATATTCGGCAACCCGATCATCTGCTGGGGCAGCCACCGGTTCATTAGGAAGCTGGGGCGGCGGAACAAGACGTGGTGGGAGTGCACGGCGAGGAAGACCCGCAAGTGCCGGTGCGTCCTCGTCACCTCGGAGAACAGATTGGTTAAAGTCAACGGGTGGCATAATCATTAGTGATGATCTAAAGGCTTTAAGCCTGAGTTAGTTCGCCATATGGGCCAACAATTACGTTGAGCAGGATATAGAGAGGGACAACTCGCGTGATAGCCCGATGTTTTTCGATTAATGTTACATTTTGTAACTTTTATCTGTCTGTTGTAAAAATAAAGATATCAAGGCAGTTCCATATTCTTGTTGTATCTCAAGATTTTTAAAGTTTCTATGTGTCAGGGAACATGATTAGTGTTCTTACATTTACAATAATATTTGTTGTTTGAATGTTGGCCTTCGTCTTCGGCTGTAGTTTAATCAAAATGTTACACCACATTTATGAATTTCAATGTAAATAAGTTTATGCTAGACGCTTCAATTCTCATTATTATTTAAGTACGTATAATTGTTACGAAAAAACTACATTTTAAACCTTTATTACTGCCAGTATTTTTGTGTTTTGGTTAGTAACAAATCTATTTCCTTATACATACAGAATCATAGTCATAGACTACGCCCTTAGAATACCTACATTTTAAATAATCGACGTTACAAAATTATATACATAAATCCATTTAAAAAAATATATAGAATATTAAGTATAAAATCTAGAAAAAAGAAAACAATGTTATTCAAGCCATTTAGACGTAGTTAATATTTTTTTTAGGAAAATGGTTTATAGGTAATTCTTCGAAATATTCTAGTCGTAATTTCTGACAAATTAAAATATACTCTCCACCATGTTATTTAATTAATTCTGTTCCTCGAGTGAGCATTATGCATGGCACATAGTAAACTAATTGGAGCGGTAATTATATTTTTGAAACATTATTGATATGTTTTTACTCTCAGTACCTATATCAATAAATTTAAAATTAAAAGTGAACCCAGCTTTAACCTATAGGTATTGTCTTTTCCAGAACCTCAGTTCGGGTTGTCGCAGCGCGGCAACCTGGTCGTGCAGATCGGGGAGTGGCGGTTCAACAAGCACGCCTGCTGGGGCTCCAAGGTGCGCTGGACGTGCATCAAGAAGAAGAGCGGCTGCACGGCGGCCATCACTACTATTGACAACGTTATTGTTAAGACTTTGGGTGCCCATAATCATTAATCATTAAATACTTAGCTTGAGTGGGTTGCTTGGTTGGCCTTAGGTGTAAGTAAAGGACGTGTGGACCCGGTTTTATATGGTCACTTTAAAATAAGTTTAGCTGTTAAAATCGTCGGCCGTATTGTTTTTAGGACATGGCATTTTTCTGTAATGAATAGCTACTCAAATGTAACTTCGTTTATAGTTTTCTTTAGAGAATGATGAACTTTCTGTGCACTGAGGCATTACCTAACTGAAATTAACTTTTAGGTACCTAATAGTTAAATTCAGTTAGGTAGGTACCTACTTATATCTTCAAGTGGACTTGTAAGTATGGTTGAGGTTCTATCCTAAAATGACCTAAACCTAGGTTTAGTATAGGTAGTTGCTATGTAGTAAATCTTCCTCTGATTAAAATGTTCTATAAGAATACTTATAAAGCGATATATACACACTAATCTCCTACACAGTACACTTTATGAATATTTTAAAAATATTGTTTTACACACACTTTTAAGTTCCCTAGTTGTTATTTCTTACTCCTAAATGAAATTTGCTATCATATTTACAGATATTTCAAGTATAATTTTACCAATAGACTGACAGGTTCAATCAATTTATTATTTTTTAAGTTTACACAAATTTACACGCACACATTGTACTTATCTGTCTTAGATTTAAGCTATATTATTGCATTTATTACTGAAGTATAAACATAAGGTGACAAAATTAATGTAATACAAAAATGATGTAGGTATTTAATGTTCCAGTTTATGTAAATGCGAATTTTAGATTTTAGAAGTAGTAGTTCTTTATAAGAATGTTATAATGTTCTGGTACTCGACTTTCTCTTACAATTTTAGATAATAAATACGATGAATAGTAGCTCATGTTATTATGTATCGTTGGTTATTATTAATGTAGCAGTTTTAGATTTTCATTCAATAAAACATGAATAGCACCTTTGTCATTATTTAAAACGTCACGTCATTCAGCAACTTTAATAACAAGCAAATATTTGTATCTTATATAGTAATGTGGCTGATACTTTCAGCAATTGGTTTTATTAGCGCTGCTATTAATTATGTCCCCGGGCAGGCATTTAACCAAGATTATATTTTTAGATCTGAACCCTATGTTCGCCCAATCTCAGCGCGGCAACCCAGTGATCATGATCGGGCAGTACCGGTTCAACCGGGTGAACAAGTACGGCAGTCGCACGCGCTGGGTCTGCGTCAAGGCAAAGGCGGGTTGCCGGGCGTCGCTGCACACCATGGACAACGCCATAGTACGCGTGTGGGGTTTTCATGATCCGATGGCGCATACTAGCGCTAATCGGTTTTAAATTCTAGTTACAGGTCCACAAGGTATAGAATCTAATACAATTTACCATGGTATAATAATATACTCCGCCTGGTACTCCATTCCCGTCTTTTCTAGGTCACCTAACTGACACAAGCCTACGTCATCATGCGACAGCGCTATATGATAATATGCGATAGCGCTATATATAGCGGCCACGTTATTGTGACGTAGGCCTGTGTCACTCTGGGAATAGAAGACCATGTTTTATTAGACTATGCAATTTACAGGCTCTTACTATGTAGATATTTAGTTTTAGGAGCTCCGTTTTATGCCTTTCCTCGATTGTTAGGAATTTTACTCGCTTCGATGGACTTCAACTACATAGTTAAAATTAAGCTTAGAGAAAACCGATCAGTATATTTATTTTATCTAGGTAGGTATGTTGCACCCTTTGCTTCTGTTTTAAGGAAGTGTCTTAGAAACATAACCATCGTTGTTTCATCACAAAATAAAACCTTGACGTTGATATTTTGTCTTTTATGCCTTGTGGACCAGCTACAGGCCTTCTAAATATCTATTATGAAGCTAAATGTTTCTATCTTGTTGGTACCTAAGAATTCAGTTTTACTTAAAACATTTGACGATACCTAAAATGCAGTCCTTACATTATATACAAAATTAAACTGTAGCTTCATATTGGTATTGGGCCTAGAACTAATGATAAAATGTAATGATCAAAAATGTAGCTATCTCGCACACAAGTTAATGCATATCGCGTGCATTTGCAATTATACATTTTACACATTTTAAATCATGATACATTCATTCATGGTATTTTGTTTACAATCAGATGGAGTCATACTTAGAAAAAAAAACTAATTTATGCAATTATCCTGTATTAAATAAATTTATAGGCCTATCCAATTATCTTCATACATTTTTAAGTAACGCTTAAGTATTAGTTATATACGTAGACTTGTCTATATTATGTTAGTTTTTTTAATGATTTGTATTTGTTTAGTAATGGTATATGGCCACTTTACATGGCTCTCGGACAAAGTATTTCAAAGTAATCCTTTTGAGTTGAATGGTTTAGAATCTCTAATCAAACCATGACATCGGTGCTTTCCAATATAATCGCAAAAGATTTTATACACGGCGAGGCTTAAGGCAAAATATTGATAGATAGGCAGTTAGTGTTACTTATCACATAATAAATTAAGTAGTTTTTTATTCGAATAAATTATGCTACAATGCTAGTAAATAAGTGTTATAGTGTAAGGCAATCCGAGATAATGATAGGGCAATAAACTGTTACATTTAACTAGAAATTACAAAGTTACTATCTTAAATTTAGTGGTGGCGGTAAATAAATGGGTTGCTATCTTGACTCAACGTATCATAGCCTGTACAACGTCGTGGGGCACCTACATACAAGTATAATTTGAATGAGTGTTTTATTTCATACCCCGTTTCTGACTCTTTTGTCGTTGTTGATGTATAAGTATTTCATGAAAGGAGTAAATTCAACTTGGCGTAATAACAACAACAAAAACCAGGTCACATTTCTTCGATATATTTAAACAAAATAATCCGATATTATTGCTCCATACGAGATGGTTTGTATTGTCGAAAAAGTGCAAAGCCAAATGAATTCTATTCATAATGTGTCCAACTGTCCATGCAATTTTGTAGGGCGCTGTACGCAAAGCACACTCAGTACCTACATACTATCTCATAACTAGTACTGTGAAAACTACAATCGAGTTCATAAATATGCATTTCTTCGCCTTCATTCAATGAAATATCTGTATACTATCTCATCTGTTGCTACCTAACGGCCGTGGTAATTTTAGCTTAGGTAGGTACTGTGTTGGTTTACTTCTGACAAGTAGAAAATGAATTATGTTTGTATATTTGCTCAACTGATAGATTTTGGTTACCATAATTTAATCAAGTAATGTTTCAGCATATGATCAACAAGTTGTCTTCGGCATGACTCGAGCGGGTAACCCAGCGTTGCACGTGGGCCCGCACCGGTACAACCGGGACAGCGGGTACAGGGGCTCCAAGATGCGTTGGCGTTGCGTCAAGACGCCGACTGGTTGCCGAGCTCATGTGATCACCGTCGAGAGTACCGTTGTGAAGCTCTTTGATGAACACAATCATTAAATCGTGCTTGTGATGTACCGATGTATTCGAATTTATACATTTTATGGCCTTATTAGCTGTTATTATTAATATTACAATTAATGGACTTAGACTTTTTATTACTACCTAATTTTATTACATTTAAAATGTGTTTTTAACATAAGTAAGTATCTATTTGTTTATATGTCTTCTGATTATGTTACTTAATTTACAGGTCCATAGTTCATGCATATTACAATCCGTTATGTGTATACGTGTTTTTTTCTATTCGTATTATAGGTGATTTGAATGCAATATGTTACCTACAATACCCACACATAAGTTTGAGCAATCACTAGAATAGTATCGTATCGTTTTAGAGCCAGTATTCATGACTACCCGTTCTGGCAACCCGGTAATGCAGATAGGGCCGCATCGCTTCAACCGCGTCAGCGGATATAAAGGCCTGAAGAAACGCTGGAGATGTACCAAAACACCTCAAGGCTGTCGCGCCAGCATTATTACTGTCGGAGACGATATCATTCAGATGTTCACTGAGCATAATCATTAACTGTATTACAATGAAAGAGTCAAAAGAATGCATGCTTCTTTCTCTAAAGTATTTAAAACCGCATACCGCCTCCATATTTTAACAAGACAGCCGCTTTTGTTAATAAAATTATATGAAAAGCTTGTTGTCTTTTACTAAACAATTTGTTATGGTTCTAGACGCAGTTTTAATCACGAACAAATCTGGTAACCTGGGGTTTCTTGTGGGTCCCTACTTAGTTTGTATTTTTGATTTACTTCTGATTAAAAGAGTTGATATCCTTTTAGAAGCAACTTTCGTCATGAGCAAGTCTAGCAACCCGGTGTTGCTTGTGGGCCCATATCGTTACAACCAATTCAGCGCCAGGGAAGGGTTCAAAAAACGTTGGAGATGTATCAAACGGAGACACGGCTGTACTGCTTCTGTGATTACTTTAGAAAATTCTATTGTAAAGGTGCTTAACGGTCATAATCATTAAATATATATTTTGTTTTAAAATCATGCTTTTTACGTCTTGCGTTGTACGTAAAGATAATTGGGTGAATCTACTTTTTCTTTTTACTCGTTGGTATTGTTTCGTTCCTCTTGGCAACGCTTAAAATCCGGGTTTTATGGTATTTTTTTACCAAACGTGCCTGCGTGTGTAAATTTACCTAACTTAATTCTTGAGCTTTTATCGACGCCGAATCTGCTTAAAAAGATGAAGTTTCATAGGTACTTCAAACCTCATAATTAGGTGCGTTATCCACCAATGGATGTCGAGCTGCGGTAAACATTTTTATGGCTCTTTTGACATGGTTTTAGCCGACTAATGTAGTGGAAACCTTACTTGACAATTAAAACTCAATCAAAAATAACATAGAAACTAATTTGCTTGTGAATTTTGTTTTGAGTGTTGTACTACCTTTAGGTATTATAAATTGTTAGCAATTAATTATTTTTAACTATCTACCAGTCAAATAAAACTATGGAAACGGATTATATCGCGAATAATGAATTTAAAATACATACAACTCTATTATAGATATGATTACAGGGGTAGTATTTACCACAACTCGAGCCGGTAACCCCGTGCTCCAGATCGGCCCGCACCGCTTCAACCGGCAGAGCGGCTACAAGGGCCCCATGTTTCGATGGAGGTGCATCAAGCACCCCAATGGCTGCCGCGCTGTCGTCAATACCTTCAATAATGATATACTCAGAATGTTAAATGAACACAATCATTAAGTTTGTAAATAGAACTTACAAAAATATGATAATGAATAATGAATCGATTAAGATTCAGTAAACAAAACGAAAATAAAAACTTGAGATACTATATAAGATTTTTTATATGTCACTTGTAAATTGCTCTGCCTGTTGCATTTATGTTTTTAAATTAATTAATAAAAACCAGAATTATTTAAGGAATTTCTTGGGTATACGCTGTACAACTGTGCTAAACTTTACCACCAATTTACCTACTCTAGCGTTTTAAACTAACGGCGAACCTATATTTCACTGGGTTGTGTAGAGTTTTGTTCGTTGAAAAAAAACCGTGTTAAAATAAACCCTTGTAGTACAACGACAAAACAAACTAGATTTCTAAGCTTGAATAACAAGAAAATCTAAGTAAGTTTTGTCATTGCTTTAATAATTTATAAATGTAATATTATATTACAGGGGAGGTCTTTGCTCAGCAGTGGGACACCAAAGTAGGCTAATAAAAAAAATTAAATAAACAATAACACTCCCTAAGCTGTCCTATTGGTTTTATATGTTCGCTAGGCCAGCTATGTCTAGTTACACGCTCTATGTAATATTTCTATTCCCGAACAAGGGTAATGAATAAATGCATTACTTTATTTTTCTCTTAATAACTTCTTTAAGTAGGTACAACTAAATAAAATACTGACTTTTACAGGTGCAAGGATTCATCTGACCTGTCACTGCCAAGCGTTGTATGGGCGATGCTTGACAGCGAGAGGAGCTGGAGAGCTGTAGCCTCTTTCTGCGAGGACATAATTTCGCAGAAGGAGGCTTCGGAACGGGAGCGAGAAAACGATCCGGAAGCGCACCCGCTCCGTCGACGCAGGCCAGGAGGTCGGCGCAGACGTTATGCGCATCTGCTACCTCCGCCCTAGTAGACCCATGTGGGGATTGGGGAATCACCCACTATGGTAGTATCATTGAACGGGGGGGCACTAAACTACTTAATGCCCCATGGAGCCTGCAGCCCGGTTGCGGGCTGCCCGCTGGAGCGTCGCAGTTGAATGCTCACCGCGATCCTGCGCCGCTCCGTTATAGGCGGAGGTGGCACTCGTTGGGTTTTTAGACGGTAGTAGGTCCTCGCCCTTTAGTCCGTCATACCCGTCTTGCTCCCCTCGAGACGGGATGCGTAAAAGCATTTTCCCAACGTAAAAAAAAAAAAAAAAAAAAAAAAGGTGCAAGGATTCATTACACCAAAAAGGGTAACCCAGCACTTACCTTAGGTCCTTACCGGTTCAACCGGTTAGGTAACGCCAAAGAAGACAAAGACGGGAAGACGCGCTGGTATTGGTACTGCACGAAGAAGGTCGGCGGCTGCAAGGCGAGGATCATGACCGAAGAGAGCGAGGGCAAGTACTGGCGCTTCGTGGAGATATCCAACGTGCACAAGCATCAAGCAAGAAAAAGGGGGAGGCCCATGCCCAGCAGTGAGACACCTGGAAATAAATAATAAACAATTAAGCATATCTCCGCAACAAGTAAAACGGTTAGAAAAAACTAACATGAGTAATTTTGCTCAAAATCTATTCACATTTTTAATCGTATACTCGTAGTATTATAAATACCATATTGCATGCTACCGTATGGACCGTATTTCATTGTAATAGTATCATGGTTGGTATACATTTATTAAAATTAATAGTTAATAACTGAGTAATAGTTAATAACGTGACTGTAACAACAATTTATGTAGTATTATGTAGGTTCTCTGTGTTTTAATAGCTAATTGTGGCATGAAATTTTCCGTAATTTAATCTAGAAATCTGCTTAACTGCAGACCTTAGCAGTCCTAGTCAATTTCGGCCACAATTACTGATAATTTGTATGATTATTATATAGAATTAGGTTAGTTTTTGAGGTTAAGGATGTAAAGGATCCCTCATCGGCGTCCTTTTTAATGTGCCGTGTAAAAAATGTAATAACTACTAAATGTATTTGTGTTTTCAGAGGCGAGAATTACTTACACCAGGCAGGGTAATCCGGTAATGATTTTAGGTCCGTACGGTACCGGTTCAAGCGGCTTGGTGCAAAAGGCGCCGTAGGAAAGTCAAATTGGTACTGCGTGAGAAGGCATTGCGGATGTAAAGCCAAGCTCCAGGATAAAAATGGTATATTTGGTGAAATAAATACCGTGCATAATCATTCGTAGCAGAGTGCTTTTCATACAACAAAAACTCAAAAATGGTAAAGTTCATCAGGTGATACGTCTGCTTGGTTGCCTTTTATATATTAATAAAACTTGTTTCTTGCAGATATTGCATTTATTAAGTTCTTGTAACAACTTGTTAGATGTAATGCATGACGTTAGTCGTCAGACGCACATTGCACAAGACTGTAAAAAAGTTTAGCCTTGACGTAACTGTTTGTATAGTTTGTTTTCAAAAAACAATTAAGCTTTCCATATTATTTCATAGTTAAAAAAATAGGCTGTAGTAACAAACAATATTATGCCTTATGCAAAAATCTTTTGGCTTGACACTTTTGCCCGTAAAATTAAACCAACATAAATACGTTAGGTATATAGGTACGTCAGTTGTGTTGCATTATTGCATTTTAAACATTAATATAAAAAAAAATATATAATCAATTCAGCTGATGTGTTTTATTTAAATTAAGGTATATTACAATTTATTGATCTTGCTAGAAATTCGTATTGAGTAAGATATTATGTATATTATGTTTGATTTGTTTCTTACACTAATTAAATGATTTGTTTTTAGAGGCACGGCTTAGTTACACCAGCCAGGGTAAAGGCTTGGCCACACACAGAGCGCGACGCAGCGCCGCGTCCGCGCCGCGTGATGCCGACGCGAAGCCTGGTCAAACAGGGCGCGCGCCGATCGCGCCGGCCTCACGCTCTCAACACGCCCTCAGGGCGCGCGTGAACGCGGCGCGGCCGCGCGGGAACGCGGCGCACCGCTCGCTGCCTAACGTCCGATCCTACTGATGTGACCTTGCGCGACGCGGCGGGCCGCCGCGTTCGCTCGGCGCAGCGCTGCGAACGCGCCGCGCGGACGCAAGGGGCCGCGCGGCGCGGGGCGCGACAGAAGCGGGGCGTGATACCGGCGGGACGCAGTCTGTTTGACGTCGGTAACCTGTTAGCATGTGCCGCGGTCGCGCGGCGTGGACGCGGCGCGGACGCGGCGCTGCGTCGCGCTCTGTATGTGGCCAAGCCTTAATCCGGTACTCATTTTGGGCCCTTATCGGTGCAATCGGTCATGTACAGGTAAAGGTCAAGACTCGAAAGTGCGGTGGTATTGGTACTGCACAAAAAAAAAGTATGGGTGCAAAGCCAGAATAATAACAGAAGATGGAGCATTCGTCGAGATGACGAATAATCATGTACACGCCAAGCCCGACAAACTACCCATTTAAATGTACCGGAGATCTAATTAAGTGGACCTATTAATGTATTTAAATTTAGTAATTAGTTACATATTTTGGAGAAGTAAAACTGAACGTAATAAACTTTGTTCACGGACCACTTATGGGATAAATGTGGTCTTCTGACATCGGTACCTAATGCTTTTTTCATTTTATATTTCAAATAGCTTTGACAACTGTATGTATCCCTTTAATTTTGGCTAGTTTAGCATACTTGTTAGAATACACATACTCGTATTGCACATTGCTCATAAAAAGTTTAGCTTAAAATACCTAGCTAACCTTTGTAGTAATAAACAATATTGTTAAGCTAAAATCTAACTCTTATTTTTTGACATTGACATGATACGAGCTTGAAATGTATGTTCGTAAACTTATGTCATTTTTATTTACTAGGTCAGGAACCGCATGCTCAATAAAAGTTGTAGAGGGAAATGCCAGAAACACAATATTTCACTCCGTAAATTTGTTTGGACTAGTAAGGAGGTGCAGTGGCGGATTTCCCATAAGGCACAGTAGGCCCGGGCCTAGGGCGGCGAGATATTAGGGGCGGCAAATTGTGACAAAAAATTCGCTGATGACAAAAAATAACTCAAAATTAGGCCAGGCAACGAATTCTGAATTGAAACACAATTTTTGACTTCGTACCTAACTTTATTTGCACTATCTATTAGGAGGTGAACATATCAAAAGTCCCCGCGGCCGTAGTCCTTGAGCCGGGGGAAGAGAGGGGTTTGAAGGTCACATTTTTCGGTTTTTCGCTTATATCTCGGAAACTATGCGTTCTAACGACATGATCATTATACAAAATGAAAGCTGGTTAAATTTGCTACAAGCTACAAGTTTTTAGATATCTTGAGGGCCCTCCACACTTGTGCGCGAATCGCGGCGCGAAGCAGCGAACGCGAGTGTGGCGTCGATTTCGCGATTGTTGACGCCTTCGCGCCTTGTTCCCCGTTTTTAGGGTTCCGTGCCACAAAAGGAAAAAACGGAACCCTTATAGGATCACTCGTGTGTCTGGCTGTCCGGCTGTCCGTCTGTCACAGCCTATTTTCTCCGAACCTACGGACCAATTAAGTTGAAATTTGGCACACATATGTAAGTTTGTGACCCAAAGATGGACGTGTAACGTAAATAAATTAATTTTAAATATGAAGACCATTTTTGGGAGGTAAATGAGAAAAATAAAAAATAAAGTTTTTCAAACTATATCGCGTTACATATCAAATCAAAGAGGTCATTGTAAGAATCTCAAATTTTTTTTTAAAATTTTAGGATAAATAGTTTAGCAGTTATTCAAGAAAATAGGCAAAAAATTATCATTCCCCCCCCTTATCTCCGAAACTACTGGGTCTAAAATTTGGAATAAAATGCACAAGATAGTTCTTTGCCTATAGATGACAGGAAAACCTATTAGAAATGTGCAGTCAAGCGTGAAGCGCACTTAATGTACGGAACCCTTGGAACGCGAGTCCAACTCGCACTTAGGCCGGTTTTTTGTAGGTTTTTCGGACAACGTCAAAGGAGTCGCGAACTGACATTACACACTATTTTGGCTCATCAGTTGCAAGATAAATATTAATTTCTTAATTAGATATATTATATACTCGTATAGCGGCTATATATTTTACGGTTTTACAAGAAAACAAAATGGAAAAATAGCTACAAGCAATTTCATGCTTCGTGCCGTAGATAAATGACAGTTAAACTCGATCAGATGATGCTTTTCAGCCATCTTCGCGCGAACTAAACTGCGAAATCACCGTGAAGTTTGCGAGTGTGGAGTCATACGTCAACGTCGCGATATGTTCGCTCCGCGAAGTCGCGCCGGGAATGCAATGCGATTCACGCACATAGTCTGGAGGGGGGCTTGTATAGTTTTCGAGATATCCGCTCTTGAAAAATTGTAATTTTGCATTAAATTTCCTTCAATAATATTTTCACGGTGCTCACGAGGAAAGGAACCCGAAAGATTTTAACAGTTTATTACTGGTCATATTTAAATACCTACTAATTTGACCTTTAAACTTCTCTGAAATTCGCTGAAGGCCAAAAAAAGGAAAAATAAAATTATATGCGTGTTCCAAATAAAGTTACTAAATTAAAAATGTGTCCCAAGCATTTCCCTATACCTTTTCGTTGCCTGACCTAAATGTAGTCAATATGATGGGTGCTGATGCTGAGAAAGGGGCGGCTATAAGGCCTGGGGCCTAGGGCGGCAAAGACTGCAAATCCGCCACTGAGGAGGTGAACATATCAAATATACCAATTCGTAATTCCTATAAATACATAACTAAGGTGTATTTTCAGAGGCGAAAATTATTTACACCATAAACGGTAATCCGGCAATGATTTTGGGTCCGAACCGGTTCAACCGGACAGGATTACTCAGCGACACGCAGACCCGTTGGTATTGGTATTGCAGCAGGCGTGGGTGTAAAGCCAGAATAGTGACTGAAGACGGAGTATTCGTCGAAATGAGGAACGAGCATGTTCATAACAAGACTAACTGGATGGAACCATCCTGGTTGTTGAAAATGGACAAGCCGAAGAAATAGTATATTGGCATCGTTTTAACAACAAATAAGTTATTTGATATTTGTGTATTTCACATTAGCAGAAGCAAAATACGTTTAGTTAAAATAATTTGGAGACCATGATTAATTGCATATAGAAGATATATAGCTTTGGTACCTACTGCGTGAAAGGGTGTAAATAGTGGCCCGGCCAACGAAAGAAAAGTCTGCTAGAAATAGATTTTTCGCTCATGTCGTCTCGGATATTGGTGAACCCAAATATATGACATGACAAGCGCGAAAGTGGTGGGGGTAGTTGCTGTGACGTCACAAAGTCGGCAGTACAAACTTTTTTTATTTTCGTTTAAACATACCATGTGGGGTACCAAATGAAAGGGCTTTGTGAGTAAATCACAAATATATAACGTACTGTAACAGTTTCAATACTTGGTTTCAACAAATTATTAGAAATCGTTCAAAAATGTCACAATCCACAGTTGACTTCGAACTGCTATAAATTGAAAATGACTGAATGAATTAGTCCAAAATACATACCACGTGACCGTGAATATCCTCTATATAATATTAAAAAAAATAATTAACCAGATATATCAAAAAATAAGAAAAGTACATCAAGTTGAAAAAAGCATAATTTTCTGTTACATTAAACTACAACTATTATTAAAATAAACAAAAAAACCCGACCGTTGAGATATATTTTTTAACCGACTTCAATTTCATAGAAGGAGGAGGTTCTGTATTCAGTTGTGGCTATTTTTTTTTCTATGTACGTTCACCGATTACTCCGACATCCGTAGTCGGATTTGAGTAATTCTTTTTTTGTTTGAAAGGAGCTACCTCCGAGTTGGTCCCATATTAATGTGGTTCTGTTCTGATGATGGGATCCACGAGGAATTGAGGGAACTCCTCAATTTTTAAAGGTACATGCATGGTGATTTGGGTGTTTTCTTAAGCAACTCGAGCATTTTCTCCGAAAACCACCAATTTGATGAAGTAGACCTGATGATGATGATTGTTTTGATGATAATGATGATGATTTTTTAAATGTAGTATGTTCAGCGATTACTCCGGCACCTGTGATCCGATTTGAGTAATTCTTTTGTTTGGAAGAAGTTACCTCCAAGGTGTCTTCGTATTATTATTGGTTCTGGTCTGATGATGGAATCCATGAGGAATTGAGGGAACTCCTCAATTTTTAAAGGCACGTGTAAAGTGATTTCGGTGTTTTCTAAAGTAACTCGAGCATTTGCTTCCGAAAACCACCAATTTGATGTACTGCAACTGTAGCCTTACCATGAGTTTGACACTACCCCCGATCAGTAGCCTTACCACGAGTTTGACATTGACATATTAGCTAACGTCTTTGTAACTTACTTTTTATGCATCTCGCTCACTCTAATGTTAGTACGAGCGAGATGCATAGAAAGAAAGAAGGTTAGGGTTAGGAGTTAAGGGGTCGCGGATTAAGGGGTCGGGGAATGGCGGTTGAAGGGTTGCTGGGTCGAGGGGTTCCTGGATCAGGGGTTGGTGCGCTGTGAGGTTGAGTGATCGGGGGGTTGAGGGATTGCGTCAGTGGCAGGGCGGAGGATGGATTTAGTGTAGTGACATGAATTATAATTTCCCAGACGGACTCGAGAAAATTCCTGATTATATATTTACTAAAGTAATAGGTACAGGAATTTAGTGTTAAATATGATCTTGTTCTTCATTCAGGCGTCATGCTCTTAACAATGCGTTAAAACTAAAAATGGAAAAATAAAATCTTTTTATAAAAAAGATTAAACCGACTTCAAAAGGGATGAAATAAAATATTATCCTTTTTTAAGTCTATGCGTTACCAACTGATATGTTTGAAGTCGGTGCCAAGCTAAGTAGTAACAATACCAGTCAAAAATAATCAGCTTTATGGCTATAAATCCCATTATAACTGTACTAATAACTATTATAAATGTTTAAGTAATTCTGTATGCCTCTTTGTCGCCTTTTCGTGGCTAAACAACTGAACCGCTTTAGGTGAAATTTGGCAAGAAGGTAAATGTAGTCCTCTGGATAAGGGATGGGAAATAACTCAGTCGCAATCCCACACTTGCATGATATAGACTGTTCGAGCATTAGTAAGAAATGCTCTTTAAAAAAATACGACGGAAAAAAAATGCATTGGATTTACACTAACGTGCCGACAAACATGGTACGGACTGCGCTAAGAAGGTTTGATCGTGTGTTCTGAGGTGTGTTCTTAGGTCCAGTCAACGTCAATGATATGTTTACACTTTTGCACCTTACTCCTTTGTAATAGGGCGAAAAGTGTAAACATATTTTTAACGTCGACTGTACCTACAGAAAGTACGTTCATTGTCGTCGTGTAAGGCAATCCAACGTAGGTACATCCTTATCCAATCGCACCAAAATCATGGTATGCTTCAAAATTTGGCTTGGCACCGACTTCAAACATATCAGTTGGTAACGCATAGGCTTAAAAAAGGATAATATTTTATTTCATCCTGTTTGAAGTTCTTACTGCAGCAATATGGGTAGCAAATGAAAGCTAGTGAAAAGACCACTACAAAAATATATGTCAACGGTCGGGTTTTTTGTTTGTTTTAATAATAGTTGTAGTTTAATGTAACGGAAAATTATACTTTTTTAACTTGATGTACTTTTCTTATTTTTTTTCTTATCTGGTTAATTATTTTTTTACATTATATAGAGGATATTCACAGTCGCTTGGTATGTATTTTGGACTCATCCATTCAGCCATTTTCAATTTAGAACACTTGAAAGTCAACGGAGGATTGTGAAATTGTTGAACGTTTTCTAATAATTTGTTAAACCAAGTATTGAAAATGTTACAGTATGTTATATATTTGTGATCTACTCACAAATCCCTTTCATGTGGTACCCCACATGGTATGTTTAAAAGAATTAAAAAAAAAAGTTTGTACTGCTGACTTTATAACGTCACAGCAACTACCCCCACCACTTTCGCGCTTGTCATCTCATATATTTGTGTTCAGGGCATTACACTGAATGCATCAATACCATATTCACCCATATCCGAGACGACATGAACGAAAACTAACCTAAAGCCTGAGATTACGGCCTTATAAAACCCATACACACATAACGTGCATGCTCACTATTTTTTTACAGATAATTACCTACTTAGGATCATAGGACTGTAAAAAATAAGTTTTATTTGTATCTACTTATAGATAATAAATAAAGTTTATAGTTACAAGCATATTAAATAAATATATCAACTTGATTTGTTTTTCATTTAATACTTACCTGCTCGTACATATGACCGTTTTGTTGTTGCTACTAAACGAAAGAGACGTTTCATATTCCTAACAACATAGTACTAAAATAAATGTATTTTCAGAGGTGAAAATTGTTTACACCAGCAACGGCAACCCGGCAATTGTTTTGGGTCCGAACCGTTACACCCGAGTAGGATTACTCAGCGCCACGCAAACGCGTTGGTATTTCTACTGCACCAAGAAACATACCGGTTGTAAAGCCAGAATTGTCACTGAAAATGGAGAAATCGTCGAAATGAGGACCGAACATGATCATAAAAAGCCCAACTGGATGGAACCTTCCTGGTTGTTAAAAGAGAAAAAGACGGAGAAATAACGCATTGACATTGTTTAAAAGACATAGCTACCTACTTATAAATAATATAAAATAAAAAAAAGGATTTGCATATTGTTAGTTTTCAGGAAACTAAAACACGTTTATATTTTAGAAGGAAATTGTTACTGATTCACTATGACTTCCTTTACTATAGGAGATATTAGTCAACATAAAAACTTATCATGACTTTGAACATAATTTTCCTTAAGTAGTTCAAATTTAGTCATGTAGTAAACAAGTAAGTACCGTTTGTAAAAAATTATTAGGTTAAACTTAAAAATTACTTTGGACTAAAAATTTGGTTTTTTAATCGTATAGTATTATAGATACCATACTGTATGCTACCGTATGGACCGTATTTCATTGTAATAGTATACATGGTTGGTATAGGTACATTTATTAAAATTAATAGTTAATAATTGATGGTGACTGTAGCAACAATGTATGTAGTATTATGTAGGTTCTCTGTATTTTAATAGGGAAATGTGGCCTGAAATTTTCCGTAATTTAATCTAGAGATCTGCTTAACTGCATACCTTAGCAGTCCTAGTCAATTTTGGCCACAATTACTGATAATTTGTAAGATTATTATATAGAATTAGGTAAGTTTTTGAGGTTAAGGATGGAAAGGATTCCTCATAGGCGTCTTTGTCCTTTTTAATGTTCCCTGCCACGAATGTAATAACTACTAAATATATTTGTGTTTTTAGAGGCGAGTATTACTTACACCAGACAGGGTAATCCGGTAATGATTTTAGGTCCTTACGGTACCGGTTCAACCGGCTTGGTGCAAAAGGCGCCGTAGGAAAGTCAAATTGGCACTGCGTGAGAAGGCATTGCGGATGTAAAGCCAAGCTCCAGGATAAAATGGTATATTTGGTGAAATAAATACCGTGCATAATCATTCGTAGCAGAGTGCTTTTCATACAACAAAAACTCAAAAATGGTAAAGTTCATCAGGTGATACGTCTGCTTGGTTGCCTTTTATATATTAATAAAACTTGTTTCTTGCAGATATTGCATTTATTAAGTTCTTGTAACAACTTGTTAGATGTAATGCATGAGGTTAGTCGTCAGACGCACATTGCACAAGACTGTAAAAAAGTTTAGCCTTGACGTAACTGTTTGTATAGTTTGTTTCCAAAAAACAATTAAACTTTCCATATTATTTCATAGTTAAAAAAATAGGTTTTAGTAACAAACAATATTATGCCTTATGCAAAAATCTTTTGGCTTGAGACTTTTGCCCGTAAAATTAAACCAACATAAATACGTTAGGTATATAATTGCGTCGGTTGTGTTGCATTATTGCATTTGAAACATTCAGATGAACAATTAATATAATCAATTAGTTGATGCGTTTTATTTAATTTAAGGTCCAATTATAATTTATTTATCTTGCTAGAAATTCGTATTGAGTAAGATATTATGTACTTGGTTGATTTGTTTCTTACACTAATTAAAGGATTTGTTTTTAGAGGTACGACTTAGTTACACGAGCAAGGGTAATCCGGTACTCATTTTGGGCCGTTATCGGTACAATCGGTCAGGTAAAGGTCAAGATCAGGACTCGAAACCGCGGTGGTATTGGTACTGCACAAAAAAACACCATGGATGTAAAGCCAAAATAATAACAGAAAATGGAGCAATCGTCGAGATGACTGACCATGTACACACCAAGCCCGACAAACTACCCATTTAAATGTACCGGAGATGTAATCATGTATTTTCGTAAACTTGTTTTTTTTTACTAGGTGCAACGAATGCTAAAAAAAAGTTGTAGAGGTGGAACCATAGTCTAATAAAACATGGCTTCTCTGCGCAAAGTGACACAAGCCTACGTCACAATAACATTGCCACCTTATATAGCGCTATCGCATATTATCATATAGCGCTGTCGCATGATGACGTAGGCTTGTGTCAGTCACGTGACCACGAAAAGACTATTATACCATGGGTGGAACACAATATTTGACTCCGTAACTTTTTTTGGACTAGTTAGGGCGTGAACATATCAGAAGTCCCCGGCCGTAGGCCCTATGCTGGCGGGGACAGGGGGGTAAGAAGGTCCTATTTTTCGGTTTTTCATTTATATCTTGAAAACTTTGCCAAATATATCAATTCATAATTATTCTGGCAATGATTTTGGTTCCGAACCGGTTCAACCGGACATGATTACTCAGCGACACGCAGACGCGTTGGTATTAGTATTGCAGCAGGCGTAGGTGTAGGTGTAGGTGCAATGCCAGAATAGTGACTGACGATGGAGTATTCGTCGAAATGAGCAACGAGCATGTTCATAACAAGACTAACTGGATGGAACCATCCTGGTCGTTGAAAATGGGCAAGCCGAAGAATTAGTATATTGGCATCGTTTTAAAAATAAATAAGTTATTTGATATCTCAAATTAGCAGACTAAGCAAAATACATCTAGTTAAAATAATTTGGAGACCATGATTAATTGCATAAAGAAGATATATAACTTTGATACTGCGTGAAAGAGTGTAGAGCCACATAACGTGTATGCTCACTGATTTTTCAATAGATAACTACTTACTTAGGTTCATAGGACTGTAAAAAATAAGTTTAGTTTTATTTTTATCTACTTATAGATATAATCAATAAAGTTTACAGTTACAAACATTAAATAAATCTATCAACTTGATTTGTTTTTCATTTAATACTCTCTTGACCCGAACATAGTTGGTGTTATATTTGTATTACCTACATATGACCGTTTTGTTGCTGCTACAAAACGAAAGAGACGTTTCATATTCCTAACAACATAGTATAGGAAGGTACTCGTATTTTCAGAGGCGAAAATTATTTACACTAGCAAGGGCAATCCGGCAATTCTATTGGGTCCGAACCGTTACAATCGAGTAGGATTACTCCGTGCCGGGCAAACGCGTTGGTGTTTCTACTGCACCAAGAAAAAAACCGGTTGTAAAGCCAGAATTGTCACTGAAAATGGAGAAATCGTCGAAATGAGGACCGAACATAATCATAGCTAGCCCAACTGGACGGAACCTTCGTGGTTGTTATAGGTGAAAAAGACGGACAAATAACGGATTGACATTGTTTAAAAGACATATCTACTTATAAATAATATAAAATAAAAAAAAGGATTTGCATATTTGCTATAGGCGATATTTGTCAACATAAAAACTTATCACGACTTCGAACATAATTTTAGAAAGAAAGAAAGAAATAAAATACATTTATTTACGTAAATCAATGAATACAATTTTCTTTAAGTAGTTTAAATTTAGTCATCAAATAAACTTATAAGTAGGTACCGTTTGCAAAAAATAACTAGGTTTGTTTTAACTTAGCCTTTACTTTCTTGCTTTTTTAGGGTTCCGTACCCAAAGGGTAAAAACGCGACCCTATTACTAAGACTCCGCTGTCCGTCTGCCTGTCACCAGACCAGACTGGAAGAACCGTGATAGCCATAACAACAAATACTAAAACCGGAATAAAATAAATATTTAAGTGGGGCCCCCATACAACAAACGTGATTTTTATTGCCGTTGTTTTGCGTAATGGTACGGAACCCTATGTGCGCGAGTCCGACCCACACTTGACCGATTTTTAAACGTTGCATAGTAAATCATTTCAGATTGAAGTAGTTACTATAAATTACACATAATGAATATTAAGTTATGAGGTACAAAGATAATTTTTATTTGCGCATAATAAAACGTAGCGAGAGCTTGCAAGATGCTTTCTTGTACATGTATGTAAATTGTGCTTGTGAATAAACAAATAAAATTACCAATGCGGCTAATTCATTTAAGATCCATTTACAATTAATTGATTCCGTTATAAAGTACTTTATATATACGTAATGTTTTAGCTTGATCGAAAACTCCTTATAATACTAATCAAAGGATTTGTTTCTAGAGGCACGCCTTAGTCGCACCAGTACGGGTAACCCGTTAATCATTTTGGGCCCCTATCGGTACCACCGGGCAGCCGACAAGCGAGGGCGGTGCTTTTGGTACTGCTCGAAGAGACATAACGGGTGTAAAGCCAGAATAATAACTGAAAATGGAGTATTCGTCGAGATGAGGAACGAGCATGTTCATAACAAGCCCAACTGGATGGAACCAGCCTGGTTGTTGAAAATGAAGAAGTCGGAGAAATAAACACATTGGCATTGTAAAATACAAATTCATGATTTATTTTATTTATTAGAAATCGTCGAAATGAGGACCGAACATGATCATAGCAAGACCAACTGGATGGAACCTTCGTGGTTGTTAAAAGAGAAAAAGCCGGAGAAATACCGCATTGACATTGTTTAAATGGCATAGCTAGTTATAAATATTATAAAATAAAAAACGGATTTGCATATTGTTAGTTTGCAGGCAACTAAAACTCGTTTATATTTTAGTAGGAAATTGTTACTGATTCACTATGACTTCCTTTACTATAGGAGATATTTGTCAACATAAAAACTTATCATGACTTTGAACATAATTTTCCTTAAGTAGTTTAAATTTAGTCATCAAGTAAACTTATAAGTAGGTACCGTGTGTAAAAAATAATTAGGTTTGACTTAAAAAACTTAACTTAGCCTTTTCTTTTTTGCTTTTTTAGGGTTCCGTACCCAAAGGTTAAAAACGGGACCCTATTACTAAGACTCCGCTGTCCGTCTGTCTGTCACCAGACCAGACTGTATCTGAAGAACCGTGATAGCTAGATAGCTATAACAACAAATTCTAAAAACGGAATAAAATAAATATTTAAGTGGGGCCCCCATACAACAAACGTGATTTTTATTGCCGTTGTTTTGCGTAATGGTACGCAACCCTATGTGCGCGAGTCCGACCCACACTTGGCCGATTTTTAAACGTTGCATAGTAAATCATTTCAGATTGAAGTAGTTACTATAAATTACACATAATGAATATTAAGTTATGAGGTACAAATATAATTTTTATTTGCGCATAATAAAACGTAGCGAGAGCTTGCAAGATGCTTTCTTGTACATGTATGTAAATTGTGCTTGTGAATAAACAAATAAAATTACCAATGCGGCTAATTCATTTAAGATCCATTTACAATTAATTGATTCCGTTATAAAGTACTTTATATATACGTAATGTTTTAGCTTGATCGAAAACTCCTTACAATACTAATCAAAGGATTTGTTTCTAGAGGCACGCCTTAGTCGCACCAGTACGGGTAACCCGTTAATCATTTTGGGCCCCTATCGGTACCACCGGGCAGCCGACAAGCGAGGGCGGTGCTTTTGGTACTGCTCGAAGAGACATAACGGGTGTAAAGCCAGAATAATAACTGAAAATGGAGTATTCGTCGAGATGAGGAACGAGCATGTTCATAACAAGCCCAACTGGATGGAACCAGCCTGGTTGTTGAAAATGAAGAAGTCGGAGAAATAAACACATTGGCATTGTAAAATACAAATTCATGATTTATTTTATTTATTAGAAATCGTCGAAATGAGGACCGAACATGATCATAGCAAGACCAACTGGATGGAACCTTCGTGGTTGTTAAAAGAGAAAAAGCCGGAGAAATACCGCATTGACATTGTTTAAATGGCATAGCTAGTTATAAATAATATAAAATAAAAAAAGGATTTGCATATTGTTAGTTTTCAGGAAACTAAAACTCGTTTATATTTTAGTAGGAAATTGTTACTGATTTACTATGACTTCCCTTATTATAGGAGATATTTGTCAACATAAAAACTTATCATGACTTTGAACATAATTTTCCTTAAGTAGTTTAAATTTAGTCATCAAGTAAACTTATAAGTAGGTACCGTGTGTAAAAAATAATTAGGTTTGACTTAAAAAACTTAACTTAGCCTTTTCTTTTTTGCTTTTTAGGGTTCCGTACCCAAATGGTAAAAACGGGACCCTATTACTAAGACTCCGCTGTCCGTCTGTCTGTCACCAGACCAGACTGTATCTGAAGAACCGTGATAGCTAGATAGATATAACAACAAATTCTAAAAACGGAATAAAATAAATATTTAAGTGGGGCCCCCATACAACAAACGTGATTTTTATTGCCGTTGTTTTGCGTAAGGGGTCATCCATTAATTACGTCACACAAATTTCTAGGTTTTTTTACCCCTCCCCCCCTTGTCACATTTGGTCACATTTGGCAAACCCCTCCCCCCTAGTGTGACGTCACATTTTTTCTACGAAATCGCCAAATCGAATTAAGTAAGTACCTAAGTATTATTAATATTTTATCAAAATATTTTTGACGATATAAATATTAGTAATTTTATAACCCAAAACTGCTTAGGAAAGAAAATTAAAAGAATAAAAACGATTATCGTTTTAAAAACTTGTTATTTAAATGTACAGCGAATAAAATAATTAAAAAAAAAAAATCGGTTACTGATGAAGTTAAAGTGACGTCACAAAGTTTGTGTCTCCGCCCTCCCCCATGTCACAATATGTCACATTTTCTTGACCCCCTCCCTCCCCCTAAACGTGTGACGTAATTAATGGATGACCCCTAATGGTACGCAACCCTATGTGCGCGAGTCCGACCCACACTTGGCCGATTTTTAAACGTTGCATAGTAAATCATTTCAGATTGAAGTACATAGTTACTATAAATTACACTATACTGCATATTAAGTTATGAGGTACAAAAATAATTTTTATTTGCGCATAATAAAACGTAGCCAGAGCTTGCAAGATGCTTTCAATTCTTGTACATGTATGTAAACATTGTGCTTGTGAATAAACAAATAAAATTACCAATGCGGCTAATTCATTTAATATCCATTTACAATTAATTGATTATGTTTTAGCTTGATTGGAAACTCCTTACAATACTAATCAAAGGATTTGTTTCTAGAGGCACGCCTTAGTCGCACCAGTACGGGTAACCCGTTAATCATTTTGGGCCCCTATCGGTACCACCGGGCACGGGCAGGTAAAGTCGACAAGCGAGGGCGGTGGTATTGGTACTGCTCGAAGAGACATAACGGGTGTAAAGCCAGAATAATAACTGAAAATGGAGTATTCGTCGAGATGAGGAACGAGCATGTTCATAACAAGCCCAACTGGATGGAACCAGCCTGGTTGTTGAAAATGAAGAAGTCGGAGAAATAAACACATTGGCATTGTAAAATACAAATTAATAGTAATAAAAAAACACGTTAATTTAGTAAAATAAAATGTTACTTGTTTACATCTCGACATTTGTGACTTCAGGAAATATTTGTCAACAGGTGATCTTTTATTTTTTTCGTAAAAATGATATTGGATGCCTCATAATTGTTATCAACTTTCAGCAGCAGTTTTCGAAGTAACCCGTCACGGAAACCACGTTCTCCAGCTGGGCGCGTACCGGTTCAACCGGGTGAACGTCAACGGATCTAAGTCGCGGTGGACCTGCGTGAAAAAACCGTACGGCTGCAAGGCCACCGTCACCACGGTGGACGGAGTCATCGTGAGGACCTTGAACGAACACGACCATACGCAGAAAGTGCAGAAGAACGTTCTACGCTTGCGTAGTATGCATAATGTGTGGCAAGAATAACAGGCTATTTTTTACGGAGATATGAATGTCTCCTTCCAGGAATGTCATTATAATACCTATAAGAATTGAACAGTACTTTTAAAACCATTTGAAAAGCGTTGAAAGATTGTGATAAGACTTTGTAAAAGAATATCGTCGTGCCTTTTGTTTGATTAATCTCTACTAGACTATAAATAATAGATATTCATATGTATGTATGTAAAATTAAACCTTGCTTTTACTTTACTGCAATGTATTTCTTCTTGAACGTGCTTTGTACCGATAGATATAATTACAGGTTCAAATCAGTTAAGTGTGTTTTTGTACACCGAGCTTTTGCATGGCAACTTTGCGCAATATATACAGAATGGCATTAACTTTTACGTTGTTTTCAGTACCAGTATTCGGTTCAACCAGAACTGGCAACCCGATGATTGAGATAGGGCCGTACCGCTTCCACAAAACCGGCAAAACGGGCAAGCGGGGTAAAGTGCGATGGATCTGCACCCAGTACCGCAAGGAGTGTCGCGCCTCCATCACTACACTCGATGATGTCATCATTCATACCAAGAATGAGCACAACCATTAGCGTACATACTTAATCACAATCAGGGTTTGTATGGACGTAAAGTTGGTGTGAAAATGAGAGGCAGGCTAGATGAAATTCGAATATTAAAGTCATGTCACTTCATCTCTATCGATGTTACGTGAAACTACAGACGATTTATATTTTACCTCAACTGAAACGCCGCTGACATCTAAGTTCTAGGAGATTGTTAAAACGCATTAACGTCCATGACAGCCCTGATTGATTATACAAATTGCCATGTAGTTTATGATTTTTTCAATAGTGTGATTTTACCTATACATTCCATAAGGTTTGCTTTACTTAAATAAGGTTTCCCAGTAATAGATTTTTTTTATTAGTGATTTTTACATTGCATATCGAAATGAAATTAAGTTTAAGTATTTAGGATTTTAATGATCTGATATATGTAACTTTTGGTATTGTGTAGTGATGTTTTTGAAAACATCTAAAATAATAATAATATTAAAGCTCTCCAAGGGAGGCCCCTTGTGTTGGATCTATATCCCCACGCAAGCCTATAAAAAGACCGGTCTTTTGATCCCGGGATTTATAGGCCCGCGAAATCCAAAACGGAGTTACAAATATTAATAGAATAGAATAGATATAATTTATTCGTAAGCACAAATACAGAGAAGTGGAAATGTATGTAATATATTGTGGCATATATGTACATATATAGGTATATCTACACGGGTACACGTCCCATAATCGCTCTAGTCCCCACGCTGGCCCAAGGCGCCTTTGAATTCATCGCGGTCGGTTAGTCATTTTTAATTAAATGAAAACACCGTGAGGAAATCTACATACATCCGCGAAAAATACATCTAATTTTTTAAAATTAGAATTGTAGATAAATAGTTAGTTTCAGATTTTCAATGATAAGATGGCTAGAAATGTAGGCGATATGTTAACTATTGATGTAAATGTGCTAAAGATCTGATATTATATTTATCGCACAATAATCACATCATATTTTCAACTAGATAAGCGCAAAGTTGGTACCTAATAAGGTCTGTCAGTAGGTCCTACTTAATGAATTTTTAACTTTTTGCGTTCGGTTTGTTTTGACGGCAGATAAGTAAGTAATAAATAGTTTGATAGTCTTTTTTTGTGAAATTCACCAAATATTTTTTTGCCAAAATATTTATTAGTTGAGGCTGACAAAGTTCCTTGTTTATTGAACTTTATAATAATTGTGTGGTTTTTATTATATTACGATAAGGTAGTAGTTTATATATCGATGAAAGTGAAGCGATTAATGACCGACTGAGTATGTCATATCATAAGGTCCTGTAGTATAACTATACCAATACTATACCAACCACTGACTGATTGATGTAACTTGGCAGTCAACAATTTCATTTTCACCACACCAGCTCGGAAAGGCTTACTTTGCACTTCAAAAACGGATAGCAAAGTTGCACTTTGCTATCAGTAATTCACGTGTGAGGCAAAGTAATCAAATGCAAATTTTAAGTTGTTTTCTTATGTTTGCTGGTAGAATTGACTTTTAAATTATGATTTTGGATGATAAATATTTAATAACATTCATTTGATTTGGTTTGATTTTGTTGGATATTTAACATTTAATATTTGCTTCGGGTTGGTGTGGTGAAAAATTTTGTGTTTCACTCGGGGGCAAATTTTGTTTAACCCTCGTGCTTTGAAACCCTCGCAACGCTCAAGATTCCATTTTTCGAACCACTCGCTACGCTCTTGGTTCAATTTTGGAATCTTTCGCTTGCTCGGGTATCAATATTAGCACGAGCGGTTAAACAACAACTTTGCCCCCTTGTAAAACAAATAACTATTTCGACACTACAATACAATTTTACTAAACGTCATTAGGTAGGTACGGTTACAGAAAGCTCGCTGCAGCAGGCCCTATGTATAACATACAACATACAATAAGCAAACTGTGAATTAATTGAATTAGTTATTGGTGAGTCCCTATTCAAGCAAAACGTTGGTTAATGTAACAATATTACAGCTTAAGCTTAACTGTGAATTCAACAATCTATGTTCTTAAAATATGAAATATACTGTGTGGAAAAAAATTATGGGTCCTGGAGGGAAACTGCCTAAAACCCTTAAATTAGCTCATTTTACTTAGAGGAAAAAAACATTTATTTTTAAAAAGAAACAAAATTGCATGCAATTTTTTTTTAATTCGTTTGTCTCGCCCGGGAATCGAGCGGACAAAAATCTATTTTATTCTACTAGTCGATACCTGCACTTAATGATAAAGATAACATTTTTCCAAGAAAGATTAGGTCTTCGGCTCATCTGTCGTACAAAATATCCATAAAATCAAATATTTAGTACCCAAGAATAGACTTACAAACAAGCAAAATTTAAATTTTTTTTTTTTAAATCTCAGAATACAGTTTTGATTCTTTTTGTAAATAAAATAATGTTTCCTATAAGTGAAATTAGTTAACTTAAAGTTTTAAGGCACTTTCCCTCCAGGGCCCATTAATATTTTCCACCCTGTATAGGTTCTTCTTAATCTTATTACTGTTTAGACTAAAATCGATTTATTATTTCAATTCTATATTTTTGTATTTCGGGTGATCAATAAATTTCTTCCTAATAGTAATATCACGTTTTGATTGCAGTTTAAGATTGTAAGACCTCGTCATACAACGGTTAATGTGAATATCGAAACACTGTGAGTGACAATCGAAATCACAATCACAAAACTTAGTCACACAACACATCTAGTTATGTGTTGTGTGACAACGATTCTTTCACATGTAGCTATTTGTTTAATTTTACCTGACCTATCCAAATCTTCCTTATATTTACCCCAAATCCTTTTCCCCTTCCCGCTAGTGGTGTTCAGTACGACACGATTTGGCAGGCCTCAGATAGAGCTGGGTTCTTACCGGTTCGGCCGGTACCGGGTGTCGAAGGACGGCCGCAGCCGGCGCTGGGTGTGCTGCCATACCGGCTGCCGCGCCTCTCTCTCCACCCTCGACGACGTTATCGTGCGCACCAGCAACGAGCACCAGCACTGAGGTGTCGTACCGGTTTGTCCGGTACCGGATATCGAAGGACGGCCGCAGCCGGCGCTGGGTATGCTGCCGGAGTGTGTGATCTTCCAACGAGTACATTTCTGTAGGCTTTTTTTCTTGCATCTTTCAAAAGATGCACCATCGTGTTTGTTTGTTATCTATCACTAATTGTGCTTTAAGTTTGATTTGTTTTCTGAATCTGATGCTATGATTTAACTTTTTCTCTCAATTTTATTTTTGCGAGGTTTGCATGAATTTGGGGACTAATGGTATTTTGTTGATGTCTAAAGAAGAGTTACACGTATTTATGTTAGTCATATGATAACGCTATGTTGTTTTTACCCAATAAAACTCAACTGACTCAAGTTTTAACAATTATTTATTTAAGTAAGTACTGCTAGTTTCTTACATTGGGATTTAAGTACCTAGTTGCCTAATTAGTTACGAGTATTTGTAGATGGTAGAAAGAAACGGAATAAATAACTAAGTTCAAATTTTTGGAATTCTGTTTCTTTTATACCTAGTAGTAGTAGTGGTATTAATTAACACTGTTTTGGCATTTTTTTTAGTATTGCATTTGTCCGTTTACCTTCGCATCCGCTAGATTGCATTTTATATTTCCAGTACCCGTGTTCGGACGGACACGCAGAGGTAACAGAACCATCGTCATAGGCAAGCAGACGTTCTGGCTAGCCAGCGCCAGCAAGGGCAAGCAGTGTCGCTGGTACTGCAGCCACCGCCGCTGCCCGGCGACCATCTTTACCGAGGAAGATGTTATCGTGAAGACCCGAAACGAACATAACCATTTGACGGATGAGGAGTCTTAGCTCTGGGATCTTTGAAAGTGGGCTTATAATTTCCAGACTGATTACATAGGTCCGGACCACAGAAAAAATAATGTAACCAGTTTGAATAAAGAAGCTATTGAAAATTTTTAATCTCAAAAGTAATTACATAATGTATACCCACAGCAGGCAAAAATATGTAATTCAGACTGGGAATTATAAGTACATTTTAATAGTTTAGGAAATAACTGATTTAAGAAAAGTACTGCATTAAAGTTTAAAATTAAACCAAGATCTCTGATTTGGTTAGTTTTTTAATAGATAATATATGTTTAGTATCTTCGTTTGGAATATTATTTTCAAGCAAATTCTATATTTAAATAGTGGTGTAGGTAATCTTTATGTTTTATGAGATTTATTTTTTGTTCATTACATTTCAATGTTTAATTCTTTCGTAACGATTTAAGTGGCTTTGTATTACCACTTGTCTATTTTTTTTTGTGACTACTGCACAGTAAGTCTCTTACTTTACAAAATATATGTTGTTAATTTGCTCAATTATCTAATTTTAGGCGTAACATTACAAGTGTTACACGCTGTACTACTAGTTTTAAGAAGAGTGCCTTAACGATACATGGATACCAATGGCTGTTGATTAATGTTAAAGTAATAATTATAAAAAAATGTGATCTCAAGGTTCCCAGTAACAAAGTGCATTAATATAATAATAAGTCCCATATCAGTACATATTTACTAACAGATGATTTAAGTATAATGTCTAATTAGTATTTTCTTTTTGTACCACACTGTAAGCGTGGCGTTACTATAAAATGTTATTTCATTACTGTAGGCTATACTAAATACATGTCCTCTGAAATAATTGACCGTTGATTTATAAACAATATAGTTCTACTTAAAATAGATAATGAGTTTTCTTTTACAATCATTAATTTGTTTATGTTGTATTGGTGTAGGTATCCAATTCTTTGACACTTGGATCACCTTAGTACAGTCAGCAACAGAAGTAGTTACGCGGGCGAGGTGTTCACAATTACCTTGACACGATCTTATTCTCTTAACAACAAAGTCGCGTCAAGATCATTTTGAACAGCTGACCCGCTTAGCAACTTCTGCTGCTGACTGTACCTAAGTAAAACCGATCAAATTTGCCTATCAGTTATTTGGTGACATTGATTTATTAACAGTATTTTGTTTTCAGTGTCATACGTACTAAGTCATAAAGGATCAAAGGTCCTGATATGGGGGGGCTACAAGTACTACCACCACACCACGCTGGGCGACAAGAAGCGGTATACCTGCCAGTACAAGAGGATCGGCTGCAGAGCGAAGATCTTTACCGTCTGTGATGAGGTGGTGGGCATGATTGGACACCATAACCATAATTTGAAGACGTTATGAAACATCTTCTTCAACCTAGCGTTTTCCCGACCTAGAGTCAGGAAGACGTTATGGAACATATTAGATAAAATACGACGGAAAATGTACAAGAGAGTAACAATTTATTTAGGATATAACAAGTTATATTAGTTTATTTACATAAGTTATACAGATTAGGTAAGTTTTAAAAAAGGTTGGAAGTAAAGAATAGAATAGAAGAATAGAATAGAAAGTAATTTATTCGATAAAGCACACATACACAGGACAAAAATATGAAAAACAATGAAAAAGAATAGGATAACAACAACAATGCAATGACAGCAGACAGAAATTATATACACACAGACTGAAAAATAAATTACACTTGAGTCCAGCAATGTGTGCAGTAAGGAAAAGGCTTTGACTCAGCATATTGTCGCAATTTGCAAGCGAGGCAAAATTGCAACGCTGTTTATTCTGCCAAGGCCTGAGGGAGTGACTTATTATAAACTACACGTAATGAAAAAAAAAAAAAAAAAAAACAATAAAATAAACGATAAGTAAAGTGCAATAAATAAATAGTAAATATTCGTCCTACCCACATATAATTAATTTTATTTTTATTGGACGTTAACAACTCTGTGGATAAAATATTGCGTGTTTTTTTTTTGTTTGGTGTGTTGTGTTACAGCGTTTAAGTCGGCATAAAAAATATTATTGTTTGATACAATACTGAAAAATATTAGGACAAATATGCTACACTTACAAAAAGATGAAAAAAAAAAAAAAGAGAAAGAAAAAATTACTTAAGTGGAGCGGATTCAATTTGGGTTCGTTTCGTTTAAAGGAACTGTTTTATTTCTTCTTAGCAATCACAATTAAAACTCAGACTGATTTTGTGAGTTTGCTTCTGCTAAATTGTTCTTAATACCTATTTAGGTAGTAAGCTTTCAAACGAAATAGGTACACCTAGTTAGGTAATTCGAATCCGGTTAACTTAATTGTTGATCTCTCTGACTTGGGCCTCAGGCTGCATGCACTATACTAGATGTCAGTGCAAATTCGAACGCCTCGGAGAAGCATTAATTTACAGTTTATTTTATGTCCGAGTAAATCCTGACTTTCTTGCCTTAGGTGCGTATTATTTCGAGGAGACGCGTAACGGTACTTACGCCCTCTGCGTGAACGAGTACCGGTTCAACAAGCACAGCTCCAGCAAAGGCGTGGTGTCCCGGTGGAACTGCGTCAAGGCCAAGTTCGGCTGCACGGCCACTATAGTCATGGTCGAAAATGTTATCACTAAAGTTAAAAACAAACACAATCACTGAATTGAGTTTTGGGATTAGTGCGCGCTCTGTGATTTTAATGTTTTAAGGTTTCGGTTTGGTTTTACTATATTAAGTACAACTGTTATGTGATAAATGGTACTTACTTTAGGTCGTGTCAAATAAAGACTAATGAAAATTTACATTTTCCTTACATTTAATAGAATTGCGTTGTTAATGTTCCTACTCCATTGTCAATTTACTAGGTATGTGCAACTACACCAAGTAAGTTGTAGAATACAAAAATAAAATTTGCTTGCTAATTGAAGTTTATCGGTCTTGTGGCTTTATTTTTGGTAACGACGCTATAATCATTGCAGCCTAGGAAATGTGTAAGTCAATACAGCTTATGTTCCAGGTATAAAGTTCGAAACCACGCGTTACGGCAACCCCGTTATAGTGGTGGGGCAGTACCGCTACAACCGCTGGAGCGGCAGCCGCGGGCCGCAGGTGCGGTGGACTTGCGTCAAGAACCAGCAGGGCTGCCGCGCCACTCTCACCACTATTGACAACGTCGTCGTTAAATCGAAGAATTATCATACCCACGAATGAGCACGCTCAGTATTTTATGTGGGACTTTGAAACCACGCATTTCAGCAACCCCGTTATAGTGGTGGGGCAGTACTGCTACAACCGCTGGAGCGGCAGCCGCGGGGCGCAGGTGCGGTGGGCTTGCGTCAAGAACCAGCAGGGCTGCCGCGCCACTCTCACCACTATTGACAACGTCGTCGTTAAATCGAAGAATTATCATACCCACGAATGAGCACGCTCAGTATTTTATTAGGGAATATGAAACCACACATTACAGCAACCCCGTTATAGTGGTGGGGCAGTACCGCTACAACCGCTGGAGCGGCAGCCGCGGGCCGCAGGTGCGGTGGACTTGCGTCAAGAACCAGCAGGGCTGCCGCGCCACTCTCACCACTATTGACAACGTCGTCGTTAAATCGAAGAATTATCATACCCACGAATGAGCACGCTCAGTATTTTATTAGGGAATATGAAACCACACATTACAGCAACCCCGTTATAGTGGTGGGGCAGTACCGCTACAACCGCTGGACCGGCAGCCGTGGGCCGCAGGTGCGGTGGACCTGCGTCAAGAACCAGCAGGGCTGCCGCGCCACTCTCATCACTATTGACAACGTCGTCGTTAAATCGAAGAATTATCATACCCACGAATGAGCACGCTCAGTATTTTATTAGGGAATATGAAACCACACATTACAGCAACCCTGTTATAGTGGTGGGGCAGTACCGCTAGAACCGCTGCAGCAGCAGCCGCGGGCCCAACATTATGAATGCTGTAAGCGCGGGTCGCAGGACTCGCAGGTGCGGTAGATCTACGTCAATGGATCTTGATCCAGCAGGGCTGCCGCGCCACTCTCACCACTATTGACAATGTCGTCGTTACGTCGACGAATTTCATAGCCACGAATGAGCACGTTCAGTATTTTTTTATTGGTGAATAGGTACGGATAGTTTATAATAAAGGTTATTCTTACTGGAAAACGTAAAGATAAAGTGCTCCCACCAAGATGCGCAACGATCTGGTGAAGGCTGGGGGAATACCTTTATGTATGTTGATTTAAACGGCAAAGGAACAGAGAATTTCGTAGATCTTGAGGCAGGTTTATGTCTATTAACCAATGTGTTTTGACTAATATGACGCTTATGGAATATAGTTGGATGCTTTTTAGACCCAAAGAGCATATATTGTTGACAATCCTTAAATTAAGAGTAGTTGTTGGCCACTTGAATGATGGGCATGTTTTGGGGTTGACCATGTGCTTATCTACTTATAGATGTCAGTGCAACACCAACATATCCATTGTGACATGCAGTATTATTACAATAAAGTATTATCTATTAATTTTTTATTTTTCCAAGTGTCATTAGTTCCTTACAATTGAATCCTTGCAACCAGGAACAAATAAAATTATTTGTATTAAATATTCTTTTCACGCCACTGTTCGGAAATGTGGCAATAGATGGTCTAAAACCAAGCTGGAAAGTAGGCAATAGCTGTAGCACCTGAACCACCACTACTACAATGTTTCATCATCTGTCATTGGTGACGGTACGCTACAGCAATGAGTATTATTTGAAACATAAAAATCAATAAAAGGTCTTTTTAGCGTAACTTTTTCCTTCAAAAATAAAATTAGGTTATTTATAGAACCAATTTCTTATTTTAAAAAAAAAGAAATGTCAAAACCATTCAGTTAATTTTTTTTAACAATTATCCATTCAGTTCACGCTTAAGGCGTTTTTTACTTTTGTAGCTGTTTGTGGTTTTTTTTTTAGCAAAAACGCTTCTAAGTTTAGAGTCGGTTTGAAGCAAATAACAGAAAAACGCCTCTTAAAAGTGATAGAAAAAGTAAAAAAGGCGGGATCTGAAAATACTTACTGAATTGGATAGTGTAAATTGTGTTTGACAAAAAAATACAAGAAACACGTATCTACGCTCGCTATAAAAATGAGTTCCTCTAGTGAAGAAAATGATATTCTTACGCTGACGCCTACCGAAATTCAAGAGACAGCACAGGCAGTGGCTAGTAATTTGCTACCAGAGAAATCGGAGGCTAGTACTTATAGTTACGCAAATGTTTTTTTATTACCTCGCAGTAGTCGTGAAAAGCACTATGTAATGCCTCGGCCGGAAACGCTAAAGATGGACTCGTATTATTTGAGGGCCTCCACTGACGTGTCGGCCCTCAAACGACTCGTCCATCTTTTAGCGGTTTTCCGTCCTCTCCTACAATGTACTATTACTAATATTAAATATTACAAGCCTTTCAGTGGCCGAAGCCTGTACCGATGGGTTGGTCACTTTTCATTAGTATCTGACATCTATTTCAATTTATAACTGAAACCTTAATAAATTTTGCTAATCATGATAATCTATGGTGATTCTACTCGGACTAACAAAACTCTTGTTTTTTTCAGATACAATGTTGATGTCTTTTTCGACCTCTCGCCACGGCAATCCGGTTCTACAGATAGGGCAGTACCGGTTTAGCAAGATGAGGAGTTGCAACAACCGCACGCGTTTCGCCTGCATCAAGGCACGCACTGGCTGCAAGGCCTCGGTCGTCACCTTCGATAATACCATCATCAAATATAAGAGCGAACACAATCACTGAAGTGGATTTGTCAGTTTTAGCATGGAAGGAAACTAATAGGTATTAGAGTAGGAACAAAAAACGGACACTAAGTAGTGTTCTTTTGAGTCCTTCGTTAGTACAGACAAGCCGAACGGATAAGCCACTGGATTTCGGCAGGATCGAGTATATTGAATCATAACATAGATTATCTATGAATTGTTCACGTTTGGTAAAGTTTAATTAAAAGTTCCAGTATAGGGAACTGCTATGCCAGCACCGCACCGCAAGGATGTGGTAGGAAATCGGGATTCTCCTACAACTCCCTGAAATTCGTGCACGGACTTTGTGTGAGTGGGTGATTAAAACTGTGAGCATAAATTAATTAGAAATAAAGTAAATGTATTAAAGTTTCTTTCATTTGGGTACATGCCACATTGTAAGTTGATTTTTTACACATATTATTAGGGTTACGTAATCGTAGTCAATGGGGAACAAATCCATTCGCTATGATAGTTTATCCATCTGTGTGTCCATATGTGTACAAGTATGGACTGACAGTGTATAAAGTGCCAAAAGCGCCAACATATTAAAAATAGGAGAATAACATTAAATTTAGTCTTTTAATTTGTAGTAACTACAGCCTTAGTCAACAAACTGATGACATTATTGCGTACAAGAGATGACGACAGAGATAATAATCGCTATTTATCGCAATGTAGTAACGTCAGATTGTTTACATTAATTAGGATCATCCACACCGCAGTTAACTTTTGGATACAACGTATGTGTCATTTCGTTGGTCTAGCTTTACAAAGACGATTCCATACTTTTTTTGGTGTATTAAGGTGATTGGCATTGTTTCAGATTGTCAACCATTATTTCTAAAATCGCGATACGGCAACCCCGTTTTCATGTTCCCCGTTCAACATGAAGCCAGGCGTCAAGGGCCTGAAGGTGCCATGGACTTGCGTGAGAAAACCGAGTTGCCGAGCGAGGATATACACCATTGACGATACTGTCGTTTAAGTGTTAAACGACCATAATCATTGAAGCAACGTAGTTAGGTGTAATTGTTGTTATTCAATTTCAATTGTTATTGCATACAATATTTATTTACAAATAAAACGCTTCGGTGGGTGGTTAAAGTATAATTCTGCATAAATATTTTATTCTCTTAGGTCTTGCATGCGTCATCGCGGATTTTTGTACGTGCCAATTGTTTTTGTGCATAGAATGTTGTGTCACTGGCCTCAACCATAAATTAACTCGATGCAGAATATTTTCATCAAGATGCATTACACACAAAAATGTTTAATAGATAACTACAATTACATTATTTTTTTAAATGACGTTACAAAATGTTTCAGATTGTCAACCAAAGTTTATGACTTCTCGTTACGGAAAACCGGTTATACAGCTAGGAGAGTACAGATACAACAGATGGTGTGGCAGCAAAGGTATCAAGACTGTGTGGACTTGCGTGAGAAAACCGAAGTGTCGAGCGAGGCTGTACACTATCGAAGACGATATTGTTAGCACTTTGTATGAACATAACCATTAAATAGATGTCGACTTCCAGCCAAACTGTATAGAGAGCTGCAACATTGTATGGCAAGAAACGCGGCGAGCATAAGGGTAACATTCCATTTCCAACGATAGCTGCACTACTGTCAATTTTACTGTGGAAATTGACAATGACAGCGACGCGTTCAGTACCGGTAGTGCAGCTGCGGTTAGAAATGGAATGTTACCATTATTGACAACTTTGCTTTTGGACGGACACGAGGCGGATTTTGTAACTAGTCATTTTTTTAGAATACATAAATACGTTAGGTTAGGTGTAAATTAAATTTAGGTTAAGGTTGATTTATAAATTATGTTTGTTTCGATTATACTTTTGTCTGTTCTTGAGGATAAGGCTAAGGATTTTTCAAATATGAACACCAAAGATATTCCCCGAGAGACTTCGCGACATAAGATGCGGTTATTTTATCAGAATACCGGTTACAACGAACAGGTCTTGTTAGCCAACTAAGGTGCCTGCTTCTGTGTCGGGTATCACTCTCACCCGAGTCAATAGTCCTCTTACAAAAACTTCATCGTTCGTAGATATAATAATCATATATTATTTAATTGAAAACTAGTACATATAATATTAGTTTTCCGCGCGCCGCCTAAAACTGAATACCTATACCAATCGTTACAGATCTCCATCCAACTTTTGTCACTTCTCGCTTCGGCAAACCGGTTATACAACTAGGCCAATACAGGTACAACAGATGGAGCGGCAGCAAGGGCCTCAAGGTCGTTTGGACTTGCGTCAAGAATCCCAGGTGTCGAGCGAGGGTGTATACTGTCGATGATTTTATTGTTAATACTTTACATGAACATAACCATTAATATAGGGACTTAATACAAAATTACATATGATACAGCCTTCTTATTATATAGAGACCTTATTGTAAATAAATTAGCTATATAGACATGTGCAGTGTCGCGGTATCACTGGTACCTATTGATACAAATATGGTCTATTTAATTCAACATCAGTTCTAGTGCGTCGCGCTTGTCACATGTGTCACAATTTACATCTCTCCACAAGTGTTGTAATCTAAATTCTAATATGCGTTTTAAATTTTTTGAATTGATTTATAAAAGTTTTCGTTTTTTAGACACGAAACCAAGTTTTCTAACTTCCCGGTACGGAAAACCGGTTATACAATTAGGAATATACCGGTTCAACAAACAATGCGGTCGTGATGGCCAAAGGATTACCTGGAGATGCGCTAGATATCCCTATTGTCAGGCGCGAATTGTCTCCTTTGAGGACACCGTCATTCATACTATACACGAACATAATCATTAAAAACGAATTGTTGTTTATGGCTGATGGTAGAGTCTGTGCGAAAAGAGAAGTGTATTGGTTTCCTTACATTTCATGACTCTTCTCTTTACGCACAGTCTCTAAAACCAAATATTGTAAAGTTTTCGTGTTCTGCTGTTTCAAGCAATTTTACGTTTAAATCTTTTGTGTGTGTTTAGGTTTTATAGTTTTTATTGCATTAATGTTTACGCTCACTAACTTAGATTAAGCTTAGCTTAAGTATCATAGCTAACTTATGCATATACCTATTATTATGTTTTATTTTCTCAAGTAAGTGAATTATTGTTATTCTTTTGAGAAATAAAGATCTTTAAACCTAAATCTCTTTTTTCAATTAAAGAAGAGGCTTTCAATTGAATTCATAGTACCTAATACTTCACATGATCATACATACTTATTGTAGATACCTATGTAGATGTATATAATTAGTTTGCCAATCGGTTTCAATTGTTGAAGGAAAAATGATCACGTACAATAAAAATATTTTTAATGTGACTATATTTTGATATTTTCTATTTGATGACCTATTTGATTTTTATTTATATACTTAAGGTAAACGTACTGGTGCTCGACGCGGTCCCAGTACATGTCATCTTGAAACTTAAGTCATTCTAGAGGTGACAGGAAGGTGTCATCTATTAGGCATTAGCATGTCGAGCACGACGTACGTTTACCTTACCTATGCTAATATTCGTACCACCTTCAAGAGTGTCAAAAGTTATGTTAAAGGTCGTTAAAATTTGTTCTTTTATTTGTAATTTCACTGACATTCGCGTTTGGTAGAAAGTGATTAATCCTATTTTTACTTAGGTACATATATAACTACATACATTTTCAGGTCGGGTTGCACCAAACCGTATGTTACCATTAAATATTTAATTAAATTTTATTGAATGGGATATTTCATAGTTCACTGCTGAGTGACGTTGATCAGTCCGCAAATTGTGATTGGTGCAACTGGCCCTGAGTCTCAATAAATAAAATATTAAAGTATTTCAGATCCAAACTATGGTAACCCGTTTTTATATGAATCGTTTTTATGTGTTTTTATATGGTTTTATCTGTATCTATTACAGATGACAACGAACAACCAGTCTTCAGCGTTTCTAGATATGGAAAGCCGGTCATAAAACTTGGAAGATACCGGTACAACAGGTGGAGCGGTAGCAAGGGCAACAGGGTTACCTGGACCTGTGTGAAGAAACAGTATTGTAAAGCCAGGCTTACCACAATTAATGACATTATTATAACACAATGGCATGAACATAATCATAAGTGAAGTTTGTACGTGATAGTAGATTTTCATTAGATACGATAAGAAACAATGAAATTAGGCTGCAATATACAGTCCTCGATATCACATTCCGAGCAAAGGGGTGCATCTATGATCAATGATAAAAGTGCCTTTATTAACGTGACAAATAATTGAGTACCTACCTAACTAGGTATAATAACTAGAATGAAAATATTTGAACACTTTCGTTAAGTATTTGTATTTTATTTGATCTTATATGTGTGTGTGTTTGCTACATTTGATGTAAATTGGATTCGTTATCAAGTTGTCTTTTAATTTTGTATAGATTTTAATTTTTTTGGGTATTCGGTTTTTTTTATAATAAAGGGTAAAGAAAAGCGTGAGTTTTAATTATTTTAATAAAACTGGATCAATTTTCCTACTACCTACTAGAGGTTTTTCACTGAAAGGACTACATATAATAGTTATTTGCTTTTAACCACTTTTTATAGTGGGG